>NC_080676.1:5255125-5564250 GCF_030445035.2 Dasypus novemcinctus | reverse complement strand
TAACATTCATGTATAGGTTTTTATGTAAACATGACTTTTGATTTCTCTTAGGTAAATACCTAGGAGTGGAATTGCTGGGCCCCATGGTAAGTATATATTTAACTTCCTAAGAAACTGACAAACTATTTCAAAGTGGTTAGACCACTTTGCATTCCCACTGGGAATGTATGAGAGTTCCAAGTTGCTTTTCATCTTCCCCAGCAGTTGATATTTTCAGTGTTTTTTATTTTAGCCATTCTAATAGGTATGCAGTGGTATCTCATTGTATTTCCCTAATACAATTAATGTTGTTCAACATCTTTTTTTTGCTTATGTCCCATCTGTTCATTTTTGTTGAAATGTGTTTTCAAATCTTTCATCCATTTAAAAGTAAGTTTGTTTTCTTATTGAGTTTTGAGAATTCTTTATATAATTTTGGGTATTTATCTTTATCAGATAAGTGTTTTACATTTTTTTTTTTTGACAATCTGTGGCTTGGCCTTTCATTCTCTTAATGATGTCTTTCAAAGAGCAGAAATTCTTAATTTTCATGAAATCCAATTTATTGAGTTTTTGCTTTTATGGATGATCCTTTTGGTGTTGAATTCATTGACTAACTCAAGGTGACATGTTTTCACATTTTACGGGAGTTGTATATGTTCTATCACTTGCTAATACTGATAGGTAAACACTTGACTGTGTAATTACTCAACCCAGTGTACATTTACAGAGCATTTATCTGTGACTATTAATTCTGCCTCCCTGTGAATGCCAGGGATCATGTAGGCAGGGACAGATTTGTAGTAGTTTGTGATTAATATAATCTTCTCTGTAATCAAAGTGATATTGGTGGAATTACTGGATGTTTTTAAAGATTGATAAATACAATGAAACTTATTAATTTTAAAAAGTACCTTTATTGAAGTATATTTGGCATACAATAAACTGAACCTGTTTTAAGTGTAGAATTTGATAACTTTAAAAAAAAAGATTTATTTTATTTATCTCTCTTCCCCTGTCCCCCTTCCCCCCAGTCGTCTGCTCTCTGTGTCCATTTGCTGTGTGTTCTTCTGTGTCTGCTTCTATTCTTGTCAGCAGCACCAGGAATCTGTGTCTCTTTTTGTTGCATCATCTTGCTGCGTCAACTCTCCGTATATGTGGCACCACTCCTGGGCAGGCTGCACTTTTTTTCACGCAGGACGGCTCTCCATATGGAGCACACTCCTTGTGCGTGGTGCTCCCCTACACGGGGAACACCCCTGCGTGGCCAGCTTACCACACGGGTCAGGAGGTCCTGGGTTTGAACGCTGGACCTCCTATGTGGTAGGCAGACACTTGATATCAGTTGAGCCAAATCCGCTTCCTGTAGAATTTGATAACTTTTGATGCTTATAAACACTTGTGAAATCATCACCAGAATCAAGATGGTGAACCTTTATGATCTCCAGAAGTTTCCTCATTCCCCTTTGCAATCCTCCTATCCCTGTGAAATGATTGATCTGCTTTCTTTCACTATAGATAAGTTTGTGTTTTCTAGAGTTTATTATAAAGGAAGTTATACAGTGTGTATCCCCTCCCCCCATCTTCTTTCATTCAGCATAATTATATTGTAATTCATCCATGTCGTTGCAAGTATCAGGATTAATTCCTTTTTATTGCTGAGTATTATTCCAGTGTGTGGTTAAATAACAATCTGTTTATTCATCTGTGGATGCATGTTGTTTCCAGTTTTGGCTATTACAAATAAAGCTGCCATAGATATTCAAGTATAAGTCTTTGTATGAATATATATTTTCTCTTTTCTTGGTAAATACCTGTGAATGGAATGGCTGGAACATTTAATAAGCATATGTTTAACTTTATAAGAAATTGACAGACTTTTCCAAAGTGCTTGTGCCATTTTACATTTCCACTGGTACATAAGAAATTATAGTTTTCTTCATATCCTTGTCGATACTTGTTACTGTTAGTATTTTTAATTTTGGCCATTCCATTATTTATGTAGTTGTATCTACATTTTCCTAATCATTAATGATTCTGAACATCTTTTTATGTGCTTATTTGCCATCCACATATCTTCTTTAGTGAAGTGTGCATTCAGATGTTTTGCCCATTTTAAAAATTGAGAAGTTTTCTATTTCTTATTCAGGTCTTTAATTTCTTTCAGCAATATTTTATGATTTTCAGTGTACTTTTACATCTTGAAACAATTTAAAAGTAAAATTATGTTTGTTCTTTTATATAATGGCAATCTTAGTAAATGACATTGGCTGTCTTCATTTTATAGATGGAGGGATTGCATAACCTGGTTTTTCAGTGCTTATTTATGACATCATGCTCCTGTATGCCTTGGTTGGATTATGTTTGAATTAAGATAGTGTATTGTTTTCCTACGTCTACAGGTAGATGTTATTTAACTGAAGGGCTTAATTTCCCTTGTGAAAAACTGCTTGTTTAAAGTATATAATTAAATATTGTTGATTGATGCAGTTTTTAGTTCTAATATAAGAGGTACATCTTCTACAACTAGGGTATAAATTGTCATTGGTAGCATTCTGAATTGTAATTCTGAGATTGACATAAAATAATTTGTCAGAGATACTATAACTAAATGATTATATTTTTCTCAGTGAAATTCAATCAATATTGCAATTTCATATATATATTTTTACCACCAGTTTTTTGGTATACTACAATTAGTAACTAGTTTTTCTTGTATGTGAATAGCAATTCTTTTATTCTTATCTGGAAAACATTTATATCGACATCTGCTTAAAATTAACAATATTTGTTCATAATTTTTCTTGAAGACATTAATAGGAATTTATTTGACTTGACTCTCAACTTTCCCTTCCTGATCCCCACTTCTTAACTCTGTGTAAACAGTTTAGTATTATGTAGCGGTCAATATTTTTCTCTCTGTTCATATCTTTTATAGATATTTGTATTCCCTGTACATACGTAGACTTTTTATTGTTTTTCTTTATTTTAAGGGGAAAAAAGGGGATTGTCATACATACTTTACTGCTATTTGCTGTTTTCAATAATTATACCTCAGGGAAATACCCTAAGGTATAACTTTAATATCCATCTAAGATACAGCTAATTCATTCCTTTCATGACTTCGTAAGGAAGGTTTCATGGAGAATTATATAAAATTTATTCAGCCAGTACCCCGTTATTTATGGGAAGATACTCTGTTTCTAGCTATTTGCCATTTCAAGCAATGTTGCATCATTGTCTTTTTTTTTTTTTTTTTTTAATTACGTCTTCATTTACTGATACTTTTATTTCTATTTTTGCGAAATAGATTCCCAGGAGTAGAGTTGCTGGATTGAAGGGTTTATATATATCCACTGAAATATTTTTTTTATTTCAGTGGATGTTGTGAAATTGCTTTCCATAAAAATTTTCCTCCAGCAATTTGTATGAATACCCTTTCCCGTATAACTCTGCCAGGAATAGGGCTATAGCTTTGTAAAAATTTTGCCATTCTAATAGGTGTAAGTTATGTCTCCTTCATATTTTAAATTTCAATTTCTTTGCATATTCCTGAGTTTGAGTCTTTTCTTACGTTTGTGGCCATTTGGTTTTCCTCTTTTGTGTAAATTTTGTTTGGGCTCTTTGTCAAATTGCAAGAGCTCATTATAGGTTTAAAAACATTAGTACTTTTTTACTGTGTTGGAAATGTTTTTATTTTTCACCAGGTAAAAAAGCTTTTCTTATTTTTTAAGTGAATTCTTTTATAGGTTCTGGTCTTGCCTTGTTAATAAGTTGTTCCCCTTTCTCTTTTTCTGCTGGATTTTTATTGTGTATGTTTTACAATTTATATTCATCTTGAGTTTAATTTTGTATATTGTATAATATGAGAGCATCTATTTTTGCTTCTAGAATGTTACCAGCACTTTAAAAAAATTAAATAAGCCATCCATTTCTCACAGATTTGAGGTGTTGCCTTATTTTTTTAAGTTTTCATATTTATGGATATCTTTTCCTTTGTAGTGTACTCTTTTTTTTTTTTTTAAAGATTTATTTATTTATTTATTCTCCCCCCCCCCCGTTGTCTGTTCTCTTTTTGCTGCGTCTTCTTTGTCCAATTCTGTTGTGAGTGACAAGGGAATCTGTGTCTCTTTTTGTTGAACATCTTGCTGTGTCATCTCTCCATGTGTGCGGCGCCATTCCTGGGCAGGCTGCACTTTCTTTCGCGCTGGGCGGCTCTCCTTAAGGGGTACACTCCTTGTGCATGGGGCTCCCCTACGCGGGGGACACCCCTGTGTGGCACAGCACTGCTTGTGCGCATCAGCACTGCGCGTGGGCCAGCTCCACACGGGTCAAGGAGGTCCCGGGTTTGAGCCGCAGACCTCCCATGTTGTAGACGGAGGCCCTAACCACTGGGCCAAGTCCGCTTCCCTGTAGTCTACTCTTTTGTTGATGTATTTCTCTCTTTCTGTATCAATACCATATTGATTTGCTTCCAGTGACAATTTAATATGGTTATTTAGATAGGGTCAAACTTACCCTTCTTTTAAACTCTTGGCTGTTCTGCAGTATGTTTTCTTACATATAAACTTGATCAGTCTTTCCTTAAACAAAAGTTTTTTTGGAGTCTAATTTGAAATACAGGGAACTTGTAAATCAATATAAGAAACCACTGATACTTCTATGATAGTAATTTACGAGCACAGCATTTATGCCTTTTTAAAAAAATATACACTTTAAAAAAAAGATACTTAGATTATTTTAAAAAAAAGATACTTAGATATACATAAATATAAGGGATTCCCATATGTCCCACTGTCTACCCCTTCCACATTTTTTCACATTCACAGCATCTTCATTAGTGTGGTACCTTTGTTATAATTGATGAACACATTTTGGAGTATTGACACTAAGCATGGATTATAGTTTACCTTGTAGTTGACACACTATCCTGCACAATTTTGCAAGTTATGACAAGATATGTAATGGCCTGTATCTGTCATTGCAGTGTCATTCAGGACAATTCCCATGTCCCGAAAATGCCCCCATATTACACCTGTTTTTCCCTCTCCCTCCTCTCAGAACCTCTAGTGACCACTGCCTGCACATCAATGAGAAAGTTTTTCCATTGCTAGAATTACAATAAGTCAGTAGTAGAATACCAGTAAGTCTACTCTGGTCCATCTTTCATTCTCCAGTCCTGAGGTTTCAGGGATGATGGTGCCCTCTCTGCCTCTGATTGAGAGGGGACTTAGATCCCTTGGGGCAGATGGATGGGACTACCTTGCTTGCAGTTGCAGACTCTCTCTGTTCCTTGGGATGGTCGTTGTTCATCTTCATCTCCTTGTTAGTTGTCCTGAGTGAGTCCAATGAACTGGAGAGTAGGCATTGCAACTCTGATGAAATTCAGGGCCCCTCTGGCACATGTACAGCCCAGAGATTTGAGTGTCTTGGACATAAGCTGTCTACTCTAGTACTAACTGTAGGTTCAAATAGAAGGGACCGAAGAGCCATGTGTAGGGAAACCACAGCTGAGTCCAATTTGGTCACCCTGGGTCATTTAATGCCTTTTAATAAAAATGTTTAGTTTCTTCATATTAGTGTCGTCTAAGTAAATTCTTTCCAAAGTATTACCTAGCTCTAGTTACTGTTGTAAATTGAACATATTAATCTTTCTTCCATTTCTAAGATTATTATTTCTCCAAAAGGAAAAACGATTGATTTTTGCAGAATTCTCTTTTCTCCAACCATCAACTGATAAATGAATAAACAAAATGTGGCATATTAACACACAGTGAATGGACACAGAGAGGAGGCATGGGGGGAGGGGAGAGAAATAAATAAAAAATAAAATCTAAAAAAAAAAGGTGGCATATTAATGGAATGGAGTATTCAGCCATAAAAGGACTTATTTATGCCACAATAAGATGACCCTTTAAAACATATGCTAAGTGAAAGAAGCCAGAACCACAAGTTTATATAGGGTATAACTCAATTTATAAAATGTATTCAGGGAAACGGGCTTTGGCCCAGTGGTTAGGGCGTCCGTCTACCACATGGGAGGTCCGTGGTTCAAGCCCCGGGCCTCCTTGACCCGTGTGGAGCTGGCCCATGCGCAGTGCTGATGCGCGCAAGGAGTGCCCGTGCTACACAGGGGTGTCCCCCGCGTAGGGGAGCCCCACGCGCAAGGAGTGCACCCATAAGGAGAGCTTCCCAGCGCGAAGGAGGGAGCAGCCTGCGGAGGAATGGCGCCGCCCACACTTCCCGTGCCGCTGACGACAACAGAAGCGGACAAAAGAAAACAAGACGCAGCAAAAAGACACAGAAAACAGACAACCAGGGGAGGGGAGGGGAATTAAATAAATAAAAATAAATCTTTAAAAAAAATAAAATAAAATAAAATGTATTCAGGGAAGCAGACTCGGCCCAATGGATAGGGCATCCGCCTACCACATGGGAAGTCCACGGTTCAAACTCCGGCCTCCTTGACCTGTATGGAGCTGGCCCTTGCACAGTGCTGATGTGCGCAAGGAGTGCCCACCCCATGCACAAGGAGGGCCGCCCAGCACGAAAGAAAGTGCAGCCTGCCCAGGAATGGTGCCGCAGACACTGAGAACTGACACAACAAGATGATGCAACAAAAAGAAACACAAATTCCCGGTGCCGCTGATAAGGACAGATAAAAAATAAATCTTTAAAAAATATGTATATATATATATATATATATATTCAGAATAGGAAAATCCACAGAGAAAGAAATAAGATTAGTGGTTGCCAGGGGCTGTGGGTAGGGGAAAATGGATGTGATTGCTAATTGGAATGGGTTTATATTTGGATTCTAGAATTAGATAGTGGTGATGTTGCACAACTAGTGAATACGCTAAAGACTACTGAATTGTATGCTTTAAAGAGCAAATTTTATAGTATGTCAGTTATATCACTGTTAAAAAAAATGGTGACAGTAGTTGTATAAATTAGGGTTGAGTTTGGCTTTAGATAACCAAAAACCAGGTTGCAATGGTTAGATAAAAAACAGGCCTTTGTTTTACTTTATTTTAAACATAATAAATAGGGAGTCACATGATTGCTCATATTCATACCCTGGCACATTGTTTTCAGGACAGATGTCTCAATGATTATCTTGGCCTTTCCCTCATGTCTGTATATGATTAATGTGGTCTGGGCATTGGAGGAAAAAGGAAGGGGAAGTAACAACTGTATGAGGAAGGCAAGAGGTATTCTTATATTAATGGTTGAACCATGTCAAATGGACATCCTTGGCTGGAAGATGACTAGGGACAAAATGGTGTTGGGAAATGAGATTTTTTTTTTTAGTAGGTTTTAAAAAATTAGAGTAGTTACAGGTTTACAGAAAAATCATCTATAAAACACAGAATTTCCACACTAAACATTAGTGTGGTGACTTTCTTACAGTTGGTAAAAGGATATTATAAAGGTACTGTTAACTATAGTCCATAGTTTTCATTAGGGTTCACTATTTTGTACAGTCCTATGGTCATTTTCTTTTAAAAATTTTGTTCTAGTAATATATACTTAAAAATTTCCCTTTTAATCACCTTCAAATATGTAATTTTTTTTTACTTTATTATTAGAGAAGTTGTAGGTTTATAGGAAAATCATGCATAAAATACAGAGTTCCCATATACCACCCTATTATTAAAATCTTGCATTAGTGTGGTATATTTGTTACAATTCATGAAAGAACAGTTTTATAATTGTGGTATTAACTATAAGCCCATGGTTTACAATAGGGGTTACTTCGTTGTACAGTCATATATGTATATATACACATATAGCTTGTAATAGTAACAAATTGTTTTGGTTTGCTAAGCTGCTGGAATGCAATATACGAGAACTGGGTTGGCTTTTACAGTGGGGATTTATTAGGTTGCAGTTCTGAGGTAGAGAAACATGTCCAAATCAAGGCATCATCGGCAATGCTTTCCCCCTCCCAAAGACTAACTGCTGTCTATCCTGTACTTCTTTCTCATATGACAAGGCAAATGGCGATGACTGCTGGTCTCTGCCTTCTCTTCTGGGATTTGTTGCTTTTAACTTCTGGCTTCTTCTGGCTTTCTCTCTGTTCCTGTTACTTTCTCCTGCTGTCTCTCTTTGTATTCATCCCATTTATAAAGGACTCCAGTAAGAGGATTAAAAGATCTTCCATGTGTGAGGTTAGGTCTCTGAACTGAGATTTTTATTTTCTTTTTATTAGAGAAGTTGTAAGCTTACAAAACAATCCAGCATAATGTGCACAGTTTTTCTTTTTTAATGTAAACATTTAGAGCTATAAATTTTCCTCTTTGCACTTTTTCTTGTGGCTTCTTCTTTGACCCGTTGGCTGTTTAAGAATGCATTGTTTTAAAGTCCACATATTTGTGGATTTTCCAGTTTTCCCTTTGTTACTGATTTCTAGCTTCGTTCCCTTGTGGTCAGAGATGGCATATTGTGTCATTTCAGTGTTTGTGAATTTATTGAGATTTGTCTTATGACCTAACATATGGTCTGTTCCTGAAGAATGATCCTTGTTGAGTACAGAAAAATGTGTATTCTGTTGCACTTTGGTGCAGTGTTCTATATATATATTTGTTAGTTCTAGTTGGTTTATAGTATTGTTGGAGTCTTCTATTTCCTTATTGATTTTCTGTGTAGATGTTTTATCCATTGTTGAAAGTGGTGTATTGAAGTCTCTTACTATTAATGTAAAAGTGTCTATTTGTCTTTTCAAATTTCCGTATTTGATTCATACATTCTGGGTCTCAGCCATTAGGTGCATATATATTTATAATTTTTACGTTTTCTTTTTTAATTGACCCCTTTATTGGTATGTAGTGCTTCTCTGTTCCTCATAATACTTTTAGACTTAAAGTCTGTTTTATCTGATATTAGTATAACTACCTCAGCACTCTTGCTAGCTATTTGTGTGGTGTATATTTTTTATATTCGTCTACTTTCAACCTAGTTGTACGTTTTGATTTAAGGTGCATCTCTTGTACACAGCATATTGTTGGGTCATGAATTTTTTTAAAAACTCCATCTGCCAGTATCCACCTTCAACTTGAAGGTTTAATTCATTTACATTTAAAATTCCTACTGATAATGCAAGACTTCCTTCTGTGATTTTGCTACTTGGTCTTTGTAAGTCTTATTCCTTTTTTGTTCCTTAATTCTTCTGTTCATGCCTACATTCATATTTATTTGATTATTTTTAGTGTACCATTTTTAGTCTCATTTCTTTTTGTATATACTTTTCATATTTTTCTTTCTTGTTACCGTGAGGTTAAATTTAACATCGTAAATCTATAACAGTTACATTTGATTTGATACCCACTTAACTTGAATAGCATACCCATATACTCTTCATTGTGCCCCTTTGTTCCCCCACATTTTTGTTGTACTTGTTACACATTATATCTTTATTCTTGACCCAAACCATAGATTTATAATTACTTTTTTGAATTTTATAAATTGTAATAAGTAAAATGTGGCATTACATACCAAAAATACAATAATACTGACATTTATAATTACCTGTATGGTTTCTTTATATCTTTTTGTCATTTTGATCCACTGACTGAAGTTCTTTCCTTTCAATCTAAAAAATTTCCTTTAGCATTATCTAGGGAATGTCTAGTAGTGAGGAATTCCATCAACTTTTGTTTATCTAGAAATGTCTTGATCTTGCCCTTTTGAAAGAGAGTCAGATAAAAATATTCTTGGTCGGCAGTTGTTTCCTTTCAGCACATTAAATATTTCATCCCACTGGCTTCTTGCCTTAGTGCTGTCTGATGAGAAATCAGCACTTTATCTTACAGGAACCCATTTGTATATAATTTGTTGATAGTTTAACTGCGATGTGCCTAGGGTTGGTTCTTTTCAGATTTATTCTCTCGGTATTCATTGGGTTTCTTGACTGTACATATTTCCAGCTTTCATTAGATTTGGCAAGTTTTCTGCCATTATTGCTATGAATATTCCTCTCTGTCTCTCTCTCTGTCTCTCTCTCTCCCCCTCTCTCCTGGAACTTCCATAATGTATACATTGGTACACTTGATGGTGATCCACAAGTTCCTCGGGCTCTGTTTGCTTTTTTTCATTCTTTAATTTTTCTGCTCCTCTGGTTGAATTGTCTTGTCTTCATGCTCACTGATTCTTTCTTCTGCCAACTCCAAAGTACTGTTGAAACACTGAAGGGAATTTTTCATTTCATTTACAGGCATATCTTGTTTTATTGCTCTTCACTTTTAGATATTGTAGTTTTGTTTTTTAACACATTTAAGGTGTGTGACAACCCTATGTCGAGCAGGTCTGTCGGCACCATTTTTCCAGCAGCAAATGCTCAGTTTGTGTCTCTGGCACATTTTGTTAATTCTCACAGTATTACATACTGTAATTACATATTGTAATTGTTTTTGGGTGCCATGAACCATCCCCATTTGAACTTAATAAATGTTGAGTGTGTTTCTGATTGTTCTACTGAATAACTGTTTCCCTTTCTTTCTCTCTCTACTCAGGCCTCCCTTATCCCTGAGACACAATTTCAACCACCTTGAAATTAGGCCAATTAATGGCCTCTACTTAATGGTCTCTAAGTGTTCAAGTGGTCAAGGAAGAGTTACACAATTTTCATTGTAAATCAAAAGCTAGAAATTATTAAATTTAGTGAGGAAGACATGTTGAAAGTCAAGATAGACCAAAAGCCAAGATAGATTGAGCTAGGCCTCTTGCTTTAGTTAGCCAAGTTGTGAATGCAAAGGAAAAGTTCTTGATGGAAATTAAAGATGTTAATTCAGTGAACACATGAATAAGAAAGAGAAACCATCTTATTTCTGATATGGAGGAAGTTTTAGTGGTCAGGTTAGGAGATCAAACCAGTCACAGCATTTACTTAAGCCAAAGCCTAATCCAGAACAATGCCCTAACTTTCTTCAATTCTCTGAAGGCTGAAGAGGTAAGAAAGCTGCAGAAGAAAAGTTTGAAGCTAGCAGAGGTTGGTTCATAAGGATTAAGGAAGGAAGCCATCTGTATAACCAAAAAAGAGCAAGATGAAGCAGCAAGTGCTGATGTAGAAGCTTTTGCAAATTATCCAGAAGATCTAGAAGGATCTTTGATGAAGGAGGCTACACTAAACAACAGGTTTTCAGTGTAAATAAACAGCTTTCTATTGGAAAAAGATGCCATTTAGGACTTTCAGAACTAGAGACAAGTCAGTGTCTCGTTTCAGAGCTTCAAAGGACAGGCTGACTCTCTTGTTAGGGGCTAATGCAGCTGGTGACTTTAAGTTGAAGCCCATGCTCATTTACCATTTCAGAAATCCTAGGGCTCTTAGTGATGCTAAATCTATTCTGTCTTTGCCCTGTAAACAGAACAACAAAACCTTGTTGATTATTTATACATGGTTTACTGAGTATTTTAAGCCCACTGTTGAGACTTTCTGCTTAGAGAAAGATTATTTTTAAAATATTACTGCACATTGACAATGCATCAAGAGCTCTGATAGAGATGTGCAATGAGATTACTGTTGTTTTCATGCCTGCTAACACAACATCAAATCTGCAGCCCATGTTCTGCTTTCTGTCACTATAGGTGACCGAATTTTCTATAAAATTTAGTATAGATTGAATCATACTGAGGGGTTGCGGGATGGTAATTTTCTAAGTGTTGT
Organism: Dasypus novemcinctus; assembly: GCF_030445035.2. Classification (NCBI taxonomy): domain Eukaryota; kingdom Metazoa; phylum Chordata; class Mammalia; order Cingulata; family Dasypodidae; genus Dasypus; species Dasypus novemcinctus. The sequence goes on along the minus strand of NC_080676.1, from coordinate 5,552,606 downwards.
CTACATTATTAGCTGGCATTTTTAAAATAAAACACTTTCCCTCATTAATTGTGGTTAAACTATATTTCTGTCTAAAAATTGCAGGGATAGAACTTAATTTTTTACCTTTAATTAACTTTTAGAATATGGAGTAAGTGTTACCAATACTCTTATCATGGCAAATGAATTTCCATTTTTGAGTTTCTTTTTCATCTGCTACTGAGGTTTCATGGGTTTTTATATTTTCATCTTTTATAAACAATTGCAGTTATTCTTTTTGATGTTCAAATTGTTCCAAATTCAGTACATCTTTTATGTAGAGAGACATAGATAATGGTTATGAGAGTAGGTTGAAATAATTGAGGAAAGAGGATTGTGACATATACATAGCACACAAGTAGGGCTGTTGGACTCAGTTATAGTATAGTTTCCAAACTCAATTACTTGTTTCTGAGAAATAGTTCTTTTTCTTTGACCCCTCATCTCCTTTTAGATTTTATCACTGATGTTTTTCTAGTTTTAAGTTTTTAATATACTTTTTTTTCCCCCCAAGATAAGATAGAAATTAAATGTCTGTTATTCCTGGCTTTGCACATACTGCAGTTTATCATGGGTGAAGGGATTTTAAGATACAAAGTAGTTCTAACTAAGCATTGTTAGGAAACTCAGTTATTCAGTGCATTTTAAAGCTGAGTAGCCATTTCTTCATTGCATAATTTGGTAACTTACTGATACTTGAGATTTTTCTCCTGTCATTTTTGACAAACAAATGATGTAGGTTTAAATGGCCTAAATCCAACATTGCTGTTTCTAGGAAGTTAAAAGAAATAAGGTTTACTTTCTGTATTTAATGTCCCTTTCTATCTTGTCTCGGTTATCCTCAGTAGTTATCCTCCTTATACTACTTTCCAGTTGAGTAGAAATGAATTATCTCTTTATTGGATGTACCATCTATTAGGATAATGCTCAAAATATAATGAAATTGGGAAAACTCAGTAAAAGAGTAAATAACATCTAGTCTTGATTTTGGAAGTCCTATATTTCTTCTGGACTGGTGAACTTGAATACTTCATTATTATGCCCTGGATAATATTTTATTTTTCCTTCTATGTGAATTAACAATTTATTGAGCCTTTTCCCTGTGACTTTTGTCTAATAAGCTTCAAAACCTGAAGTTTACCTGTTATATGATAATTCTCTTTTGTTTCTCTTGACCATCTTGTGCGTGCGTGTGTGTTTTGGGATTCGCGTGGAGTGGTTGGAACATTTGCTAAATGCTTATCTTGTTCTAAGTACTCTAGTAGTTAATTTTTACAGGTTGTTTTGTGGTAATCTTTTAGTGGAAATGAGGGTATTAAAAACACAAAATAGTAGTACTTTGTGGTCTTTTTCTTTCTCTTAATGGCACTGTTAAGAAAAGTACACATCCAAAATATACATATGTCTTTGTTTAGCTGTATAATACATCTGGAAAGGACAGACAATTGTTATGAGTAAGTCCGATAACTTCTGAGATCAAGGGATATAGAAGCTTACTTTCCCTATATATCCTTATTTAACTTTTAACCCCCATGTCCCCAATTTAAAGTCTTCTGTCATGTCCAAACACACATCTTTGTGTGTACACACACTCATTCAAAATTCTATTTCTATCCTAAATGACGCTTTTATCAGGAGCAATAGTTATCAATTTCTAGGCTTCAGTTTTGCAGGCTACTCTGAATTCTTGAGACATTTCTATTATAGTCTAGAACTTGTGTGTTGTCGAGAATGGCAGCTGCTGATCAAAGGAATCCTAGCTTTGTTAAGCAGTAACAAAAAATAAGAGCAAAACGCTTGTGGATACTTATTTGAGTGGATGTTCAGAAATATGCTTTATTTGTGAATGGATTATATGAATCAATTCATATTTCAACCACTAAGCTTATTACAAGGTCATAATCCACTGAAAAGGAGAATATTAATTTATATCTGTGTCTGCTTCTGTACTTAGTGAGTGATGGTCTGCTCATCATTTCAGTATATTACTTTTTCATTAAAATCCTTCATTATCTCTTCTAGTTTTCAAGTCTATCTTTCTCACTTTTAAAAAAATGCTGTCAAAGGAGTTATATAGAGATACGTTGGACCCAGATGGTGGCTTTAGCCCTTTCTTCCTGTCCATCTGCATCTTTGATAATGCAGTCTGCATTGAGAACCAAATGGAGTATGACATAGTGCCTGTTGTAGGTATTCAAAGAATATAGAAGAAAAATAATTATGAGCTTATGTATATACTATAAATATTCTTAGTGTATACAAATGTGTATAAACAGATAGATTTTTTGTTATTTGTTAAAAATTCTATTGTGACAACATACATGATGTATTTTCCCATTCTGTTAAAATTCTTAAGCGTATAGTACAGTAGTGCTAATTACATTTACAATGATGTGTTACGTCAACACCCATCTATTAGCAAAAGATTTTAATCACTCCAAATAAAAACTCTGTGCCATGAAGCGCAAACTCCACCCCGCATCACTCTTATTCTAGATATTTCTAGATATTTGCTTATTCTAGATATTTCATATAAGTGAAATCATATAATATTTGCCCCTTTGTGTCTGGCTTAATTTATCATAAAGTTTTCAAGATTCATCTGTGTTGTAGGAGAACTTCATTCCTTTTTGACTGGATTGTAAAGTAATTTATGTTTAAAGGGAAAATAAATCCTAATAAGAACCTCTTTATTTGGAGTTGTGGTGTTTTTTTTTTTTTTAAGACTTATTTTATTTATTTCTCTCCTCTCTCACCCCCCCCCCAGTTGTCTGTTCTCCGTGTCTATTTGCTGTGTGTTCTTCTTTTTGTCCGCTTCTGTTGCAGCGGCACAGGAATCTGTGTTTCTTTTTGTTGCGTCATCTTGTTGTGTCAGCTCTCTTATGTGTGCAGTGCCATTCCTGGGCAGGCTGCACTTTCTTTCGTGCTGAGCGGCTCTCCTTACGGGGCGCACTCCTTGTGCGTGGGGCTCCCCTGTGCGGGGAGGGGGGGGCACCCCTGCATGGCAGGGCACTCTTTGTGCTAATCAGCATTGCGCGTGGGCCAGCTCCACACGGGTCAGGGAGGTCCAGGGTTTGAACTGCGGACCTCCCATGTGGTAGACGAACGCCTTATCCACTGGGCCAAGTCTGCTTCCTGAGTTGTGGTGTTAATTAACAATTCCTTCAATGTCTTAATTTGCCAAAGGGCTGCCAATCCAAAGTACCAGAAATGCGTTGTCTTTTACAGTGAGGATTTTACTTAGAATAAAAGCTTGCAATTGCAAGGCTGTGAAATTTCCAAATCATAGTACCATTAGAGATGCTTTTTCACCAAAGTCAGCTACTGGTAATCCTGCCTGATGTTCTGCCACATGGCTGTCAGGCATATGGTAGGGCTTGTCTCTTGAGCTGCTCTGTGGGCCCAGCCTCTTGAGGGCTTTGTGTTTAAACTTTGGCTACTAGTGATCCTCAAGCCTTCTCTCACATAGCAGGGTCAGAAATGGTGCTTCCTTTCTCTCTGTGTGTCTCCATTTATATCAGACCCACTAAGGAGGTGGAGACCTGAGCTACTCACACCTCACTGTCTGAGTTCAATCAAAAAGCTCCACACGCATTGGAATGGATTAGTTAAAAAACAGTATTTTTTTCTTTTTGAGATTTGTAAAGGGACTTCTGTCATATACCACATGTGTTTCAAATTGGGTATGAAAATAAAAGTTGATTACAAAGAAAGAGGAAAGAAAAACTAGTTTTTCAGCACTTTTCCTTAAAGTGTACTATTAGTCTGGTAAATTAGGATCTTGATAGAAAACATGAGGTCTGCAGGGGCCTTAGCATTGTGGTCTAAAATTCACTTAATTATGAATTATTATTATTATTTTTTCTGCCATTGCCAGTTTATTTGCTTGGTGACCTTAACTTTGTACATCAAATTCTGTGTTTGTTAAATGGGAATACTGGAAGCTTTCTTTCTAAGAGGGTTGGGAAAATCAGGAGAGTTACATACAGTTATGTGCTTTTTACCACAGATGACACTAATAATATTGGATGAATCTATATACTTGAAGTGATTAGTGAGTAATTTGACTTTATTTTTAATATAATAAACTTTATTTTTAAAGAAGTTTTGGATTACAGGAAAATTACATAGAGAGTATATAGGGAATTCTCACATACCTCTCCCCACACACACACATTTTCCCTATTAATATCTTACACTAATGTGGTACATTTGTTACAATTGATAAACCAATATTGAAGCATTTTTACTAACCAAGGTCTGTAGCTTACATTATGGTTTACACTTTGCACTGTACAGTTTTATAGGTTTTGACAAAATGTATAATGACCTGAATCTGTCATTGCAATATCATGCAGAACAATTCCAGTGCCCTGTGTTCTATCTATTCTTCCCTCTCCCATCCCTCAGAACCTCTAGTAATACTATCTTTATATCAATGTTATAAGTTCTTCTGTTACTACAATAATAATAAATCTACTTTGGTCCATGGTTGTATTCCCCCGCTTATGTTTATTTGACTCTTAATTATTGCTAGAATCATGGAAAATTTCCTGAAAATTATGTGATATGTTGTAGTTCTCTGTGTGCTATGAATAAAGGCCAAGATTTTATGAGTTAAATATCCTTAAAGTGTTAAAGTTTTTGTATGGAATAATTAAGTGCATATATTGTGCTTCAGTAGGCAGAGTGCTCTTTGAAATGAATGTTGTAATTTTTAAATATGGTTTTTGTTACTATTTATAAGAGGCGAAATGATTTTCTGTAGTACTATAGCTCTGAAGTTGTGAGGAGTCATTTTGTCAGTTCAGGGCTTTTTTGGAGGTGGGGTGGGGGCTATGTTCATTTTTAAGAGGGCTAACTTTTCTTTATTACCTAAGTTCTGTAATGCTAATTGTAGAAAGTATAAAAAATACAGAAGAGGCAAAAAAATTTTTTTTACCATCTCATTATGCATAGGTAACTACTGTTAATATTTTATGTTTTGCCCTTCAAGCTCCTTTTTTTTGTGTGTATTATAGCCTCAGGCCTACTCTCAAGAGCAAGATTTGATTCTAAACACTTTTGTTACTTTTTTCAATTAAAAGCACCTTTTGGGATGGAGATAATTTTTGAAACTTTTTTCTTTTTTTGGCAACTGTCATCAGAATTCTAACATGCTATTAACTGTCATACCTTTGAACCTTTTTCTAAAGCAGTGCAATCCTTTGTTCAAACAGTATATGGAGAAATGCTGTGTATAATGCAGGTAAAAGAGGAGTTGTTTCTTTGAAGGTAGGGTGGAAATTTAAAAAAAATCTCAGTGTTTGCCTTTCTTCACTATCTTGAACAAATTGCCTTCACATAGGAGGCATAGTTGAGAAATCCTTGCCTACCTAGCTTTATTTAATGGCTGCATGGTATTCTATCATGTGGTATCTTTGGAAGGAAGCCTTGAAAGTTCTGTTTGGATCTCTCTTGAAACAGACCTGCCGTGAGGAATTCTGTTAGCTGACAGCCTCTAGCTATAGAGTTCTTTGTGATCTGTTGCAATATTGAGCTATGGCCATGTTCTCCCTCAGTAGCTTCTTGCCAGTGACTGAGCAAAACAGTATACTAGGGTCTGGCCATTTCTGTCCAACATGGGACAGAGCTGTTATTGGCCAAGGCTCTTCATACCTAATCATCCTTCCTTCCCCCTCTACTTTCACAGTTGTCATACCTGCATTGCTTTCTTTTTTTAAATATTTTTTATTTATTTATCCCCTCCCCCCATCCAGTTGCCTGCTCTCTGTGTCCATTTGCTGTGTGTTCTTCTGTGTCCACTTATATTCTTGTCAGCAGCCTGGGAATCTGTGTTTGTTTTTGTTGCATCATCTTGCTGTGTCAGCTCTCCGTGTGTGCAGCGCCATTCCTGGGCAGACTGCACTTTTTTTGCGCAGGGCGCATTCCTTGCATGTGGGGCTCCCCTACGTGGGGGACACCCCTGTGTGGCACGGCACTCCTTGCGTGCATCAGCAGGGTCAGGAGGCCGTGGGTTTGACCTCCTATGTGGTGGGCGGATGCTCTATCTGTTGAACCAAGTCCGCTTCCCTGCATTGCTTGCTTGCTTCTTTTTTTTTTTTTTTTTTGAGGTACTGGGACCAGGGATTGAATCCTGGACCTTATATCTGGGAAGCTGGTGCTCAACATCGGCTCCCCCAAGTTGGTTTTATCGTTTGTTTGTTTTTTGTTTTTAGGAGGTACTGGGGATTGAACCTGGGATCTCCTATGTGGGAAGCAGGCACTCAACTGTTTGAGCTACATCTGCTCCTCTGAATCGCTTTCTGAAGGCTTTCTCTGCCTAATTCTCTTGCTCCTTTTCTTCCCTTTATTCCGTTCACTGTGTGTTCTTCTGCATCCGCTTGCATTATCCAGCGGCACTTGGAAACTGCATCTCATTTTTGTTGTGTCATTTTGCTGCATTAGCTCTCCATGTGTGCAGTGCCACTCCTGGGTGGGCTGTGCTTTTTTCACATGGGGTGGCTCTCCTTGCAGGGCATGCTCCTTGCATGTGGGGCACCCTTACACGGGGGCACCCCTGTGTGGCATGGCATTCCTTCACATGTGGCAGCGCTGCTAATGGGCCAGCTTACCACATGGATCAGGAGGCCTTGGGGATCAAACTGTGGACCCTCCATATGGTAGGCAGATGCTCTATCAGTTGAGCCACAACCGCTTCCTCCCTTTATTCTTCACAGGCATTTCCCACAACGAATTTCTTACACTTCTAATTCGATCTTGGGTCTGCTTCCCAAAGAATCTGAACTGACACTCCTGTAGATGTTTTATTTTTTAATATTTTTAAAAAGCTACACAGCAGCTATGTACAGCAAAGGAAACATAGATTGAGAGGTGAAGAATTTTCTTGTTTGCTTGCTTGTCTTTATTATTATTATTATCAAAATAATGAAAATGCTCCAGTAGTGATTGAAGTAATGAATGTATTACTATGTGATTATACCAAATACCATTGATTGTACACTTTGGATGAATTGTATGCTTTTTAAATATGTATCAATAAAAATTGATTTGTTTATTAAAAACAAAAAAACATCAATCCCAAACCCAAAAAGTTACAACAAAGAAAGTTATAACACATGCCCATGATTAGAAATAAAGCACAGAAATCACAAAATGAAAAGTTAAATATCCACCCTTCTTCAAACCCTCAGAAAATTATCTTTATATGCTCATTATTTTGCCTGTAACATATTCTTACTTATATCATTTCTTGATTTATCAACCTCAAATAGTATGCATTATGTTTCTATTTTGAAAGATAAGGAAATTAGTGTACCTAGCATTCCTTTTTCTTTTTTTAAATTTATTTCTCTTCCCTTCCCCCCCCCCCCCCCCCCCCCCCCCCGTCTGCTCTCTGTGTCCATTTGCTGCATGTTCCATATCCACTTGTATTCTTATCAGCAGCACCTGGAATCTGTGTCTCTCTTTGTTGCATCATCTTGCTGCATCAGTTCCATGTGTGTGGCGCCACTTCTGGGCAGGCTGCACTTTTTTCATGTGGGGCAGCTCCTTATATGGTGCACTCCTTGCACGTGGGGCTCTTCTGTGCGGGGGACACCCCTGCGTGGCACAGCACTCCTTGCACACATCAGCACTGTGCGTGGGCCAGCTCACCACACAGGTCAGGAGGCCCTGGGTTTGAACCCTGGACCTCCCATGTGGTAGGCGGATGCTCTATCTGTTGAGCCAAATCCACTTCCCTAGCATTCCTTTTCTCTTTCCTCTTCATCTTTTAATTTGTAAGTGGTAATGTTATTTTTATCTTCTTAAGTCTTATGTTAATCTTTATTCTTAATTATGTCTATATATTTTAGACTGTGCTTTGAATAGAAATTGATTTTAAAAGTTGAAAATCAATAATAGCATATACTATTATAATTGCATAAATACTAATTAGTCCTGAACCAGGTAATTTGGTTGAAACTATATAGGAGGAATGTAATTTCATGTATACCAGCTGTACCAAAGAAGTTTCAGATTGTTTTCTAGATGTTCAACTGTCACTATTCCTGGTCTCTCATCTTGTCCTCTTTAATGGTTCAGAGCACAAACTTGGCTTGGCTAGAGTTTCATAGGCTGAAAATAAGATGCTGGCAGGGCTGGTTCCTTTCTGGTAGGCTTTAGAAGAGAATCTGTCTCCTAGATGATTGAGATTACTGACAGAATTGATTTCCATGAAATTATAGGACTGAGGTCCAGTTTCTTTAAAGCTTCTTGAGGCTACCTGAATTTCCTGGCTTGTGGTCCCCTTCATCTTAGAACCAGTGGCAGAGAGTTATCGTTTCTCTCAAGCTTCCATTCTCTCCTGCCTCTTCTGCTGCTACATGTCTTTGACTGACTTCTGCCTACATCTTCATTTTTGAGGACCCATGTGATTACATTGTATGTTCCCAGATAACTAGAATAAACTCCCTGTTTTAAAGTCCATAACCTTAATTCCATCTGCACAATCACTTTTGCCATGTAATGTGACATACACGGGCTTAACAGTAGGGGGTGAAGGTCATGGGGAGCAAAATCACGTCTACCACAATCCACCATTGGTCCCTATGATCTGTGTCCATTTCACATAGAAAATATATTCACACCTATTCTAAGGGTCCTAAAGGTCTCATCCTGTTAGAGCATCAACTCAAACTCCAGAATCTCATCTAAATATTATAAGTTCAAAACCCTGAATTCTCATAATTTGACCCAGCTAAAATCAAGTATGGGTGAATCTCTCCATCCTTTCCATCTGTGGACCTCTGAAACTAAACTATAATTTATTTGCTCCCAAAATACACTGGTTAGACAGGCATAGGATACAGCTACAGACATTCTGGTTCAAAAAGGAGAAAATAGACCAGAAAAAAAAGAGTCACCAGTCTTTAGTGATTTCAAAACCAGGTGGGTTTTCTGTAATTTGTGATTCTGCCCTATGGTTGCTTGTTCTTTTTTTCACCCCAGGTTTGGCAGTTGTTGGTTGCCCATCCATATTCATGAAAGATAGAGTATAATAAAGTAGTCAGTTTAGATAACTGGAATGAGGTTCTCTGCTGTAGGTTTGTTTAATCCTTAAGTCTCTCCCTTGACTCTGATTTGTGGTAGGTTTCTTTACTTAATGTTACACATTCTCAAAAAGGTGAAAATTGGTTTGTGGAGGCAAAGTTTTCTTTTTTTTATGTATCAAGCACAGATATACATGCAGTACACAGGAGATATACAGTACTAACAACTTATACTGTATATGTTACATATAGTACAAACAGACATACAGTGGTAACACAATTTTATGGAAGGGATGACCATCTGAAAAGACTCCTTGGGGGTTGATGGTTAAAAAATGTTGAGAAAACTGCACTAAGGTATATGGTTGAGGAGGAAGCAGGCAATAAGAAACCCACGATTGCCCAAATATTGATGGCTTATCTGGGAGTGGAATGCTTTAGTGTCTCAGTTGCTACTCTCCTTTTTCAGGTCCCAGCAGTACCCTAGGAGCCCACTGCATACCTGGCCTCCATAGTTTACTTAACTTAGTAGTTTTCCAACTTTCTAAAAACTGTGATCCACGATATAAAATTTGTTTTACATTGTAATTTGGTACCCACATAAATGAATTTATAAGTACGTAAGTTAAGTAAAAGTTTCCCACAACAGTACATACCCTCTCTTTGTGTTTTCTATTCATTCTAGGTCATTAAAAAATTGCTAGCTGTAACTCACCCAAATTATTTCAAACCTATGATTTAAAAAATACTTTACAGTAGTACCTGGGTTCATCCTGAGGCTGAAAGCCATTTTTGCCAGCTCTTTCTCTTTATTAAGTTAGGAGAGGAGGAGAGTCCCAGTTGGCTTAAGTCATATGGAATGCCATTACTTAATTACTGATTTACCTTGTTGGTATTCCTGTAGCCTCCCCGCCTTTGCAGTTTGTTAGCTGGATTGGGAACACCCAAACTGCTATCTTGGCTGCATTTTCCTTTGCTCACTTTTCCTTAATCTGATCTCATCTGTTTTATATCTTTGAATCATCACCTCTGTTATTTGATCCAATCAGGGATTAGACATTTTCCATACATTTTTTGTTTGATTTTTTCCCCCATTTATTTAAAAACAAAACAGCCTCTCATTATTTGAGGACTCCAGATGGAATGAGCGGCATATTTGTGAGTTCAGTTTGCCTGCTTGAATTGGAAGCCTTATAGGCTTCCAACTGTTTATCTAACAGTACTCAATTGTGGGTTTTTTTGGGTATTTTTCAGTTTTTCTACAAGTTTATTGCTAAATCTGTAAGTGTAGCCCTACATTTTTTAGGAATGTTTATAACATGATTGACGGACTGTATAACATACCAAAGAGGATATCTGTGGTCAAGCTTTCAACCACATATTAGCTATATGACCTTGAGTAAATTACCTCATTTTTCTGTGCCTCCTTGCTTGTTCTAAAGTAGAGATAATCATATCTACTTCATGAAATTGTGAGAATTAATTATTAGGGTATGTGAGGAAGGCTCATAGCACAGTGCTTGACATGTAGTAAGCATTTAATTACATGTCAGGATCATCATCATAACCATTTTCACTTATACATATATGCCCTTTCGCTTAAAAAGAAAGAAATTTTATCTACTTATACAGTTTTTAATCTAGGCTCCAAAGATGAACCTGTTAATCTTTCTTTGTTCTCAACCTATTTGATTCTTTTAAATCTCTTGATGTACTGGAATTATTAAACTGGCAAAGTGGCATAACTAAGGAGATAGCTAAACTAAATAAGGAGGAAAAGGTTGAAAGGTGATTAGAGAAACATCTAGGGGTTATTCTCAGAGATCTACACTCTCCGTTTGTTAAGATGAAGGATTGGAGACTACAAACTATATTCACTTCATGGGTAATAGTTAAGGGTAAGGAATAAGGTCAGATTGCTGGGTTAGAACATTGGTTGCACAAGTCACTGGCTCTCTGACTTAGGGTAAGTTACTTTGTCTCAGTTTTACTATCTGTAAATTACTATCTGTAAATTGGAAATAATCATATCTACTTCATGGGCTATTGTGCAGATTTCATGAGTTAGTGCATGTAAATTGCTTAGATTCTAACCTTTGAGGTATTCAAGACATCTTTGTTATTAGTAGTATTAATATTCTACTTGGAAGTAGTTTTTTATTTCATTGATCATATTCTCAATTTTTGTAAATATAAGGAATACAGGATTGGAATAAAAGGTGAAGTTTTTATAGTAAAGGAAAAATGTGACTTGTTTTCCACCATCTGGAGATGGAATAACATTTAGTACAAAGGAACTAACTATTCTTATTGGAGCTATTTTTTCCCTGCTAAACACTTTGAACAGTACATTTTATATACCCTTTTTACTTGAATTAGTTGGTTGAGTATTGTTTTAGAAACTGGTATTTTTAAAGATTGCTTGTGTTTTGTTTAGTTACTATGTATTTCCTATTTTTTTTCTTTAATTGGTGTTCACTAAGTATCAGTTTTGAAATTATTTTGCAGAGAGAAGTTTGTTTGCAAAAGTTTCTTCTTACTGTAGCAGAACTGTGTGCTGTTCATTGACTTTGCTGGTAAACTGGTTAGCTATTTATCTCTATGAAGAGTTTTCCTAGGACTGTCTTTGAAGCAAGATGTCTATCCAGTGAATTGACGATATTTTTTCTTGAAGACATTGAAAGTCTTTTGTATTTACTATTTGCATGTAAATCTTTTCATATATATGAAGAATGAGGTATGTATGTGTGTGCCATATGTATAATGGAAACATTTTATTATACTACATTTAGGGCCAAGTTTTTCATTAGTAAAATTGTGCAGGAAAATTTGGCAGTATAGTAGAACATATGCTCATTCATTATCCTTGATGATGGTCCATTGCTAAATATAGTCCTGGTGTATTCTGCTTTCCTTTACTATATTAGTTTTGTGCATTACTAAACGTAGTATTCAGCTATTCTGTGTTATTAATTATAGGATTGATTTTGAAATTCATAAACCACAGTAACATTTTGGATCACGAATATCAACTACCCATTTTATTACAAAGTAGTTTCCTTGATAAGGTAGTTGAGCTTTTTATTTCATTTGGTTAATGTGCTGTGTTGAGCGTTGGTTGTTAATTGATAGATGTGGTATCCTCTCTGAGAGCTTTTAAAATGCATAACACGTATTTCAGAAAGCAGTTGTTGCTATGGTAACACTTGGGTCACTTGCAGCTCAGCTTACATGATTGGCTGTTAATGGAGTTTAATATGCTTGAGAAGAGAATTGAACAAATGGAAGAGGGTTTTGAAGGAATCCTCTTAAACCTCTTGAAGTTTAACTGAACAGAACACAAAAATTTAACACTTATATTACTGTTACTCAGTTTTGCTGGAAGTACTTCTGTGAATAATGAAAGTAAGACAGGACAGATTTTGGGGAAAAATAATTTTCAGAACCCTTTTATGCTATAGGCTTGTGTTGTCATTTTTCTTCATTTTACTTTTGTTTAAAGAAACCATCACAATTATCAGTTACATTCTGCGTTCTGCCCTCTTTAATACCTCCAACAGAAGAGGCAATTACGTTGAAGCATGAGAAGGTTGTTAATCCTGCAGAGTCAGAAAAAGTGGTAAAAGCAGGAAAATGTCTAAATTTACTCTGCTTAGGTGTATTAGATTAGAGTCTGTTCTCACCCGGATTTTTAAGGTAGTCCCATTAACCTGCCTCTCTCTCAGAGAGAGTGTGAAAAGGGAGGTTGGTGGTATATACTGTGGATTTTTAGGCCTATAAAGTAAATCAAGAATAATTAAGAACTGCCATAATAAAAATTAAATAGAGCCAGTGAAAATGGCACAGTAATATTTGTCTTGTTAAATAATGGAGTGCTCATCAGTGGCCACCTACTACAGATATTTTGCTAATGTTAGGTTGACAGATATTTTACGAGTTTTGGCAATTGCATACCAAACATAAATGAAACAAGATTATGGAGTTTATAATTCAGAAAAGAAAATAATAGATTAATACCCCCCTATTGGTGATTTCACTTTGTAAAACCATCTGTAGCAAGTTAGTTCACCATGTGCAGGAAATAGTACTAGGATTTGTAGCTGATTTTTAGTATCTGCTGTTAATATTTAGGGTTTTTTGGAAATTATTGAATATGGCCACAGTGTTGAAACTGATACATTAAGTTACAACTATGTTGGTTTGTATAGTAGTATTTAATTTTCTGAATAAAATAATTTATTAATAGCTAGTGATAAAATTAATTAGCACCTGCTAATACCCTACATTAGTTTTGAATTATTTTTTTCCTTTATAGGAGCACACTGGTATATTAAAGAAAAATTTCTCATAATAGACCTCCATAGAAATATTGGGTACCCTTACTTTTTTTTGATAGAACTATACTTTACACATTTAAGAAATGCCTTCTATAACACTAAAATCTAATAATCCATGTGGTCTCTTTTTAAAAAAAAAATCATTTTAATTTTAAGTGATAGTGTCCATGTTACCTGGTGACCATATTCCTAGTTTGGGATACTTATGTTAGTACTGGTTTGTATTGATTTTTAATGTAAGTACTAATAGTGCTGTCACTTCATGTTTAATGCCAGGAAATATAAGAAATGTATAGGAATTCTTATACAAATTCTGTAATATAGGTAGCAACTATGAACATTTCAGTGTATTTCTTTTTTTAATCTTTTTCTGTGCCATGTGAGTGTGTATAAAATATGAGTGGTAGAGGTCATCCTTTATAAGTCTGTGCTTTGCCATTTTCCTTCTATATTATATAATCATTTCACGTTTTAATTCTTCACATTGTTTTTAATGATATATAAAAATATTTCACAAGTAACAGCTCCCCATTCATAGAAAGTTGTTTTCAGTCTCCTTGATATCAAAAGTAGTTCAGTGGGCACCAGACTTGGTCCAGTGGTTAGGGTGTCCGTCTACCACATGGGAGGTCCGTGGTTCAAACCCCGGGCCTCCTTGACCCGTGTGGAGCTGGCCCATGTGCAGTGCTGATGCGCGCAAGGAGTGCCATGCCACACAGGGGTGTCCCCTGCGTAAGGGAGCCCCACACGCAAGGAGTGCACCCCGTAAGGAGAGCCGTCCAGTGTGACACGTGAAACAAAGTGCAGCCTGCCCAGGAATGGCACCGCCCACACAGGTGACACAACAAGATGACGCAACAAAAAGAAACACAGATTCTGGTGCTGCTGACAACAACAGAAGCAGAAAAAGAAGACGCAGCAAATAGACAAAGAGAACAGACAACCAGGGTAGGGGGGGAAGGGGAGAGAAATAAATAAATAAATACATCTTTTAAAAAAAAAAATAGTAGTTCAGGGAAGCGGATGTGCCTCAAGCGATTGGACTCCAGCTTACCACATGGGAGGTCCTTGGTTCTGTTCCTGTGCTTCCTAGAGAAGACAGCGAGCTGGTGCAATGGGCAGGTGTGGCAAGCTGACGCAACAGGATGATACACCAAGTGACATGAGGAAAACAGAGGGATACAACAAAGCAGGAAATGGATGTGGCTTAAGCAGTTTGGCTCCTCCTCCCACATCAGAGGTCTCAGGTTTGGTTCTTGGTGCCTCCTAAAAGAAATTTAAAAAGATGAACAGACACAGCAAGTGCAAGCAATGAGGGGGTGAGACAAGATAAATAAATAAATAAAATCTTAGAAAAAATAGTGCAGGGAGGTGAATGCTTTCAAATGTAAATCTCTGTCTACCTTTCTTATTTCTACTTTAGTACACATTCTTAGGAGAGAAAGTACTGAGTCAGTGCTTACTGATCTTTTAGAGGTTCTTGATGCATATTACTAATTACATTTTGCAGGAGTATTTAATTTCTTTTGAGTTAAACTTATTTTAAATTTACTTGCTGCACCTCAAGAGCAGAGGATTGAATTAATCCTGTTCCTCAGTTCATGTCACGTTGTAATTGCTAACTCATTTAAGGTCTTGCTTTCATTTCATTTATTTCCTTTTCTTTCTCCTCTCATAGGCCATAGGCAACCATTTTAATATGGTTGATACATATGTGTGCATTCCTGTAAAATGAATCTTTTGTCTTGTATATACGTCCTTTAATTTGAACATAATGTGAAACTGGCCTGATTTTGCTTTTTACTTTTTTTGTTTTTTAAACTCAACACTTTTAAGAATCTATTCCTATTGCTCTATGTCTATCTTGTCCATTGAATTTAATGGCTTCTTAATATTCCATAGTGTGCACCTGTCACATTCACTTAGTCATTACCTCAGTGGTGGACACCTAGATTCTTTCAGCTCTCTGCTATCGCAAACAATGCAAAGAAAAAAAAAAAAAGAGGATCTTTATATATGTCCCCTTATGGGTGTATTCAAGAGTTGGATTACTGTGTTGGGTAGCATATTTCTACTTGCACTAAATATTGCCATGTTATCAATCTGCACTCCCGCCAGCAGTTACATGAGAATTCCTACATTTCCATTACAGATAAATCCCAATATCAACTTGGTCATTTCTATCAAAATTGGTAGGAAAGGTAGCCAGACTTTTTTCCCCGTTGACTGCCTGCCTCCACATCTAGGAGTGCAATTGTTTTCAAGCACTTCCACTTTTTCCAGAATTGTATCTTTGTAGTGTTTTACCAGGCAGGATAGTGAAGTGGTGTAGATGTGACTTGGGATTGAATCCTGGCTCTGTCATTTAGTAAATGTGGCCCTGGGCTTGCTTAACCACTTAGTTCCTTAGTTTTATAATTTGTAAAATAGGGTTAAGAGTAGTTCTTACCCTTGCTGTGAGGAATAAATTAGTGAATGTGTCTAATGCGCTTGGAAGAGTGACTGGCATATATTAAATGTATAAGCGAGTTGCTGTTACCAATTAAAAAATCCAGCTGGAATTTTGAATGAGATTGCATTGAATTGATACACTTGTGGGAGAGAGTACATCTTAAGTAGCCCTTTCCAAGGACATGGAATGCCTGTTCGATGATCAAAGCTTTTTATCTATTTTAATATAATTAAGTATTTTCCTTCTCCATTGTTGTCATTATCCTAGATCACTAGTTCTTAACCAGAGTAATGTTGTTCCCCAGGGGACAACTTGGTACTGTCTGGAGACATTTTTGATTCAAACTAAGGGGATGCTAGCACATAAACAGCCATCCTGCAGGATCCACATGATAACCTTACAACAAAGGATTATCTGGCTCAAAATGTCAAAAATGTGCAGGTTGAGAAGTCCTGTTCTAGATATTATGGTTTTGTTGCTATTGTGAATGATGTCTTTTTCTTTTCCTTTTTAAAAAATTTTTTAAAGGAGGTACTGGGGATTGAACCTGGGACCCCTTGTACATGCGAAGCAGGTGCTCAATCACTGAGCTGTATCTACTTGCTGTGAATGATGTCTTAATTGTTTATTTTCTAATTTTTTTATTACTAATGGAGGGAAATGTTAGGATTTTTATGTTAACTTGTATATGGCGATTGTGCTAAACCTTTTAGTTCTAATAGTTTGTAGATTTTGATTTTTTAAAAGTGTAAATGATCTAGTTTCTTCCCTTCTAATTTTTGTGTCTGTTTCTCGTTTCTTACAGCAATGACTAGGACCTTTAATATTATATTAAGCAGCATTGATAGTGGACATCTTTGTCATGTTTCAGATTTTATGAAATGAGTTTCAAGTCTCTTAATACACAATATTTACTGAAGGTTCATATAGGAGAATGCCAATCTCATCATCTTGTGTTTTAGTTTGCTAAAAGCTGCTAGGAGCAATATACCAGAAATTGGTTGTATTTTACAATTTATTTTGGGGAGATTTATTAGGTTAAAACTTACAGTTCTGAGACCAGGAACATGTCCAAATTAAGGCATCATGAAGAGATCCTTTCTCCATGAGCTGCAGCTGTGGGATCTGGCACATGGTGATGTCCTCTCATCTCTCCCTTCTCCTCCCGGCCTATTACTCTCAGCTTCTGGCTAAAGTGGCTTCCTCACCTTCTGAATTCCTCTGTCTCTGTAGCTTTTTTCTGTCTTTGGCATTTTATTCTTCTGTTTATAAAAGATCCAGTAAGAGGATTAAGACTCTTAACTGAAGTAATTTCATCAAAAGTTCCCTCCTACAATAGCATTACACAAACAGGAATGGATTAACTTTAAGAACGGGATTTTCTGGGGTTTACAAAATCTTCAAACTGCCACACCTTGCCACCATTGAGTATTATTATTTAAAATATGTTCTTGAGGTGAAAATGCCAAAATTCACTACTGATCAAAGAAATTAAAGCAATAGGAAAATGACCTAGTCATACTGAGAGTTCTATATTAGCCATTTTTATTATCTTTGTCTTTTACTAGTTTTTAAAAAATCTCAGTATTTTTATACTTTGTGAGCTATTATGTTAATGTCAACCTTTTGGCTGTTATTTGTGGTGGTTTTCTCAGCTTGTTTGTTTTGATGTACAGGAACTTAATTTTTATGAAATCAAGTCTATATCTTTTTTCTTTGCAAGATCTTACATGCGTAAGAAAGCCTTTAATTTCCTGAAACTTCCTTCTGAAAATTTTCTGACAGCTTTCCATTTCTGCCTGTGACATTTCCTTAAACAAGGATATTCTTCTCTATACTTTTCTTTTCTTCTGAATCACTTGCCCTAGTTCAGGTGTTACTTCTCCTGAAGTGCTAAACTTGAAGGTGATTATAAAGAATATCCACTCTTTTATTATCTCTTTCCATTTTGTCCCATTGGTTTCCACTGAACTTGGAATATCATGGAGATATATCAGGAGTGGACATGATAAGTGGGCATGCTCCAGTTTTCCTGTCCCTCTTAAATTAGGTTCAGTTCATTTAAGGTGGTCTGCACAGATGGGCTGTATAGGACTGTATAAGACTGGATGTAAAAAGGTCCTCTGCCAGTAAAGAGAGAGAGAGAGATGGAGAACGTGAGAGAGTGAACAGTTTGGATGGTATACTGTTCTAAACCAGGAAATGAGACTTTAATTGCTAAATTAGAAGTTATTAAATATAAAAGCCAAGATTAGAGTCTAGGTTTTCTGAATCCAAGTACTTTGTAATTTTGTGTTACACATTTCTGAGTGACTGTTCCATTGGTACTTTTTACTTCTAAACCTGAGCCAATTATTGTCAACCTTTTTCCCTTGTGGGGAGCTTTTCCCTCCCCACCTATTCAGCTTTCCTTCCTTGTATTTTAGGTTCTACCACCATTCTGTCAGATGTGGAATTTGAAATCTGTTGTTTTCAAAGGCTCTTTTAAAACTACCACATCAAATTCATTGTTAAGAGCTACCAGTTTAATCTTTGCATTTTTTCTTGATCTCCTATCTTCTCTTGTTTTCCTGCTGCTAGCACTGTGGTTGAGTCTTTAACATCTCCTGCTATCGTAATAGCTTTATAATTGGTTTCCTTATCACTAGGCTTTAATCCCTCAGATCTCTCTTATACTCTGCCTCAAATTAATATTTGTAAAATATGTCTTAGTAGTGTCATTCTCCCAACTCATGCAAATTCATTGGGCAAAATAAAGTCCTAAGTTCCCTGGACTGTCACAGTTTGATTAGGCTCTGGGAAGTGTGTATATGTATACATAACTTTACAGTGGTATGTGCCTGTCTAAACAAGTTGTATTCAATTCTACTCAGATCTTTTAAAAACAATAATATAGTTCTTATTGTATATTTAATACTGTTTATTGTACAAAGTACAGAGAAGCAGAAGCAAGTAATAAAATACCACCGTTCAGAGATAATCTTAAGTCAAGTTTTAAAAATGAACTTAAAGAAGAGTTACTTTCTTCATGTTTATCCTGATTACACTTTGGTAAGTTTATACAAAGGTTTTTATTTTTGTATTGTTATTTTAAATGGGATCTCTATTTTTCAGTTTTTTTTTTTTAAATAAAAACAAGCTAATACTTTTTCATTGTTTATCATTGGTTGGCTTATTAAAGTCTTAGCTCAAACTGGCCTCTTTAATTTAACAAACAAACAAACAAAATGGTGAATAGAATGTTGTGGGGAGGAAATAGCAAGAGCAAAGGCATGGAAGTATGAAACAGAATGGTGTTTGCAATGAAATACAAGTAGGTTTATATTAAAGGAGACATAAATGACAATGTCAGAAAGAGATCAGAGGTGATCCTAAGGAGGAAACATAACCTTAATAATTTTGCTTGCTATGCTTAGGAACTTGAATTTTATCCTAAAAAGTAATAGAGAAATATTTGTAAGATTTTAAGAAGGAATCAGGTCATCAAATTAGTATTTTAAATAAATCAGTCTGTCTACAGGGTGGAGGATTGAATTAAGGCAAACACCAAGACAGTTGAAGTATTCAAGGGGACAGAGGGGAACATTATTTAAAGCATTGTGAGTGGAATTAGAGGGATGGGTTTAAGTGTGCATTCTACAGGTAAGTTGAACTGGATTATGTGAGGTAGTAGGGGAGATCAGGGCTTATTTTATGTTGCTGATTTTCCAGGTTGGGTGACTAGATAATTCCAGTAGCTGAGATAAATACTTTGGAAGAAAAATATAATTTAAAATTAAATTCAATTAATTTATCTTTTGAAGAATAGGGAGGTATGAGTTATGAGATTAATAAGAAAAGCTCAGTTTCTGGAATGCTATGACCAAGGTCAAATGTTGTAGCTAAGAATATGTGTAGAGGAAGAAGTAGTAAAACCAGGATTCTAAATAAAGATTTTAGAGTCATTAGATACCCTAAAAATTAGCATTATCAACCCTTTTATACCTGAAGGGTGTAACACATTCTGTCAGTAAAAGCAACTTACTGTTGCTTGTGGGCAAGAGTTGGGAAGGATTTTGGAGGGTGTTGGGGTGGGGGGCTGGTGGGAGAGGACTATCCACTGAACCCAGGAGACTCTAGTGATTCCAGAAGTGGTTTAAAACTGTGATCTAGTTCAGGGCTTCTTAACAAGGAGTCCTTGAGCTTGAGTTGAAATTCATAAAAAAATATTCTTGTAGGGACATGTTGGTGTAGGTGTGATATATTTATTAAATAATACGTAATAGAGTGTGGCCTTAGTAAGGGGTCCTTGGAACAAAAAAGTTAACAACCCCTGGTCTAGTTGAAGGAGATAATGTGGAGATCTGTGGAATGATGGCAATGAAGAACAAGATCTTTTTATTTTTATTAAGGAAAATTTCAAGAAATGAAATTTTATAGTGACCTTTTACATACTTATTACCCAGCTTTAACAGGTATGACATCATAGCTAATAATTTCACCTGTACTCCCACCCATTTTCTTCTGTCCTGTGTTAATTGAAGCAAATGTTTGACATCATATATTATCTGTAAATATTTTAATATATATCTATAAAAAATAAGAACTCTTTAAGAAACACTAAAACATCAACAAAACAATTCCTTAACATATTTACTGGTGAAGTTTTGAAACGGTAGTTCCGAGGAAAATTGTGCTAAAAAAAGGTGTGTTTTTTTTGTTTGTTATTTTAGTTATTTTGTTTGTTATTTTAGTTAGAAACCAGGAGGTGGAAGTAGTGAATATAAGCTATTTTGCAAGGTATGTAAAGAGGGTGTGTGGGGCCTAAAGAGGATAGGGAATTACATTCTTTATAAATTTTAAGTGATAAGGGAACACTTGAATGTTTTTAGGCATGGAGAAAGAGCTGGTAGAAAATCAAATATTGACATGGGGATGGAGCAAGAACAAGAGGAAGAATATTTTCTGAGATAGTATTGAATATTGAAGGACAAGGAATGAATGAAGTAGAGGCAAAACGTTGAGCAGATAGTTCATAACTGATGACCTCAACCTTTTTGAAAACTTTTATATTGAAATATTTGAAACTTAGAAGGACAGTTGCAAAAGTAATATAAGCCGCGTAGAGAATATCAACATAGACCCTACCCAGATATCCAAGACCACCAATTTACGAGTAGTTGTAGGGTTACAGAAAAGTCAGGCAGATAGTAGAGTTCGTATATTCCCCTCTCTCATATGCAGTTTTCCTTATTGTTAAAATTTAGTATTAGTTTGGTACCTTTGATGAAATATTATCATTATAATTGTGCTATTAACCATAGTCCGTAGATTACATTGGTGGCCACTCTTTGTTGTTCAGTTTTATGTTTTTTGTTTGTTTTTATTCTAATAACATATGCAACCTAAAGTTTCTCATTTCATTAACACTTGCAAATATTCACATCAGTGGTGTTAATTACATTCACAGTGTCGTACTACTACTATCTCTACCATCTATTGCCAAAACTTTTCTATCATCCTGACAGAAACTCTCCAGCCACCCTCACTACTGGTAACCTGCATTCTAATTTCTGAATATGAGTTTGCATATTCTTTCATATCAGTGAAAGTACAACACGTGTCCTTTTGCATCTGGCATATTTCAGTCAACATGATATCTTTGAGGTTCATCCATGTTGTAGTGTGTATCAAAACTACTTAATTCTTTTTTTATAGCTGAATAATTTTCTTCTATATGAATAATACCACATTTTGTTTATCCATCCATCTCGTGTTGGGTCCTTGGGTTGCTTCCATCTCTTGGCAATTGTGAATTATGATGTGGTGAATATTGGTGTGCAAATATCTGTTCAAGCCCCTACTTTCAGTTCTTTTGGTTATATATCTAGAAGTGGAATTGCTAGGTGATAAGGCAATTTATACCTGACTTTCTGAGGGACTGCCAAACAGTTTTCCACAGCAGCTGAAACATTTTACATTCCCACTAACAATGTACTAAGAGTCCAATTTCTCTGCCTCCTCACCAGCACTTGTTAGTTTCTGCTCTTTTAGTAATTAGCTATTCTAGTGGTTTTGGTGTGGTATCTCATTGTGGTTTTGATTAGCATTTCCTTACTGGTCAGTGATATTGAAGCATCTTTTTATTGACTCTTTGGCCATTTGATTTATTTTAGAGAAATAACTATTCAATTCCTTTGCCATTTTTATAGTGAACACTTTTGAATCCCTTCTTATATATTTCTGTGCATATTTTCCCAATGTTTTCTTTGTAGTTACCATGAGACTTAACATTTTAACATCCTAAATCTATAAGACTCTCATTTGGTTTGATACCAACTCTACTTAAATAGCATACACTTTCTATGTTACTGAACTCTTCTCTTCTCCCACCTCTGTGTAGTTCTTGTTGCAGATTATGTATGTATACATTATAAGTTCAAATCTATTGATTCATCTTTACTTTTTAAAAAATAATTATTCAAGTATATAACTCATACACGAACATACATAAACAATAAGTGTATTGTAATAGTTGTGAACGTACAAAACAAACATACATAACGTCATACAGGGCTCTCATACCTCACCCTACCACCAATACCTTGCATTGTTGTTAAACATTTTTAACTAATGATTAAAGAACATCTTCAAAATTATACCACTAAGCAAAATTTTTCCCACAACACACTCTGTTATTATTTTTATATCATTTATTACATGAATATAAATAAACAGTAAGTATACAGTAAAAGTTGTGAATTTACAAAGCAAACATGCATAACATCATACAGGGGTCCCATACATCAACCCTCCACCAACACCTTGCATTGTCGTGAGATGCTAGTTACAAATTATGAAAGAATATTGTCAAAATCTTACTACTAATTATAGTCATTATTGGCTTATTTCCCCCCAACCCATCCTATTATTTTTTAAAAATATGTTTTTATGAGAGAAGTTGTAAACTTCAAAACAATCATGCACATGTGCAGAATTCCCAAACAACACCCCTCTATCAACACACCACACCATGGTGGTATATTTGTTACAGGTTATAAGATAATATCCGATTATTACCAGATCCGTAGTGTACATTTGGCAGACATTTTCCATATTCCCCCATTATTAACACAGTACATCTTTGGCATAGATGCAGGAATATTGTATTATAACTGTTAACCACAGTCAGTAGGTCACTCCAGTTGTGTTTTTCTCATGCTTCTCCACATTCCCTTTACCCTGCAATAGTGATGTACATTTGCTCTTGCTCACAAAGGACACTCTAGCAGCTGTACCATCATCCATAATTCTCATCCGCCTCTTAGTTTACTGTGCTTTTCAGTCGCTACATTATTCTCTAGCATCTGTCAACTGGTATTTACATCCCTAGACTACCCTTTTCAACCACATCCCCATTTATAAACCAGCTGTTACTCACTATAATGTATTACCATCAACTCTGTACATTTCCACACTTTTATGGTAAAGTTAATTAAAACTTCTACATACAATAAGTATCAGTGGTCCATCTCAGTCCTCCTCTTACCTTGTTTAAGAATCCACCACCTACCACCAGGTCTTGAAGATACTTTCCAACATTTTCTTCTAAGAGTTTTATGGTTCTTGCTTTTATATTTAAGTTTTTGTTCCATTTTGAGTTAACTTTTATATAAGGTGTGAGAGAGGGATCCCCTTTACTTCTTTTGGCTGTGGATATCCAGTTCCCCCAGCACCATTTGTTGAATGGACTGTTCTGCCCAACCCAGGTGAGTTTGACAGGCTAGTCAAAAATCACTTGACCATACATGTGAAGGTCTGTTTCTGAACCATCAGATCAGTTCCATTGGTCTATACATCTGTCTTTATGCCAGTACCATACTGTTTTTTACCACTGTAGCTAGATAATATGACCTCAAGTCTGGAAATGAGAGTCCTCCAACTTCGCTTTCCCTTTTAAGATGTTTCTGGCTATTCAGGACCCCTTACCCTTCCAAATAAATTTGATAATCATGTTTTCCATTTATTTTTAAAATGCTGGTAGAATTTTTTACCAGGATTCCATCCAATCTGTATATTAATTTTAGTAGAATTGACGTCTTAATGATATTTAGTCTTCCAATCTGTGAGCATAGAGTGTTCTTCCAATTATTTAGGCCTTTTTAAAAATTTCTTTTAACAATCAGTTATAGTTTTCTGAATACAAATGCTTTACATCATTGGTTAAAATTATTCCAGATTATTTGGGCTTTATCTGTCATATTTTATTTTCACCACTCTTTTGACACTCTGTTACTTTTATTGATATAATCCTCATTTCTAGAGTCTCTTTCAGGTTTCTCTCTCCTATCTTTTTTTAGGCTGTAGCATACCCTTTAGCATTTCCTGCAAAGCTGGTCTCTTGATTCCAAACTCTCTCAGTTTCTGTTTATCTGTGAATATTCTACACTCACCCTCACTTTTGAATTCAACAATCTTGCTGGATATAAGATTCTTGACTGGAAATTTTTATTTTGCAGCATCTTAAATATATCATACCACTCTCTTCTTGCCTCCATGGTTTCTGGTTAGAAATCACCATTTAATCTTATTGGGTATCCCTTTTATGTTATGCATTGCTTTTTTCTTGCTGCTCTCAGGATTCTATCTTTGTCTTTCACATTTGACATTCTGATTATTATGTGTCTAGGAGTTGATCTATTCACATTTTTTTTTTTTTTGGATGAGACTATGTTGTGCTTCTTGGCAAGGGATATCTATGTCCTTCAATAGGGTTGGGAAATTTTCTACCATTATTTCTTCAAACATTCCTTCTGCCCCTTTTCCCTTCTCTTCTCCTTCTGGAACACTCATGACACATATATTTGCATGTCTCTTGCTGTCATTTAGTTCCCTGAGACCTCATTCAATTTTTTCCATTCTTTTCTTCATCTGTTCTTTTGTATGTTCACTTTCAGAGGCCATTTCTTCAAGCTCGCCAATCCTTCTCCCTTCTCAAAACTGCTATTATACAATTCCAGTGTATTTTAAATTTCATTTATTTCACCTTTCATCCCCATAAGATATGCTGTTTTTTCTGTCAAATTCTTCTTTGTGCTCATCCATTGTCTTCTTAAATCCTTAATCTCTTTAGCCAAATTTATTAAGGAGATTTGTTTGAACTTCTGTGATTAGTTGTCTCAATTCCTTTTTGTCATCTGGAGCCTTATCTTGTTCCTTTAACTTGGCCATATCTTCCTGTTTCTTGGTGTGGATTGTAATTTTTGGTTGGTGTGTTGGTATCTGAATTATAGACTATTTATTCTGGGTGCAGTTTTTCTCTTTAGTTTAGAGCTTCTTGCCCTTTCTCCCTTGCTGGTTGTAGTAGGAGCCAAGGATGTAGTTGGTGCTATAAGCTGTGGAAGATCAAGCTGCCCTCATTGCCCCAGAAACCAGTGAAGCTTCTTTCACCTTTCTCCTTTGTGGGAGGTGAATAATCCAAACCTTGAATAATCCAAGTCTTGAAGGACTAGACTGTAGTTACCCAGAGAGACTGATGAAGCTTCACGTCCCTTTCTCCCCCGCCTAGGGTGGCAATGGAGCTGCAGGTGTGGACAGCAGTCTATGTAGTGTGGGTCCAAGATGACTGCAGGTACCCCATTAGACTTCCAATTATTCAGTCTGTACCAGGCAAATATACCTACACTTACCTGGATAGTGTGGTGCAGGGCCTGCTAGCTTCCTCCCTGGTGGGGCTGTGGCTTATGCTAGAGTTGCAATCTGATCTGGATGGAAAGAAGCTGGTCCCTACCAGCGCTGTGATTTTCAGTCCACCTTGCTTCCCCTCATGCCAGATGTGGAGTTAAGATGGTGGCTAATGGCCCCTTTCTGACTTGGACAGGTTCAAACTTTAGCTGTTCTTAGGATAATACTTTAGCCTGCCAACTTTACTGATCAGTAGCTGAAGTTGGTGCTCAACCATCTCTTCCTCCTGCATTTTTGAGAAGTAAAGCTTCCAATTCCAGCCTTGGAATAGCTCCTGAGGTGGCTTGGGCTTCCCATGGAGGATGGGCACTGGTTTCCAGGTCGTGGAGGGCTCTACTTATCAATCTTCTCTGCAGATATTCTTTCTTTCAAAAATATTGCAGCATGTTCTTCTGATCTCCTGGAGCCACCAGTAGGGCGCTTTAGATAGCTTTCGGTGATTATTAACTGCCCTGTAACAGGAGCTGTCTCTAAGAGCTCCTTACCCTGCTCCTATCTTGCTAGGTGTCTCAGTTCATCAATCCTCTTCATGCATTTGCAATTTAGATTTTGTAAGAAGTAAAAAGTGTGGATTACAAATAAAAAATACAATATAGTGACATTTATATATACCCATGTCATCACCTTTACTGGAGATATTTATTTATGTGGCTTTGGTCTATTGTCTAGTATTCTTTCCTTTCAATCTATAGAAGTCTTTTTTTTAAAAAAATTTTTATTGAAGCATATCATTCATTCATGAACACACATAAACAAGTGTATAGTAAAGATTGCGAACTTAGAAAATAAACATACATAACATCACACAGGGGTCTCATATATCATCCCTCCACCAGCTCTTTGCATTGGTGTGAAACATTTGTTACAAACTATGCAAGAGCATTGTCAGAATATTACTACCAACTATATTCTTTATCTTACATTTGGTGTATTTTCCCCCTAAGCCATAGTATTTTTTTAAAAATTATTTTTGTACAGATATTCTGAATCTGCAAAACAATTGTACAGATGTGTGAATTTCCCATACAGCTCCACACCCCGTACTCTCTTGCATTTGTACCCTTAACCACAATTCTCAACCGCCTCTGGGTTCACTGTGTTATTCACAGTCTTTAGATTATTCTTTAGCTTTCTTTCTATTGACATATACTTCCCCAGACTACCTTTTTCAGTAACAATCCCATTTATAAACCAGTTGCTACTCACTATAATGTGTACTATCAACTCTATCCATCTCCACACTTTTACAGTCAAGGTAATTAAAACTTCTACGTACATTAAGCATCCATAGTTCTTCTCAACCCTCCTCTTATTTCCTTATAACCTATACTCTAGGTTTTAATTCCATGTGTTTATTATTTGCATTTAGTTTATATTAATGAAACCATGCAATATTTGTCCTTTTGTGTCTGGCTTACTTCGCTTAGTATAATGTCTTCAAGACTCATCCATGTTATCACATATGTCCTAATTCCATTTCTTCTTATTGCAGCATAGTATTCCATCATATGTATATACCACATTTTGTTTATCTATTCATTGGTGGATGGACACTTGGGTTGTTTCCAACTTTTGGCAATTGTGAACAACGCTGCTATGAACATTGGTGTGCAGATGTCTGTTCATGTCATAGTTTACAAAAGTCTTTTTAACATCTCTTGTAGGGTCAGTCTAGTGACCAACTCCCTCAGTCTTTTTTTTTTTTAACCTGGGAATGTCTTAATCACTCCCTCAATTTTGAAAGACAGTTTTACTGAATATATAATTCTTGGTTAACAATTTTTTGCTGTCAGCAGTTTAAATATGTTATATCACTGCCTTTTTGCCCCTGCGATTTACCATGAGAAATTGGTACTTAGTCTTATTGAGTCTTTTAGTACATGATATATTATTTCTCTCTTGTGACTTTCAGAACTCTCTATTTTTTGCATTTGTCAGTTTACGATATGCCTCAGTTTTGGTCTATTTTGGTTTATCTTGTTCGGAGTTCGTTGAGGTTCTTGGATGTGTATATTCATGTACTTTGTTAAATTTGGCCATTGTATCTTCTTATACTCTTTCTCCTTCCTTCCTTCCTTCTTCCCTCCCTCCCTCCCTCATACATCATCCCTCCACCAGCTCCTCTTTCTCTCATTCTTTCTTCTAGGACTCCCACAATACGTATACTTGATGGTTTTCCACAAGTCTCTTGGGTTCTAGTCACATTTTTCATTCTTTTTTCTTTCTGCTCATGAAACAGAATAATTTAAAGGGTCTTATCTTCAAGTACACTGATTCTTCTGCCAACTCTAATATGCTGTTGAACCCCTGTAGGA
This sequence comes from Dasypus novemcinctus, assembly GCF_030445035.2. Lineage (NCBI taxonomy): Eukaryota > Metazoa > Chordata > Mammalia > Cingulata > Dasypodidae > Dasypus > Dasypus novemcinctus. The sequence goes on along the minus strand of NC_080676.1, from coordinate 5,524,729 downwards.
ATTTTTCCCCCTGTTACTATGTTCTTCAGCTCTCTTTGGATACTTTTCATCATTTCTGTTCTTTATTGACAATCTCTTTGTGTTTATCTCTTGTTTTCTTGATTTCCTTTAGTTCTTTGTCCATGTTTCCTTTATCTCTTTGAGCATAATTAGGACCATTTTTTAAAACTGTTTGGTATGTTATGTCTAAACTCTGGTCTGGTCTTCCTTGTTGATGGTATCTGATTTGTTCTTGATCCTTTGTCCTAGTTGCTGTTTCTTTGCTTGTTTTCTAATCCTTTTATGCAGCCTGGACATTTTGATATTTTAATTGTCAGTCTCTGAAATGTAGACTCAGAGATAACTGTTCGTAAGGATGCATCAGCCAGTGTTATGATAGCAATTTCCTTGAATGCCAGGAGCTAACAAAGAAAAAGAAAGTGAAACCAACTTTCTCAATTTTGGCAGATAGGCTTGTACTGTCGTTCTTCTTCAGAGTTTAGTTACCCTTACAGTAAAATTAGAGAATAGTGCAAGTCAAAAGTGTTGGGTCTTTCCTGGTTATTTTTCTGAGCATGTGCCTTGTTCTAGGCATGCATGGGTGGCCCTAGGAATTCCCTGTTTACGTGGATCTGGATTTCTCCTCTTCTCTAAGAAAGGGTGCTCTTCTTAGTCGTCCTGGGTACTGTACTATATGTGTCACAGCCAGCAGACCTTGCCCTAGGTGACTGTGATTTGACAGTTCTCCAAAGCATTCTGTAGGAGAGCTCTGTGAGTTGCCTTCTACACGCAGGGCAAGTTCTGGGACAGTGAGCCTGTGTGTTGTGTTTTTGTGTAGTCCTTTGGGCTGCCACCAGACTGATAGGGGTTTGTTCTGTTACTATAACCCTCTAACTTTTTTCTGACCATGAGATAGATGGTTCTGCCAGCCTTTGTTTTTTCTTAAAGCCTCTGTTGGTGACAGAGCCTTGGAGTGGCTTACTCTGCCATCTTGATGACCAGAACAACCTAATTTTTGAACTAGGAAGTGAAATTGTCTCCTGAGAGAGTAAAAGGTTGCCTATAGGAAGGGATGTTATCGTTAGTGAAAATTTGAAATAGTTGTTGAAGAGAATGGGAGAGGGAACCCACCATAGACAAATAATAAGATTGTTTTCTGGGATTATGAGACCAGCATTTGTAGTAGTATTGATTTTCATGACTCTGTGATCCTTTTTCCAATAGTGTTCAATAGTTTGTACGTTTAGGAAGAGAGAAGATAGTTTGTAGAATTGTTTTAGACTTGAAGTTTTGCTTAGTCAACCCTATAATAGAAACACAGGTAAATGTGTTCGTGAGGAAGTGGTTTAGGTGATCATTCATGTCTAGGCTTACTAGGGAAATGAGGTGAAATAGGGTCAGTGTGAATGGAAGGAGTGGAATTTGAGGAGCATTAAAAAGGATATTGTGGGCACAAAAGAGCAGAAAGTATTGGAAAAGTTGATTGAATTGGTTAAGTGTCCATTTGGGAGAGTTGTTAGCGAAAGTTCAAGGGCTGTATGTGGAGGTTTTGGAATTGAAAAGGTCCAGGAACTGTGAGACTTATGAATTAGATAGAAGTTGTCCATGGCAGAAATCTGACCAAGATGCAAACGTCTTTGTCAATGTGGAGAGCAATGTTAGGTGGTCAAGTGGGTATATGACACTGAAGAGGATGATTAGTGGGTGATATTCATGTGTGGGTAAAGGAATAATGGTCTGGGGGAGGCAGTGGGTAATATAGATATACTTTTATATAGTGTCTAGTTTTCAACTGCGTCCCCGATAGCTAAAATGTTTCTATACAAAGATGTCCAAGTCTTTGGCCTCCCACAAAACTCAAAATAGGCACATCTATATAAATTTAAAATGAGGCAGCTTTGTAAATAGATGCTATGAATGCTCCAGGAAACCTTTGAAGAGAAGATTTGTCATTTCATCTAATGAATGTTACACTTGAAGTATTAAAGGATCCAGAAATATAGAAGAAGAGGGTGGGGGTATAGATGAAATGGAGGTGCGTGCAATGAGTAGAGGCAGTTGGTGCTGAAGATAATGGGGGAGAGGGATGGTAGTTGGAAATGAAAGGTTTTTAGTACCCAGAAAACCCTTAAACCTTCAGCCTTTTCACCATACTCTCCCAACTGCAACCCAACTCTCCCATAAGGATATCCCAGTTCGAGCTATTTTATGAGAAAATAAATTGATGAGTGAAGTCAAGGGGGACCTTTAGTATAGGTAATTTAGTATTTCTTTCTTTCTTTTTTTTTTTTTTTTTTTTTTAAGCAGGTACCGGAGATTGTATCTGGGACCTCATATACGTGAAGTGTGTGCTCAACCACTGAGCTACTACACAATGTAAGCATAAGCAGTTTTGGGACTGTCCCAGATAGGCACAGAATCGTTCATACTCTGCAGGTTCTGTCTGGTAGTGGTTTTGTTGCAGTCTCTAGCGTGCCTAATTTTAATAAATCCACATGACAGAAATACTGATTTTTTAAGAACTGAGATGTAAGGAGTCTAGTAAACTGGTTTAAATATAACTTCCTGCCTAAACCTGTTTACTGAGTTAAGCTATATTCAGCTACTTCAATGATTATGTCCTAAATTTTTGTACTTAGTACACTAGTTTTTGTGCCTTCACTAATTCCTTGAATCTTTTTAAACTGTTGAAAGTTGTCAGTTTGGTGGTGGGGAATCTGAGAGAAAGAAAGTGGAGAAACCTTATTGGAGGTATCCCTGGAGTATATTTAATCAAGATAATTGTATTGGGCAGCTGGCATGCGTGGTGCTCCAGTGAGCAGTGATGAAGAGGTATTGTTTGACTGATTGGAGACTTTTATACATATACGTAACATTTTGTTCCACCCCCCAGATTTCACAGTCAGTGGGATTCTGAAAAGCCTTCTTCTGTGGAATACTCTGGTCCATTCTTTAACTTCTGAAGTTTTTTTAAAAATTTAACTGATTATGGATTATAATATTTAATCATTGCAGTTTTGTATTGTAGGAACACATTGTCTTGACCTATCCTTGACTTATTTAGTTAATGTCTTATTTCACCATGTCTTTTGAACTCAGGTTCTGTGATCAGCAAATTCTCTCACTTGGTGATTGCAGGCTATGTGAAAATTTAAGTGATCCAAAATTGGAATAATATGATATAAAAAATTATCTAACTTTATGTGCAAAATTTGATACAGTAAGATTTTCTTTTAAAAATTATATAAAAATCACATAATAAATTGCACATTGTCTGCAACATTGCTGCATAGTCATATCACTTAGGTAAGTAAACATATGCCAGTCTTCCACTGTCAAGAATACTCACTCTGCTCCATTGCATTTGCCTATCCTTCAAGTCTTAGCTCAAATATCACCCCCTTAGATAATGTTTATAATTATAAATATCTTTTTTTAAAGCACCTTATCTCCTCAAAGCATTTCCCACAATCTGAAATTACCTATTTATTCTCTGCTTATTGTCTGGTTCTAGAAATACCAGCCTCTTAAAGGAAGGGATTTCACCTAATTTATTTACCACTCTCCCCCCAGCACCAAATGAAAGGTGCCTAGCATATAGCAATTACTCAATAAACATTTCTTAAAGTGATGTTGAATAAGTAACTTCTAAACAAACAATATTTTGAGGAATAGAAGGAAGACACTTGAAAAATATGCAATGTAAGAATAAAAGATAAAAGAAGAACTTATTCTCTTTGCTGTAACCTTAAGGGTTTAAGGTTTTTTTGGTTACTACTTTTCTTAGTGAGATTGAATACTTATGGATATTTTCAGGCATATAAAACTATTTTTAGCACGTGGTTTTTATTTTACCAGCAAAGGTTTATTGACAATCACTTGCACAATATAGTCCTATGGAACTCTATGGGATATACAAGTCATTTTTTTTCTGTTGTTTTTTTTTCCCTTTTTCTCTCGGGATATACGAGTAATGTTAAGTACAGTTTTATTATAATGAGTTACATAGTTTTCATGGTCTCAGTCATCAAGAGGTAGAGAGCACATTGGGGGATGGGGAAACCGACATAGCACTAATACTCAACATCTATAAGTGAATTGCTGAGAGTAAAGAAATGTTTTGAGGGAAGCGGACTTGGCCCAGTGGTTAGGGCGTCTGTCTACCACATGGGAGGTCCGTGGTTCAAACCCTGGGCCTCCTTGGCCTGTGTGCAGCTGGCCCATGAGCAGTGCTGATGCGTGCAAGGAGTGCCCTGCCACGTAGGAGTGTCCCCCGCGTAAGGGAGCCCCACACGCAAGGAGTGTGCCCCATAAGGAGAGCTGCCCAGTGTGAAAGAAAGTGCAGCCTGCCTAAGAATGATGCCATGTCACATGGAGAGCTGACACAACAAGATGACGCAACAAAAAGAAACACAGATTCCCATGCTGCTGACAACAATAGAAGCGGACAAAGAAGAAGACGCAGCAAATAGACACAGAGAACAGACAACCGGGCCGGCGGGAAGGGGAGAGAAATAAATAAATAAATAAATCTTTTAAAAAAATGTTTTGAACCCTCGAGAGAAAGTGGGAAGGACATATGATAAAATACCTCACATGTTTTCTCTCTCTCCATGTCCTGGGATCTTGTAATGAACTGCATTTTAGTATACAGTTAGGAAGTTAGTTTGGATTCTCCCTCTCCCTCCTTCCTGAAATAATTTCAGAATTTTAAAAAGTTGCAAAAGAGAAGCAGATGTGGCTTAATTGATAAGGCTTCCACCTACCATATGAGAGGATCCTGGGGCCTACTCATGGGAGAAAAAAAGAGAGAAAGTGTACCTGCGTGGCAAGTCAGTGCCCGCATGGTGAGCTGAGTGCCCATGTGGGAACCTGCACAGCAAGCTAAGTTCCCATGTGGTTGCCCGTGCAGCAAATCGAGCACCCGCTTAGTGAGCTGAGTGCCCTCATGAGTGCCCATGTGGCAATCTGAGTGCCCATGTGAGTGCCCACGTGGTGAGCTGAGTGCCTGCACAACTGCCTGCCTGGTGAACCAGTGCCTGCGTAGTGAGCCAGTGCCTGTGTGCCGAGCCAAGTGCCCACGTGGTGAGCTAGTGAGTCATGCAGCAAGATGATGATGCAATGAAAGAGAGAAGGGGAAAGTCAAGGTGAAGTGCAGCGGAGACCAGGAACTGAGGTGGCACAGTTGGCTCTCTCCACATTAGCGGTCCCCAGGATCGAATCCCAGTGAATCCTAGAGAAGAAAGATGAGAAGGGAAGACAAAAAGAGAAAGATCACATAGCAAATGGACACAGACAGCCCAAAAAAAAAAAAAAAAAAAAACAAAAACCCAACAAAAACCAGCAGGGCTGGGGGGGAGGGGAGGAAAAATAAGTTGCAAAAGAGTTCTGCTGTACTTTTCACTTAGCTTCCCCAAGCACAGCACAGTTAATTTTCAAAACCAAAATATTAACTGATACAGTATTAGTAATTAATATGCAGACCTTATTCAGATTTCATCTTTTGTTTTACTAATGTCCTTTCCTGGTCCAGTATGTAATCTAGAGTGTCACAGGTTGTATTTAGTTGTCCAATCTGGAACAGTTTCTTAGTCTTTCTAAGTCTTTCAAGACCTTTATACCTTTGAAGAGGTTTGGCCAGTTATTTGTAGAATGTGTTATGTTTCCTTTTGATTAAATTCAGGTTACACATTTTTTTGGCAAGAATGCCACAGATGTGAAGTTGTGCCCTTGTTTGTTCATCATTTGAGGAAACACCTTATGATGTGCCTTGTTATTAGTGGTGCTATGTTAAGGAGGTGTCTGCCATATTTTACTACTGTAAAATTACTATTTTCCTTTTTTGTGATTAATTAATATCTTGTGGGGAAAATATTTGAGGCTCCACATATGTTTCTTACCATATTTTTACCTACCAGTTTTTGTATTCATTAATGATTCCTGCCTGAAAAAATTATTACTGTAATGTTTGTCAAATGGTGACTTTGCACCTCCCCCCCATTCATTCCATCTACATTTATTTATTTCATTATGAACTCTTAGATATTTCCCCAAATATGTGGATTATAATCCATTAAGTTTTCAAATGTATCTAATTATAGCTGTGGTCAAGATGTGAAGGATTTTTTTCAGAATTTAAGGTAAATTGTTTACTTGATATATAGAAGTATAGACTTGAACTCACAGATAACTGTCTCTGGATTTAAAATAACACAAAATTAGACACTTTATTCATCAATAAACAAAATATCATTGTACTTTCATTTATATAACTACTTTCCTAAACAAATCCACAACATAATGAACTACTGTTATCCTTTATCTGGTTTGGGCCTCATTTTTAAAAATTCATTTTGCTGTAAGGACTTATTAAGAACCCATTCCTTCCAGATATGGTCTCACAGAATTTGTTAGTTTTTCCACTGCTTTAAATTTAATAGGCACGTATTTTTCTATCAAAATGTGAGCCTACCTGTTGTAGATTCTGTATATTCTTATAAAATTTTAAATTTCTTGAGGCTAGGCACCATAATTTGATGCCATCATTGTCTAACATTTTTTTTTTTGTACGTTTTAAATACCAGTGGGTATATGGGTGGAGGGGGCCAAGAAAATATGGTATTGGCTTTTAATGAGTTTTTGGTTTGCTTCTGTGGAACAGTATACGAGTGATTTCCGAATTTCTTCTGGAGACTGATTCATTCTTATTTCAAGGAAAACAAATATGCATGCTGCAGTAAGAGAGATAGAATAGTAGCATTATAGTATTAGTAGTATTATAGAGCCAGTTTTAAAAATTAATATTGTACAAACTGAGTTAATAGAAGATAAAAGTAATAATTAGATGGAAAAGGAATTGATTAAACTTTGACCTTAAGATGAATTATGAGGGAAATTTTAGTTAAAAAAATTTTTGTTTAATGACATTAACATATACAAACAAACACACTCCCACATATCCATAATTTCAGGAAAATCGGGAAAAAAAGGTTGGCCTTTAGTGTTTCCTTCACTGCATTAAAAAAAAAACCTTACCATATATATATTTTTTGGTAAATGTTATAATTTTTCTTTGAGTTGTGGTAAGGTGGTAGTGGTTCCTTCCACACATTTGAAATAATTTCTATATTATATTGATAATGTTTTTTTTTATGTAGTGGACATTTTCCTGCAGGTATTTTATTTTTTTCAGAAGCTCTTTAAAAATAAATGTATGTTTACTTTAGCCAAAGGATATATTTGGAATATTTTTATTGTTTCCCCATGTATAGTCACTATTAAACTGATGATAGGTCTTCTTAATGAAGCTGTTCGTTGTCAGACAATTGTTATTTGCATGAGTAGGTGGATCAATAAGGAACGTATTTTAAAGGACGTAATTTTTAACTTGGGATAGGTTGGGTAGGTGGTATTTGATTTTTGGAAAAAATATGATTTTCAAAAATCACAAAATAGTTTTCTTAGACAGCATATAGAAACATAAATTCTTGTAGTTTGACAGAGGACAGTTATGTTTCTGTTTACAAGCATTCTTTCTTTAGTCTTTAATGTCCTGGATGTTCTTTTTTAACTTGTTATTTTAAAGAGTGATACCTTTATTTTTTTTTAAAGTTAGGTCAGTATAAAGAATTTTTTGGGAAATGGGGGAAAAGAACAAAGCTTGTTGAGAAATAGGAGAGAAGGACAGAAATACGCACTGAGAGATAGCATTTTAATACTCTAAATTTAGGTTAGTTCAATCAACTTGTATTATTGATCTCTTAGTTGGTGGGTGTTTTAATGTGGTATAAGATAATTTAGAAGGGCTTTATGGCTTTTTAAGTATAAACTTTCACTTAAGATGATAATGAATACATGGCTGTAATGCTTTCTAAATTTTAATTAAGTGGAACCAATGCTAGAGATTTGAATGGATGCTGTGACTCTCTGCTATATATCCATACACTAAATCTTGCAGATCTTGAATTTTCATTGTTTGCTTCCAACCTGTTGATCTAGTAGTTCATGTCAGATTCTTTTCTCATGGTTCCACTTGTCATTTATAATTTTTCTTCTGTTAGATTTGTTATTTTCCATCTGACTTGATTTCTCATCAAGCTCTACACTGTATCTGTCTATTTTTGCTTTTAGAGTTTTCTAGCTTTTTAAGATAGCATACCTACTCTAGTTTGACCCCTGAACCCCAACTTATTACCATGGCCAGGAGGCATTATCCTTCTCCACAGAGGAGCTAGAAGTGGAACTTGACATATAATCTGACTTCCTTTCATAGCTACAACATTTTATGGATTTCCAGAGATGAGAGCTTTCAGTAAATTAAAAGGTAAATTTTACAATGGCTATGTAACTAGTTAGAAACTATAATGAAAAAAGGATCTCATGTACAATAGCATTAAAACAAATTTCCTAAGGGATTAGGCATTTATTACTCCAAGTCCCTCTTACCCCATTAATGGTACCTACTAGTGGCATGTAATACCTTGATTTTTACATTTGCTAATTAGTAAGTCCCTTTTTTGGGATTCCCAGGTGCTATTTCTTTGGACTAGAAAGATAAGACAGTTCTTCCTGAAGGAAGCACTGAACATGGAGAATAAAAAATACTCGCCCTCGTGGAGCTTACATTTCTTCTGCTATTGTCCATTCCTTCCTCCTGTAGCTTTTGAGTTAATATTCATTAAAGAGTTCCAGATGTTCTTCCATTTACTCCATGGATACTTTATCATTTAATCCTAGCAACAGTCATATGAACTAAGGCTTCTTTTGTTATTTTTGCTTGACAAATGAGCATACTGAGGTATAGTGGGGTACAAAGCTCAAAAGTAGCATACCTTTGAAAGGAGCTCAGAAATCTGGTTCGAGTCCAAACTATGAATCTGTTGTATTTCTTTCTTTCTTTTTTTAATTAGAGACATTGTGAGTTTACAGTAAAATCATGCATAAAATACTGGGTTTCCATATATCACCCTATTTATTAACACCTTTCCATTAGTGTTTCGTATATTTTTTTACAATTGATGGAAGCAGTTTTATAATTGTACTGTTAACTGTAGTCTACCTTGGAATTCACTGTTTGTGTTGTAAGTCCCATGGATTTTTATTTATTTTTTATTTTTTATTTTTATTTCTTTGGCTGTACCAGGGATTGAACCCGGGACCTCATACATGCAAAGTAGGCACACTCAACCACTAAGCTATGTTTACTCTGCTTAAAAATTTTTTTTTTCCTATGGATTTTTAAAAGCATTTTGATATGTAACACGTCTCAAACTGAAACTTCCCTTTTAACCACAATCAAATGTATAATTCATTGCTGTTATTTATGCTCATAATGTTGTACTACCATCTCAGTCATGAATTACCAAAACCTTTGCATAGTTCTAAATAGAAACTGTAAAATTTAAGCGTTAACTCCCTATTCTCTACCACCACCCCATTATCTGGTAACCTGTATTCAAAACTGACTCCATGAGTTTGCTTATTCTAATTATTTCATAATATTTGTTCTTTTGTGTCCTCAAGGTTTTTCTATGTTGCATGTTTCAGAACTTCATTCCATTCTACAGCTGAATAATTTTCCTTGTGTACATATACCATATTTTTGTTTATCCAGTCATCACGTGATGGACACTTGAATTGCTTCCATCTTTTCACATTTGTGAATAATGCTACTGTGAACATCAGTGTGAAAAAGGCTTATACAATTTTTTGTTGCAATTTCTATTGTGATTGCATTGAATATGGAAATTGGTTTGGGTAAAATTAACCTCTTAACAATATTTTTTCTTTAAATCCATGAACATAGACTATTCTTCCATTTGTAGGACTTCTTTGATTTCTCTTAGCAATGTTTTGTAGTTTTCTATGTACAAGTCCATTATATCCTTGATCAGATTTATTCCTAGATATTTGATTTTTTTGCCAAAAGTGGAATTTTTTTCTTGATTTCATCTTCTCATTTTTAGTTACTAGTGTATAGAAACACTGCTCAGTTTTGCGTATTGATCTTGTAGCCTACCATGTTGCTGAATTCATTCATTAGATATAGTAGCTTTGTCTTAGAATTTTCAGAATTTTCTGTATATAGGATCATGTCATCTGCAAATAGGAAAAGTTTTTACTTCTTCCTTTCCAATTTGGAAGCTTTTATATCTATTTCTTGCCTAATTGCTCTGGCTAGAACGTCCAGTACAATGTTGAAAAATTGTTGTGACAGTGACATATTTGCTTTGCTTCTGATCTTAAAGAGAAAGCTTTCCATCTTTCACCATTAAGTATGATGTTAGTGGTGGGTTTTTCTTATGTGCCTTTTATCATGTTGAGGAATTTTCCTTTATTTCTAGTTTTCTAGGTGCTTAGTTTTGTCACGTGCCTTTTCTGCATCAATTGAGATGATCATGTCTTCATTCTGTTAATGGGTGTATTATATTCATTGAGTTTCTTTTGTTGAACTATCCTTTCATTCCTGGAATAAATGCCCACTTGGTCATGGTATCTAATTCTTTTAATATGCTGTTGAATTTGGTTTGCTAGTATTTTCTTGAGGATTTTTACATATATATTATTAAGAGATATTGGTCTGTAATTTTCTTTTCTTGAGGTATCTTTATCTGGCTTTGCTATAAGACTCTATTGGTCTTGTAGAATGCATTAGGGAGTATTCCTCCCTCTCTTTTTGAAGAGTTTGAGCAGGATTGATTTTAAGTTTTCTTGGATGTTTGGTAAAATTCCTCTATGAAGACATGAGGCCCTGGGCTTTTCTTTGTTGGGAGTTTTTGTTTGTTTTTAAGGGTGAAAGCCTGTGATCTGATAGAGCAGAGATTTTTATTCACAGAACATTACTGGCACCTTAAACATTGCCTGGTACATAGTAGACACTCAATAAAAACTTGTTGAGTGAATAATAATAAAGTTGAGTAAATCTCCCTGAAAGTAGAACAGAAATCAGAAATGGAAAATAGAAAAGAAAAGGAGATCTCCAAGAGATCTGACACCTGAATAATGGCAACTCCAAAAGGAAGGAAAGATAAATTAGATGATAAAAGTATTCGTCAAAGATAATTCAGGAAAAATTCCCTAAACAAATAACATGCATTTCCAGAATAAGCACAGGGGATGAAAATAGAGCTATACCAAGGCATATCATTATAAATACCAAGGATAATACCTCTAGACGCTAAAAGACAATGGAGCAATTCTTTCAAAATCTGAAGGAAAAATAATTTCCAATAAGGATTTTTGTACTCAAATAGTCAATGAAATATGAGGGTAGAATAAAGGCATTTTCAGACATTCTCAAAAAATTTTGTTTCTTGTGCACACCCTTTCCTATGAAGCTACTAGAGAGTTCATTTTGCAAAGATGAGGGAGAAAACCAAAGTAAAGTAAGATTGGATATGAAAAAATGGAGGCTCCAAAAGGAAACATAAGCAGACGAAATCCCAGTATATAGGTGTTGGGACATCCCAGGATTATATCTGTGCTTCACCACTGAAGAGCAACCAGTCCACATTAGAGCTGACCAGTAGGCTCCAGAGAGCTTTATTCAAGAGCATGAAATTAATGAATGTCTGATGTGTTTGAATATATTGAGAGGAGATTTACAAACTGGGGGAGAATTTGTAATTGAGTGAGTGGTAAGTACGTAGAAAACCAAGAAGCCCATTATTAAGTACGAGGGGAAACAAAATATTGCCTGGGAAAGGAAAAATAATAATAGTATACAGATAGCTTTGCTGTGAATAGCATTTACATAACAACACTAATGTAGACACTAAATATTGACCTAATCAAATTAACATTCTAGCTTTATGAGGAGAATGGGAAGGGGAGGTGGGAAAATGAGCATGTATATGGTGAGACCAGGAAGATAAGGGGAGTGAAATCTTCATCTTCCAGATGAGTCAATAGGGTCTCATTTTTTTTTTTTTAAGTAGTAATACAAGCATCTCGTTAGAAAATCAAGAGAGAGAGTTGAAAGTCATTGCCTCTGGGGAGTGGGAAATGGAATGGAGATTAGAGTAGTAGGGGCATACTGGTTTTTTAAAATAATAAACCTTATAGAACTGTTTTACTCTTTAAACTATATATATTCAAATCTTTGATAAATGAAAAAGTAAGTTAATAAAAAATAAAAGAAAGAAAAGGTAAACAGGTGGTAGTAAAAGAACAGGACCCATTTATAAATACCAAAATGTTGGGAGATTTTTGATAACTGATTCAATCTCTTTCCTAGTTATTGGTCTGTTGAGACCTTCTCTTTCTTTTTGAGTTCTAGGTTATTGAATATGTTGGTGTACAGTCCTTCATAGTATACTTTTATAGTCCTTTTTACTGTTACCATAGGTCTTGAGGGGAGGTGGAGGGAAGAATAGAATAGATGGAACATAGGGCATTTCCCCCTACCCCCAGATGGCTCCCTCATCTGTCTGCCTGTTGTGTCTGCTTGCTGTCTCCTTTTTGTGTCTGCTCGTCTTCTTTAGGAGGCACCAGGAACTGAACCTGGGACCTCCGTGTAGTATATGTGTCTGTTAGGTCAAGTTAGTTTGAATATTTTTCATTTCTTCTATTTACTTATTGATTTTCTGTCTAGATGTTCTATCATTATCGAAAGCACTGTATTAAAGCTTCCTACTGTTAATGTGGAGCCTTCAGTTTCTCCCTTCAAAGCTGTCGATATTTGCTTCATGTATTTTGGGGCTCTGCTGTTAGGTGCATTTAAATTTGTAATTGTTAGTCTTCTTTATTAGTAACTTCTTTATTAGTATATAATGTCTGTCTTTGTCCCTTGTAGCAGTTTCAAATTTAAAATGAGTTTCTTATAAACAGCATACCAGTGGCATACCTTTTTATACATTCTGCCAATTTATGCCTTCTGACTGGAGAGTTTAATCCATTTACATTTAAAGTAACTATTGGTAATTCAGGAATTTCTTCTGCCATTTTTCATTTTGTCTTTGTAAGTCTTATACATTTTTGGACCCTTACTTGTTCCACTTTTGCCTACTTTGGTATTTTTTATTTTATTTTTTTAGGGTACCATATTGAATCCTTTATCACTTCTCTGTGGCTGTATTTTTCATATATTTTCCTTGTAGTTACCATGGAGTTAAAATTTATCATCCATATCGTCATATTTGATTTGATAACAACTTGACTACAATTCATATACATAATGTATTCCTGTGACTGTCTGTCCCCCACATAATTTGTACTTTTGCAAACTATATTGTTGTATACTGTATGCCCAAAACCGTAGCTTTACCATTACTTCTTATGCCTTTGCATTTTAGCACCTGTCAAACGTAAAAAAATGGAGTTACATATGCCCCCTCCTAAAAAAAAACCCAAAACCCCCAAGAAACAAAAACACAATAGTACTGGCATTTATAATTATCCATGTGGTTACCTTTATCTGAAGATTTCATTTCTTTTTGCTGCCATGAAACACTGCATAGTGTCTTTTTTTTCAGTCTGAAGAACTTCCTAGTGATGGTGAACTCCCTTCAGGTTTTTTATCTTAGAATGATTGAATTTTCTCTCATTTTTGAAGGAAAGTCTCTCTGAATGTAAAATTCTTGTTTGAAAATTTTCTGTCAACACATTATTTCAAGCCCCTACCTTCTTGGCTCCATTGTTTCTGTTGAGAAGTTAACACTTAATCTAACTAATCTTTCCTTGTTCATAACATATGGCATTTTCCTTTGAGCTTTCAGAACTCTCTCCTTTACCTTTGCATTTGACAGTTTCATTCCCATGTGCTGTGGTGTGTTTCTTTTCAAGCTCATTTGTTTGGTGTTGTCTGTTCTTGGATGTATGTATTTATGTCTTTTAAGTTGGGAAGTTTTATGCCATTCTGCGCCTTTCTTTTTCTTTCTTTCTTCTTCTTCTGGGACTCCCATAATGCATGTATTTGTGTGCTTGATGGTGTCCCAGACATCTCTTGTGCTATCTTTCCTTTTTATAATTCTTTTTCTTTTTGCTTCTCAGCCAGACTCCTTTCAGTTTTCTTATCTTCCAGTTCACTGATTGTTTCTTCTGCCATTTCCAATCTGCTGTTGAAACCCTCCTGGGAATTCTTCATTTCAGTTATTGTTGTCTTCATCTCTAGTAGTTCTGTTTGGTTCCTTTTTAAAATTTTTATCTCTTTACCAAGAGTCTCATATTGCTCATTCATTGTTTTCTTGATATACTTTAGTAATTCTTTCTTTGTATTTTCTTTCATCTCCTTGAACATATTGATGATAATTTTTTAAAAGTCTTTGCCTGGTGTGGCCACTGTCTGGTCTTCTTGATGTTTTCTGGATTTTTATCATTTTCCTTTAGATGGACATCATTTTGTTTGTCTTGTCATCTTTTTTTGCACACTGAACATTTAAATATTTTAAAATGCTAACTTTCCCTGAGATGTCTGTTGAGTTTGCATCCAGTTTTTGATAGGAGAGATTTTAGCATAAAATATCTATCAGAGTCTTTGAAAATTAGCTTTGCTTTGGCTAGTGCCCTCCTTCAAGAAGGTCAGCTGAAGGTGAATGGAAAGTGCAGTGTCCTCCCTGTCTTTTCTGGTTCTGTCTCTTGTCCTGAACTTGCCTTAGAAGTTGGTCTTTTACAGAGATTTGAATGTTCCTACAACTCCCCAGGAAACAGAACTTCTCTTCTGGGTGTTCCCTGTAGGTCTTACAGCAGATAAGCCTTTGCTCCAGGCTGCCTGGCTCAATTCTTTCTTTCTTTTTTTAAATTGACTTTTAAAAAAAGATACATAAATCCCTTCTTGCTCTTTTGCTGTTTTTGCTCTGGAGGGCAAATTCTGGGAGAAGGGAGCATAGTGGAGAGGACTTTTCCGAGTTAGTTTTCCCCAACTAGAACAAGTCTAGAGACCCACAAAAGGAGTGCTGGTCCTTTCCACATTGCTCTGGAAAAGGAATAAGGGAGGGGCTAGGTTGAGTGCCTGGCACTTCCTCTGTGGCTCCCCAGAGCTGTGCTTTGTTGGCACCTGCCCAGAAAATTCAGTCCGTCAACTGTCCTCTGCAGCTCTGAGGAAGCCTACTGTCTTTAAATCTCCACTGTCTTTGTCCAGGGCTGGTTGGTACAATGGCCGCTTTCAGAACTGGTCCCCCAGGGATTCGAAGTAGCTAGTCAAAGCAGTGATGATCAAACAGGTCAGACACCTCTGGATCTTGGGGACCAAAGTTTTTATGTCCCACCAAGATACCAACATGCCGCATCAGGAGCCAGGTTTGAATACCTCCCTGCTATCAGCTGCAAGACTGGGGGATGGGCAACAATCCCCCTTCCCCCTGCCTGCTGATTTCTCTTGTATTTGCTGTGATTTACAAGCCTCTTCCTCTCCTTCTTCCTTAAATTATGTACAGTGTTCTACCGGACTCTAGGGTTTCAAAATAGTTGATTCGGACAGTTGCTGCCTGTTTAGTAGTAGTTCTGGTGGAGGGACTGTTTCCTGGAGTTTACTATTCCACTGTCTCCCTTATATTTCCTTTTGATTTTTATGTTTATGTTGCCAAGATATGCTAAAAAGAGGGATATAATAAAGTATTAGGAGAGAAAGGGTAAAATAATGACCCACCCTGCTGTTATAAGTGAGCTTTATCTCTGACCC
Source organism: Dasypus novemcinctus (assembly GCF_030445035.2). NCBI lineage: Eukaryota > Metazoa > Chordata > Mammalia > Cingulata > Dasypodidae > Dasypus > Dasypus novemcinctus. The sequence continues at coordinate 5,509,134 of NC_080676.1, read as the reverse complement.
TCTGAGCACATACTTCTATTTTGGCTTAAGGTATCCTTCTGTTTAATATTTGAGATTTTCTAGGTTAATGTTTTCAAAAGATTTACTGCCTTTCCCTTTCATGTCTCTTCATATATGTATTTCTTATCTAGACCACCTTAGAGCATGAATTTCTGTGAAAGTTGGAAGATTTAATTTTACTTTGGCATTCTCTTTAGTTACTAAAAGAGCTAGAAATTCTGACTCATATATAGGCTAAGTTTTGGAAACAGAGGTTGAAATATAGTTAATGGATGTACTATTTCTATGTTGGTACAGAGTAATACTTCCAGATACTGTTGAAAAGCCATTTTACAAATAATATCATTGTCATTTATTCATAGATTTGCTTATGAAATTATGTGGCACCCCATCACCACCTGTTTATGTGTTTGTGAGTGCATTTATACATATATTGCTAAGAGATTCCGTATGACTACTCCGGTAAAAGATATGAATTATGAAAGAAGGCCCTGGATTAATGAGATTGTATTCTATAAATCTTTACTTGTATAGGGAATTGCTGTGATTAAAGCATAGGTCATTATACTTGAAACATGGTACTGCATGGAATTAAAAGGAAACTGTGCTTCAGGTATTGTACCTTAAATCCTTGTTCTTGATTCAGTTAATAAACCTTTATGAAACACGGTGTTGTGCTAGTAAATGAAGCTAGCATATATTATTTATCAGGCTAGCAGTCATACTCTTTAACACTCTGTGTGTGTCTTTCCGTGTTTTTTGTTGTTGTTGTTCCTTTTCTCTCATGTTTTGGCAGAGTGCATGACAAACAGGTCAGAATATTATATGTTTTAGTAGATAGGGTATTGTGATTCTGTGTTTGTATGCATGCATATGTGCTCTTGCACACATATGCTTAAGTCAGCACAGAGATGATAAAATTGTCCAGACAAGAAATAAGTTATCAGGATATAAATTAACTGGCATCTGTTGGAAGCCTTAATCTGTTGATAAATTATTTACTTGTTTTGATTTTTCATCACTAAGAAGTTTGGCAAAATGAGATAAGCACTTATTTTGTATTTCACTGTATCTGTAAGAATTTATTGGAGAAATGAAACAGACAAGAATCATTAGGTGAATTGGTCAGATTAGCTTAGAAGACAACTTTGGTGATCCTGAGAAATATACCTTAGATACTAGAAAAACATGTAGAGAAAGAGGATATATATGTTCTCTTATGTATAGTATCTCAAAACCAAGATAACCAAGAAAGAATGGGGGCATTCTTAAGTGTAAAAATGAAAATGAGCACAATGCCTGGTTTTTGGAAGTGCTAATAAATACATGTTTAATAAATATTGGATGTTTCCAACATGTTTCCAACACGGAAGAAAAAAGGCCAGTTCAAGGACAAAAACCTAAAAAATGGAATAGAATGATATATAACCAAGAATTAATATAAGATTTCCTAGAATATACTATAGTGTTAGAATGGATTATGAATAATATACGAAAATAAACGATTAATTTTAAAGCTAATGTTCAGAACAAAAAGAATGATTAAGGGGTGGTATAATGTTAAGTTAAGACTGGGACTAGAACTTACTATTTCTTTGTTTATATCTTCACCAAGGAATATATTTTTAAAGTTGTTTAGGCCCATAAAGCAAAATATACAGTTTTTAAAAGCAAAGTTGCATGTGTTTAATAAAGTATGAGTGAATTAGATGCATGAGTAGAGAGTAAGAATGTACCAGGTTATGTTAAATGAATAAAATATCCATGCTTTGAGGTTCTGAAAAATCCTGAAATCATCATTAGAACGGTTGGCAGATGATCCAGTAGACTGGCAAAATTAACAATACCAGACATTGTGCTAATTTTCAAAGTTAAGAGGGTTAGAGACTAGAGAAGAGGGACAGATAAAATGTGATTTCTACCTTTTAAAGTTGTACTGGATTAAAACTGAAAATGTTTTATATATATGAAATTTATATATATAGTTAATATATATTTAAATTTAAACTTACACAATATACCCTTGTAAAAGGAATGTAAATTGGTACAATATTTTTAGAGGGCAATTTAGCAGTAAAAAATGTGTATAAATGTTGGGTAAGCATTCATTGCAAGGAATCTGTCCTACAAAAATGTTTGTGCAATTGAGAAAGGATATACTACAGCATTGCTTATAGAAGTAAAAAATTACATACATGGTAAATTTTCACAAATGAATGGTTTAAAAACATTAATGGATATTCTATTCATGAACTATTGTGATTAGTAATCGAAGAAAATGTGGCATTGGTGTGGAGAAAGTGGCCATGGTGGCTGCTGGGTGTGGGGAATGGGAGGAAGAGATGAGATGTGGAGGTGTTTTCGGGACTTGGAGTTGTCCTGGGTGGTGCTGCAGGGACAATTACCGGACACTGTAGGTCCTCCCATGGCCCACTGGATGGAACGTGGGAGAGTGTGGGCTATGATGTGGACCATTGACCGTGATGTCCAGCGGTACTCAGAGATTCATCCACCAAATGCAATGAATGTCTCATGATGATGGAGGAGAATGTTGCTATGGGGGGAGTAGTAGGGTGAGGGGGGTTGGGGTATATGGGGACCTCATATTTTTTTTAATGTAATATTTAAAAAATGAATAAAAACAAAAAATTAATGGCACATAAGTAGTATGAAATCATAATTAAAACAAATGAGGTCAAATATCAATGCGTTTCTGAGCAAAAAATGCAGATCGCATGGGAATATGTAAAGCATTCAATTTTTGTGTTTCTTTTGTATTATATAAATGTGTACATTTTTAGGAATCAGATAGTGTGAGTCTTGACTTTTTTTTAAGATTTATTTTTATCCCCGTGTTTGCACTCGCTGTCTGCTCTCTATATCCATTCATTGTTTGCTCTTTATCTGCTTTTCTTTTCTTTCGGAGGCACTGGGAACCAAACCTAGGACCTCCCATGTGGGAGAGAGGCACCCAGTTGCCTGAGCCACCTCAGCTCCCTGCTTTGTTATGTCTCACCTTGTCTTTCCTCTTTGTGTCTCCTCGTTGCATCATCTTGTTGTGCCAGCTTGCCCTCTTGCTCATCTTTTCTAGGAGGCACTGGGAACCAAACCTGGGACCTCCTGTATGGTAGGTGGGATCTCAATCACTTGAGCCACATCTGCTTCCCTCTTCTGACTTTTTAAGGTTTTTTTTGGCTACTGCAGTTATTTTCTTTTCCATATTTATTTAGGAATTATCTTGAGTATTTCTGCATCAGATCTTGGTGGGATTTAAAAAACTAATTTGCATACAGGAAAATTATTCTTTTTGTTTCTACATTGTCTTTTTTAGAAAAAAAAAAAAAGTAACCATAACCACACCACAATGGACAGATTGGCGCCCCATCATCCCCAAAATTTAATTATACTGTCTCTTTATAGTCAGTCTTCTCTTTTCACCTCTAACCAATGTAAACTATTGCTCTGTTCTTCATCATTGTGCTTTTGCTTTTTCCAGACTGCATGTAAATGTAATTATATACTATGTATATATCCTGTGCATTTGAGATTGATCAGTGTTGTGGCATGTGCCAGTAATTAATTTGTTTTTATTGTTGAATAGTATTCCACTGTATGGATGAACTATAGAATGTTTATCCCGTCATCTGTTGAGGACCTTTTTGGGATATTTCCAGTTTTGGGTGATTATGAATAGATTTGTCATAAACCTTTGTGTATATCTTTTTATATGAACATTAGCTTTCAATTGGATAAACATCTTTCAGTGGCATTGCTGAGTCAGAAAGTGAATGTATTTGTAACCTTTTTAGAAACTGCCAACTGTTTTGCAAACAGGCTGTACTGTCTTGCATTTACACCAGATTTCCAGTTGCTCTGCTTCCTCATTAACACTTGAAATGACTGCTCTTTTAAATCTTAGCCATTTGAATATGTGTGTAATGGTGTCACATTGTGGTTCTAGTTAGAATTTCCTCATGATAAAGAGTTTGAGCATCCATTTATATATTTGCTGCTCATATAGCTTCTTAGTGAATTGTCTGTCAAATCTTTTGCCCATTTTAAAAAATTGAATTGTTTTCTTGAGTTTTGAGAGTTCTTTTATATTTTACTTATAAGTTCTTTGTAAGATGTTTGGCTTGCAGGTATTTTCTTCTTGTCTGTGATTTGTCCTTTCATTCTCCGAACACTGTCTTTCTTTTGCAGAGCAATGATAAAGTCCAAATGATCATTTGTTTTCTTTTATAAATTTTGCTTTTGGTGACATACTTAAAAATGCTTTGTCTAACCCAGTGTCACAAAGATTTTGCTTATTTTTCTAACCACTTTACAATTTCACATATGTAGTTTTAGGTCTGTTATCCATTTTGAGTTCCTTTTCTAAAATGTGAGGAATGAGTTGAGAATCATTTTATTTTGCATATGGTTGATCACCATTTATTGAAAAGACGATCCTTTTCCATCAAATTTTCTATGTACTTTTATGGAAACTCAGTTGACTGTCTGTATGTGTATCTGTGGTATGTATGTGCATGTGTACTGGACTCTGTTGTGTTTCATTGGTTTATTTATCTGTCCTTGGCAAACTGTGTAGTATTATAATTGTTGTTGCTTTATAGTCTTATACATATTATGTAATGATCTGCTTTTTTCCTGGTAATATTTTTGGTCTTAGGTCTACTTCATTTAATATTAAAATAACCACTCTAGGTATCTTTTGTTCCTTCCCTTCCTCCTGCCCCTCCCCCTTGTTTAAACATATTTTTACTTTCAGTTCTTGTATATCTTCCTATTTAAAGTGGGTTTCCTGTAGACACTACATGATTGGGTTTTGCTTTTTACCCAGTAAGACAATCTGTCTTTTCATTGTGGTGTTTATGCTATTTATATTTAATGTAATTTTTATATGGTTAAAATAAACCATCATTTTGCTCATCATATTTATTTGATTTGCTCATCATTTTGATTTGATCCGTCTCTTCTTCATTTTCCCCCACCTTTGCTGCATTCTTTTAGATTAACTGAGTAATTTTGAGATTTTTTTTATTTATTTGACTTATTACACATCAAAAAATTTTTTAGTTGGTTACCATAGATTTACTATATTCATTTTTAATTAATTACTGTTCTTCTTCAAGTATTTTATCTTTCATATGTAGTTTAAGAAACTTGCAAAATATACTTCTAATTCCTTCTTTGTATCTTTTGTGCTATTATCATGTTTGTTGCTTTTATTGATATTATAAGCCCAAAACACATTAGTAAGTGAGCAATTCATTGGCCTTTAATGGATTCAGTTTGCACACCCACCACCTTTATCTAGCTCTAAAATATTTTTATCACTTCAAAAGAAATTACTATAGCTATTAATTAGTCATTCCCCATTCCTGCTTTCACACAGCTACTGCAATCACCAGTCCATGTGGATTTACTCATTGTGGATATTTCACATAAATGGAGTCACAGAATATATCATCTTTTGTGTCTGGCTTCTTTCACTTAAAATGTTTCATTGAATAATCACATTGTACCATGTAAAAGTATTGCATTTCATTGATTGATTGTTACATGGAGTATTTCTGGACCCCTCTACACACTGTGAAGGTTTAGGTCAGTGTACCGTAATATATGATACTCCTTCTGCTGTTCTACAGTCACTTGTAAAACTCTTATTTATCTTTTTCTTATTTTTGATTTTCAATTGTGGTAAAATATATATAATATAAAATTTGCCATTTTAATCATTTTAAAATACACAAATCATTGGCATTAATTACATTCACAGTGTTGTGCAACCATCACCACTATTTCCTATATTTTTTTAATCCTCCCAAACAGAAACTCTGAGCTCATTAAGCAATGACTCTCCATATTCCCCCCTCCCTGTAATCTCTGATAAACTCTTAACCTCTTCTGTCTCTGAATTTGCTTATTCTAGATTTTTCACGTAAGTGGAATTATATATTCTTTTGTATATGGCTTATTTCACTTGGCATAATGTTTGCAAGGTTCATTCACATTGTAGTATGCTGCCAGAACTTCCTTTCTTTTCTGTGGTTGAATAATGATCTTTTTCATCTGTATGCCACATTCTGTTTATCCATTCATCTATTTATGGATTGATTTTCTTCTCCTTCTTGGCTATTATGAATAATGCTGCTGTGAACATAGATATACAAGCTATCTGTTTGAGTCCCAGCTTTCACTTCCTTTGGATATATAGCTAAGAGTGGAATTGCTGGGTTATATGTTAATTGGTTTTAACTTTTTGAGAAATTCACCGAACTGTTTTCTATAGCAGCTGCACCATTTTACATTCCCACCAGGAATACAAGAGGATTTCAGTTTCTTCATCCTTTCATCTGCAGATATTTTCTTCCTTTCAGCAAATTGTCTTTTCGCTTTTATGATACTGCCCTCTTCATTCTGATGAAGTCCAATTTATTTATTTTTCCATTTGTTTGTCATTCTTTCCGTGTCATATCTAAGAATGCATTGCCAAATACAAAGTCATGAGTCTTATCATTTTAGCTTTTATTCATAATCTTTTAATCAATTTTGAGTTAATTTTTGAATATGCTATGAGGTAGGAATCCAACTTCATTCTGTTGCATTTGTTAACCTAGCTTTCCCAGTACCATTTATTGAACAGACTATTGTTTCTGCATTGAATGATCTTGGTACCCTTGTGGAAAATCAGTTGCACTTCAATGCAAGGATTTATTTCTGATTTCTATTCTATTGGTCTCTATGTCTCTCCTTATGCCAGGACCATGCTATTTTGATTACTGTAGCTTTATAATAAGTTTTGAAATTGGGAAATTTAAAACTACCAGAATATTCATTTTCTAAAGAAAAAAAAAATCCCATAGAACTGAATTGTGAAATGATATTATGATGTAAATACTATGTAGATAATTCATTATTTGATTTATTTATTGCACAAACCTGCCAGATATTTGTATAAGCATAACGATTGCACAGAGAACAAATGAACAGAATTTGAAGGTTACATATTTGGTTTAAGTAGTTGTGCCTCCACCTAAGTAGCTCTTAAAATTCTGGCACAAAGTATTGGTCTGTTTTAACTTCCTCCCAGCAACCAGTTTCACAATTCAGTTACTCTTTCTTCTTGGTTCCCACCCCCTGCTGGCAAATGAAACATCCTTTTGCTGTCACAGCGGTTGAGCATTGCGTTTCGTAAGGCTGCTGGAATTTTGACCAAGATTGCATTGAATCAGTAGATCTCCTTGAGTGATAATAGAGATCTAGATTTAAAAATAGATGTTTATTTTTATGTGTGTAATAGATTGGATGACTCGAGCTTAAGGATCTGTTCTTATTAATTAAAAAGCCTTAAGGTTTAAGTATAGATAAAGCATCTATTTAACTTCAGTATTAATTGTGATGATAGTAAAAGGAAGCAAAATACGATTGGGAAATGTAATCTCAGGTTTTATACTAACATTAGTTTTGGTTCATATAATCATTATTTCCTGAAGTGTAGTCAAGTATTCTTTGGTGCAATGTGGCTTAGTTCATACATAGACAATCTTTTTAAAAAGTTAATAGCTTTTGTTCTAACATGCTTTAGAAATCTTGGGGAAAATCTTGGGGAAGATCTTAGAAAAGATATTGGCCACAAACCTAATGGAGAAGTCTAAATTGCTAGGTGACTTTTTGTAATTTTATGCTAGTAAAAGTACAAATTTTAGTGTATATATTCATTTCATTTTAAAATAATTTTCATCTTTTTTTTCCCCATCAACAGATTGCCTTTGAGGTTACTTTGAAAGTTTTCAGTTGTAAACGCTTGATTCTTTTATTCATTGTGGGAAGACCTCTCTAGCAATGATTACTTCAGAGTTACCAGTGTTACAGTAAGTATTGTAGTTTCATTATTTTTAAAAAATGTACAATACGTTTATGAAAATACTGACTTTGAGACAGGTGAAGTATAAGTATTAGGGTGTATAGTTTTTATAGCGATCAATAGCCCTTGATATTAGAATGTTAGTATGTTCAATCATTTAAAAATTTGGTGTTAATTTAAGACTTATATTAGTAGTCAAAAATCTCTGGCCCATGGGTCACATGCTACATGTTTTTGCAATTAAAGTTTTATTGGAATAGAGCCACACTCATTCCTTTTACATATTGCCTATGGTTGCTTTTTATGCTACCAAGGCAAAGTTGAGTAGTTGCAACAGAGACAGTATTGTCCACAAAGCCTTAAATATTTACTCCCTGGCCCTTAACAGATAAAGTTTGCTGATCCATCATTAATATTCTTTTTATTTCCTGAAACTGAGGTTGTTGAGCCTTGCCATTCTGGTTGTCAGAGAAGATCCAGAGTTGGAGCTGTAGGATAGATTTAAAATGAGGTCTTGCTTTGGATTATCTTGTTTTCTTTCAAAACTTTCATCAACGTGAACGTCAGAAGTTTCCATGCTTTGATGTTATAACAATTGTGTAGAAACCATGAAAATGGTCAGTGGTTTAAGTAATTGTATGTTATTACTGTTCCTGTTTATTTACATATCACTTTTCCAAAACACTACAGCAGACATCTGTTTAGTGTCCTGGCCTTGTTTTTCCTCTAGAGCTGTAAGCCATAAACCTATCCAAATCCCTTGAAAGAGCAGCTTGAAAAACCAACAGTGATTTTTCTTCTTTGCCCCAAATATGGAAGATACCTCTCTTCTTTCCCCCAAATAAGGAAGATAAAATGTTAAGACCTTTTAAGCTACTTAACTAAAAGTTTGGATAGATGCTCTACTGTGCTTCTATAATGCCCTGTGCTTTTTCTCTATCACTACACTGAACATACTGTTTTATAAACTACTCTTACTATTTCTGACCAACTGCCTAAGCTGTGTACCTTTTGTGCCCTGATTTTTAAAAATACATATAATAAACTTTATTTTTAAAGAGGTTTTAGATTACAGAAAAGTTATATCAAAAGTATAAGGGATTCTCATATATCCTCCCTCCCCCTCTCACATATCCTGTTAATAACGTCTTACCTTAGTGTAGTATATTTTGTTACAATTGATAATAAATATTGAAGCATTGCTGAGTTTACTTTGTCCATGGTTGCATCCCACCCATTATGTTTGTTCATTCCTCAACCTTGAAGATTTTGGGATGGTGATGCTAATTTGCCTCAGATTGAGAGGGGTATGCTCTGATTTTTGTATGGCCAATTAATTCCTAGTACACTGCTGAATACTAGGTAGACTCTATGTAAATAACTTTGATAAAATATGACACACAAGCTGTATCCAAATAGAGGTTGTATTTCAAGAGAGGCTGTATAGCCATGATAGCAATTAACATTGTATTATGCTTTGTAATTGTTTTTCAGAAAGATGTAAACTGTAATGTAACTATGGGTACTGTATAGTGGTTTTTTTTTTTTCCAAGATTTATTTACTTATTTATTTCGCTCCCCTTCCCCCCCACCCCGGTTGTCTGTTCTCTGTGTCTGCTGTGTCGTCTTTGTCCACTTCTGTTGTTGTGAGTGACAAGGGAATCTGTGTCTCTTTGTTGTGTCATCTTGTGGGAATCTGTGTCTCTTTTTGTTGCATCATCTTGTTGTGTCAGCTCTCTGTGTGGGCAGCACCATTCCTGGGCAGGCTGAACTTTCTTTCACACTGGGCGGCTCTCCTTACGGGGTGCACTCCTTGCGCATGGAGCTCCCCTACGCGGGGGACAATCCCTGCGTGGCAGGGTACTCCTTGCGCGCATCAGCACTGCGTGTGGGCCAGCTCCACACAGGTCAAGGAGGCCCTGGGTTTGAACCGCGGACCTCCCATGTGGTAGATGGACGCCCTAACCACTGGGCCAAGTCTGCTGCCTATAGTGGTCTTCTGAGAGTTGAGTAAATGAGCTTTGATTTAGATATATCAGCTGAAGATGGGACTTGTCAGCTGTCAATTTGCTGGGGATTATGCTGGATGCATTTGCATATATTATCTAGCTTAATTCATCCATTCAGCAATTCTTTGTTCCTTATAGAGGAAGGCAAACATGATATCTCTTAATATCTGTAAACCTCCAATTCCATTATCTGTTAAGTGAAGACAGTGTGTTAGAAATTGATCTTTAAGTTCTCCTCAAAACAAATTTAAAAAATTATAATCTAGAGATTCTGAATTTTTAAAATGTACACAATAGAAAGTTCACTCTAATGAGTTTATCATTCCTTGATTTAATTAATATTGTAAGTATCTTAACCTCTGGGTAATTTGTCACCTTGCTGCTGTTTAATGTTAAGCATTATCAGCATTTTATAAATTACCACATACTTATGTATCATACAGTATCGGTAGGTTCTGGGGGAAAACAGTTAGCAGACTAAGTCCTTGTAGCTATGAAGCCTATTCAGATGGTCGTTACTCAGATAATCACACAGATATATATTACTCCAGGGGTTCTTAACAAGGGGTCCATGAGCTTGAATAGTAATTAAAAAAAAAAACATTATTCTTGGGAGGATGTGTTGGTGTGGGTGTGATCTATTTATTAAATAATACACAGTGTAGTGTGGACTTAGTAAGGGGCCTGTGGTTTTTGCCTGACTGGCAAAGAGGTCTGTGGAACAAAAAAGGTTAAGAACCCCTGTGCTAAACTATCACTGGGGCTTTGAAGGAAAAGTAGAGGGTAACATGAGAATTTTAATGTGTACTTTGATTTGGCTTACTTTTCTGAGGAAAGAATAGTTGAGCTTTAGTTTTCAAGGAGTGAGGGGGAGGAAGAAGAATGGCATGTGCAAGGACCCTTAGGCTGGAGGAAGCATGAAATATTTGCGGGACTAAAGCCATATTTTAAATCAAGGTTGTGGATAAGAGAAGTGGCATGAGATAAGGCTTGTGAGTGGAAATACTGCAGTATCATGCAGGGACCTAATAAGTCGTGTTAACAATTTTTTTTTCCCTAGGAGCATTGGGAAGCCACTCTAGGGTTTTAAGCATGAAGGAGATATAATGAGATAGTGTAAAGATCACTCTGAGTGTAGTATAGTGATTATATTGGAAAGCCTGACACTAGAAGCAAAGAGACCTAGTTGGAGGATGTTGCAATATCCAGACCAGAGTTGATGGCAACTTGAACTTAAGTTGTTACAGTAGATTTGGAGAGAGGTAAAGAGAATTTAGAGAATTTTAGGGGACCAAGCTTTTTAAAATTTTATTTATTTTAAAATTTATTATTATTTTTTTCAGTCTTATGAGTTACTCAGTTAACACAAGATAACCACAAAAACAATAAATCTGCTTTAGTTCCCCCTTATTTTTGTTCATTCCTGAATCTTGTGGGATTTGGGACAATGTCTACTTCTATTGCTCCAGGCTGAGAAGGGACAAAGATATCATGGGGCAGAAGAATAGAGTTGTTGTGCTTGCAGTTGAAGGTAATGCCTTGCTTTTGGGATTGGGCTGGTCCATCAACATCGTTTTGTTATTTGTTCTGGCTAGTCTGAAGAAGTGAAGAATAGGAGTTTGCTGCATATCTGCCAGGTTTCAGGGATCTCTTGGTATAGGAATAATCAAAGGGATTTAAGTCTCTGACAAATAGACTTAACAAATAAATTGAAAATTACAGGTTCAAATAAAAGAAATAGAAGAGTCATGATTAGGGGATTTATAAATGAGCATAACTATTTGTACTGGGGAAATAACTTTTCATATAGTCCCAGATAGAACCTGCAGAGCTAGTGTTGATTTCACATGACTGTTGGACTTGCCTATGGTATCTGTGTGTCCCTAGGGCCCTTGAGCACTTTTGTTTGAGGCTTTGTTTACTGTGGCAGTTTGTGAAATTTGACTGAGACCTGAGTAAGCATAACTTCCAGAATGATCTCCCTACTCACTTTGAACTCTCTTAGCCATAAAAACTGTATTTTATGTAATATTTCTCCCTTTTGATCAAGGTGTTTTTCTAAATGCATTGCTGATTAATACTTAGGTACTAATCCCGTGGAGCCAGGGAGGCACATCCCTAGGAGTCATGTCCCATGTTGAGGGGAAGGTAATGAATTTATTTGCAGAATTTGAATTAGGAGAGGCCACACCTGAGCAAAAAGGATATTTCTCACAAGGTAACTCTTTTTCTTTTTTTTTTAGTAAAAAACATTTTATTGGAGCATAGTTACATACTCAGTCATGTATGAATTGTTGATGGCTTTTTAAAATTTTTTGCTTTCCAAGTTGCTCATTTATTTATTTATTTTTAATAATACTTTTAAAATTAAAGTTAATATATCACATAGAACATTACATTAAAAAACATAAGAGGTTCCCATATAACCCACACCCCACTTCCCCACCCCCATGATTTTTGTAAATTGTATTGTTCTGAAGATACATACATCACAAAAAAGGTTACATTATAAAAAAACATAAGAGGTTCCCGTATACCCCCCCATCCCCCTCCCCCACTCCTCCCACACCAACAACCTCACGCATCATTTTGGCACACTCATTGCTTCGGTGAACACATTTTAGAGCAGTGCTGCACCACGTGGAAAAGTTTACTTTGCAGTTCACACTCTCCCCCAGTACATTCAGTGGGTTATGGCACGATATATAATGTCCAGCATCTGACCCTACAGTATCATTTAGGACAACTCCAAAGTCCCCAAAATGCCCCCTCATCACATCTCTTCTTCCCACTCCCTGCCCTCAGCAGTACTGTGGCCACTTTGTCCCCATCAGTGATACAATTTCTTCTATTAGTAGTCACAAAGATTTTATAGCAGAGTATCAGTAAGTCCACTTTAATCCACATATTCCTCCACTCTGTGGGCCCTGGGATGGTGATGTCCACTCCACCTCTATATCGAGACGGGGCTTAGATTCCACATGGATAATGGATGAAATTTTCCTGCTTGCATTTGGAGGCACTCTCAGTTTCCTAGTGTGGTGATTGACCATCTTCACCACCCTGTTAGCTGACCTGCGTAAGTCCAACGAACCAGAGAGTAGGAGTCACCACTCTGCTGAGGTTCAGTGCCCAGCTGGCACATGGACTGTCCAGAGAGTCAAGTCTCTTGAGTATACACCAATGCTAGCACCAACCAAAGTTTCATTAAAAGTGATAGAAAAGGCCTGTGTAGACAGGTCACATCTGAGTCCAACTCCATCACACTCAGGGACACAAATTCCAAAGTAGGGCCCACTGACATGGTCCTGAGCTCTAGCTATCTGCCATGACCATATCCCTGTGGATCTCTGTAGCCCTCAGGAGAACCAGTACCTGGGGTTGTATTCACTTTGGCTGTTTCTAGGGTCCTCGTGAGGAGTGTGTAAGTGTGACTCCTCTGATGACCTCCTGACTCGTTTTTGAAGACTCTTAGTCATATAAACTCATTTGTCTTTGCCATTTCCCCGTTTTATTCAAGGTCAAAAAGCAGTTGTTAGCACATGATCCTGCATGTGGGCTGAGATATTCTGCTGGTCTGAATTGACCCTTTTATTCAAGGACTTTTTCTATTTACATCACCAGCTGGTGCTTGCTAGTAATTCCTTGGTGCCAGGAAAGCTCATCCCCGGGACTCATGTCCCACACTGCGGGGAAGGTAATGCATTGACATGGTGAGTTTGACTTAGAGTGTGACCACATTTGAGCAACATGGAGGCTCTCAGAAGGTAACTCTTAGGCACCCTGCTGCTCTAGCCCTAGTTCATATTTCAGGCACACAGACTCATAAGCATAGTCATCAGTATCAAGGGCTCATTGTTGGAAAATCCTTCTTTGTTGGTCTTTGTCGTTGTACTTGTGGGATTGTTGCTGTTCCATTGGGGAATGTGATAGGGCTCCCCTGGCTAGGAACTCAGCACTCTGTCAGTTGTCATTTGTAACTGCTATCTAAACATTTTTTATGTCCCCTATATACATGCCCTGAAGAACTCCCTCACAACCATGTGCTCCCCCATCAATAACGCCCCACACCAGTGTTCCTCCCCTGCCATATAGTTGAACCTCTCTGTGGTCCAAAACTTCATCAACAGTGAAGCGTAATATATTGCCAAATTCAATTAATAGGAAAATGAAATATAGTGATGGGTTTAAAGATTAGAAGTATACATACTAATTTAGAAATACTAAGATAATTTAAAAATAAATTGGTGTATTAATGAAAATGAACAGTATTATAAAGATTTGTTTTTAATGTTTTGCCTTTCATCACTGTAATAGGTGTTGCCCTGTTTTAATTTTTTAGAAAAAAAGTTTTAGATCACAGTAATTCACATATACAATATAGGGGACTCCCATATATCCAATACCAAACCCTCGCCCCCTTCCCCAGCAATGATCTTTTTACAAGTCCATGTTACATTTGCTGCAGCTGATATACAGATTTTGAAACATAGCTTTCAAACATGGTTCCATTTTGGTTTACATAGATTGTACAAATTTCTTCATTTTTAGTTTCCTGATGTTTTACATTATGGTTTACATTTAGCTTATAAATTTGTATACATTTTTGGTGTATGTTAAAATGTCCTATGTCCATCGTTATATGGTCTTATGGAGCACTTCCATTGCCCGTAGTTGCCCTGTTTCCATCTTTCTTTACCTCTTGCCCCCTCTTCTTGGGGCCCACAAGACAATCAATTTTCACTACTTGAGGGACTAGATTTACAGATACTTGCAACAATGCTGAGGGTTTGACATACTGGACTGCCCTAACCCATTGGGGGCCACTGATTCTCTCGAACATAATTCTCTCCATTTGAGAACATCAGGTCTCCCCAGGACGTGGGTGTACTTTCACACTCATTGTATGGTCTTCACCCAATGATTTAACACACTGACAAACTGAGCACTCACACACTCCCTAGCAGGGAGCCCCTGTGCCAGATACCTCCCTTTAAGCACCTTAAACATGTAATCCTTCCTTATTTTATTTTCTAAAGAGTTTTCTCAACCTTATAGTTTCAACCATATACGTGAGATTCTCCCATATTCAACTATTTCCCCTGGCCCTCCCACCAATTCCTTGGGCCATCTGACCTATCCTCCCAAACCTAGTCCCCCTCAAGCCCACAAAGCTCCACCCAATGGTATCCCTATGCCCCCATCTTATCTCTTCCCTGTACAAATAGTTACCTCCAGCTTATTGTAGACTTCACCCATATAGGCATCAACTTGCAACCATCCTCTCACCGCCCCCAATTCCTTTAAGCCTATCTTCCAGTCTCTAGTTCTCTGAGACAGCTCGGTTTGCTTGTTTCATATCAGAGAGGTCATGTAGTATTTGTCCTTCAATGCCTGGATTGCTTCACTCAACATAAGGTCCTCAAGATTCATCCATGGTATGACATGTGTTTGTAGTGTATTCCTACTCATAGCTGAGTACTATTCCATCGTATGTATATACCACATTTTATTTATCCATTCATCATTTGATGGGCATTTGGGTTGATTCCAGCTTTTAGCAATAGTGAACAATGCTGCTATGAACATTGGTGTGCATATATTGATTTGTGTCCTTATTTTCAGTTCCTCTGGACCCAGCAGTGGAGTTGCTGGGTCATATGGCGGATCTATAGTTAACTTTCTGAGAAACTGCAAAACTGTCCTCCAGAATGGCTAGATCCTTGTGCATTCCCACCAGCAGTGGACGAGTGTTCCCACTCCTCCACGTCCTCTCCAGCACTTGTAGTTTTTTGATTTTTTGATAACTGCCAGTCTTATGGGAGTAAGATGGTATCTCATTGTAGTTTTGATTTGCATTTCCCTAACAGATAGTGATTTTGAGCATTTTTTCATGTGCTTTTTAGCCGTTTGTATTTCTTCTTTGGAGAAGTATCTTTTCAGGTCTTTTGCCCATTTTTCAAATGGGTTATCTTTTTATTTTTGAGATATAGGAGTTCTTTATATATGCAAGATGTAAGTCTCCTATCAGACATGGTTACCAAATATTTTCTCCCGTTGGGTATGCTCTCTTTTCACTTTCTTGATAAATTCCTTTGAGGTGCAAAAGGCTTTAATTTTGAGGAAGTTCCATTTGTCTTTTTGTTCTTTTGCTGCTCGTGCTTTGGGTGTGAAGTTCATGAAGCCATTTCCTGTTACAAGGTCCAGATGCTTCCCTACATTATTTTCTAAGGTCTTTATGGTCTTGGATCCATCTTGAGTTTATTTTTATGTAAGTTGTGAGATGGTAGTCCTCTTTCCTTCTTTTGGATATGGATATCCAATTCTCTAGGCACCATTTGTTGAAGAGGCCCTTCTCTCCCAGCTGAGTGGGTTTGATGGCCTTGTCAAATATCAGATGGCTGTATATATGAGGATCAATATCAGAACTCTCAGTTCCGTTCCATTGGTCAATGTGTCTATTCTTGTGCCAACACCATGCCATTTTCACTACTGTAGCTTTGTAATGTCTTTGGCCATTTGGGGCCTCTTTCCTTTCCAAATAAATTTCATAGTTAGTTTTTCTACTTCATTAAAAAATGTTGTGTTGATTTTTATTGGAATTGCATTGAATCTCTCGATCAGTTTTGGTAGGACAGACTTTTTTTTTTTATTGACTGTAATAATATTACATTAAAAAAATATATATATGAGTTCCCATTCAACCCCACCACCCCCACTCCACCTCTCCCCCCCCCCAGCAACACTCATTCCCATCATCATGACACATCCATTGCATTTGGTAAGTACATCTTTGGGCACCTCTGCACCTCATGGTCAATGGTCCACATCATGGCCCATACTCTCCCCTATTCCATCCAATGGGCCCTGTGAGGATTTACAATGTCCGGTGATTGCCCCTGAAGCACCATCCAGGGCAGCTCCATGTCCCAAAGACGCCTCCACCTCTCATCTCTTCTTGCCTTTCCCCATACCCATCAGCCACCATAGGACAGACTTCTTAATAATATTTAGTCTTCCTATGCTGAACAGAGAATATTCTTCATTTATTTAGGTCTTCTTTGATTTCCTTGCACAGTGTTGTATAGTTTTCTGTGTTTCAGTCTTTTACATCTTTAGTTAAATTTATTCCTAGGTAGTTGATTTTTTTATTTACTATTCTAAATGGTATTTGTTTCTTGATTTCCTCTTCAGATTGCTTATCATCAGTGTACAGAAATGCTACTGCTTTTTGTGAATTGATCTTATAACCTGTGACTTTTCTGAATTCATTTATAAATTCTAGAAACTTTGTTGTAGATTTCTCAGGGCTTTCTATATATAGGATCATGTCATCTGCTAATAGTGAAATTTTGACTTCTTCCTTTCTTATTTGGATCCCTTTTATATCTGGTTCTTGCCTCAGTGCTTGAGCAAGTACTTCTAACACAATGTTAAATAGGAGCGATAGTGGGTGTCTTTGCCTTGTTCCTGATCTTAGAGGGAAAGAAGTTAGGATTTCACTATTGTAAATGATATTAGCTGTGGATTTTTCATATATACCCTTTATCATGTTTAGAAAGTTTCCTTCTATTCCTATCTTTTGCAGTGTTTTTATCAAGAAAGGGTGCTGTATTTTATCGAATGCTTTTTCGGCATCTGTAGATAGGATCATGTGTTGTTTTTTTTTCCTTTAGTCTGTTTATGTGGCGTATTACATTAATTGATTTTTTCCTGTTGAACCATCCTTGCATACCAGGAATGAAACCTACTTGGTCATGGTGTATAATTCGCTTACTGTGTTGTTGAACGCGATTAGCAAGTATTTTGTGGAGGATTTTCGCATCTAGGTTCATTAGAGAGATTGGTCTGTAATTTTCCTTTCTTGTGGTGTCTTAATTTGGCTTTGGTATTAGGGTAATGTTGGTATCATAAAATGAGTTAGGCAGTGTTCCTTCTGTTTCAATTTTTTGGAAAAGTTTAATCAAGATTGGTGTTAGTTCTTTCTGGAATGTTTGGTAGAATTCACCTGTGAAACCATCTGATCCAGGGCTCCTCCTAGTTGGGAGGTTTTTAGTGACTGATTCTCTTTACTTTTGATTGGTTTGTTGAGATCATTGAGTTCTTCTTTCGTCAATGTAGCCTGCTTATGTGTTTCTAGGAATTTGTCCCTTTCCGCTGAATTGTCTTTCTTGTTGGAACGTAGTTTTTCAAAGTATCCTCCAATGGTGGTGTTTATTTCAGTGGGGTCAGTGGTGATATCCCCTTTCTCACTTATTTTATGTATTTGAATCTTCTCTCTTCTTTTCTTTGTTAGTCTAGCTAAGGGTTTATTAATTTTATTGATCTTCTCAAAGAACCAGCTCTTGGTTTTGTTTATTTTTTCAAGCACTTTCTTATTTTCTATTTCATTTAGTTCTGCTCAGATCTTTGTTATTTCTTTCTTTCTTCTTTCTTTGGGGTTAGTTTCTTCATTTTTACCAATTCCTCCAATTGTGCAATTCGTTCGTCAATTTTAGCTCTTTCTTCCTTTTCAAGGTATGAATTTATGCCTATAAATTTCCCTCGCAGTGCAGCTTTTTCTGACTCCCATATGTTTCGATATGTTGTATTATCATTTTCATTAGTTTCAAGGTAGTTATTGATTTCTGTTGAAATTTCTTCCTTGACCCACTGTTGTTCTGAGAGTGTGTTTTTTAACTTCCATGTCTTGGTGCCAAATCTGGATCTCTGGCCCTTGCAGATTTTCAGCTTCATTCCACTGTGGTCAGAGAAATGTTTTGTATGATTTCAGTCTTTCTGATTCATTGAGACTTTCTTTGTGGCCAACATGTGGTCTATCTTGGAGAATGATCCATGTGCACTTGAGAAGTGTTATGTTTTGTATATATCTATGATGTCGAGATCCTCTAACATATTGTTCAAACTGTTTGTTTCTGTATTGATTCTCTTTTGAGATGTTCTGTTCAATGGTGACAGTGGTGTTAAGTTCCCCACTATAATTGTCGAGGCATCTATTCCTTCCCTTAGTTTTTGCAGTGTTTTTCATGATTGTTCTTTCTTCTTGAAAGAGTATCCCTTTCACTAATATATAGTGTCCATCTTTGCCTCTCACAATAGTTTTGCATTTAAAGTCTATTTGTCTGATATTAATATAGCTACGCCTGCCCTTTTTTTGGTCATTGTTTGTCTGTAAGATTATTTTCCAGCCATTCACTTTCAATCTCTCTGAATCCCTGGGTCTAAGATGTGTTTCTTGTAGTCAGCATATAGATGGGTCATATTTCCGTATCCAGTCTTCCAATCTGTCTCTCTTAACAGGCAAGTTTAATCCATTGACATTCAGTGTTATTACTTTCAAGGAATTACTTATATTAGGCGTATTTTCTTTGGATTTGTGTTTGTCATATGTTGTTTGGTTTTTTTAAATCTCCTTTGGTCATTTTAGTTGTTTTTGTTTGCTTGTTTTTTAAAGATTTATTTATTTATTTAATTACTTTATCTCCCCTTCCCTGCCCCCCCACCCCATTTTCTCCTCTCTGTGCCCATTTGCTGTGTGTTCTTTGGTGTCCTCTTGTATTCTTGTCAGTGGCACGGCAATCTGTGTCTCCTTTCGTTGCGTCATCTTGCTGCATCAGCTCTCCGTGTGTGCGGTGCCATTCCTGAGCAGTGTGAACTTTCTTTTGCACTGGGCGGTTCTCCTTACGGGGCACACTCTTTGTGTGTGGTGCTCCTTTACATGGGGGACAACCCTGCCTGGCAGGGCACTCCTTGTGCACATCAGCACTGTGATGGGCCACCTCGACGTGGGTCTAGGAGGTCCTGGGTTTGAACTGTGGACCTCCCATGTGGTAGGAGGACACTCTATCCATTGACCCAAGCCTGCTTCCCTAGTTGTTGTTATAGTCTCTTCCATCTCTGTCTCTCCTGTTTTTTCTTTCCTCCTGCAGAACTCCCTTTTCGTATTTCTTGAAGGACAGGTTTCTTGTTGGCACACTCTCTCAGTTTCTGTTTATTTGTGAATATTTTGAACTCTCCATCACTTTTGAATGCTAGCTTTGCTGGATAGAGTATTCTTGGTTGGAAATTCTTTTCTTTTAGTGTCTTGACTATATCATACCACTGCCTTCTTGCCTCCATGGGTTCAGATGAGAGATCAGCACTTAATCTTATGGAGTCTCCTTTGTAAGTGATGGTTTTTTCTCTTGCTGCTTTTAGTATTTTCTCTTTGTCTTGTGCATTGGATAATTTGACAAGTATATGTCTTTGGGTAGGACTGTTGGGATTTATGCTGTTTGGGGTACGTTGTGCTTCCTGGACATGTACATGCATCTCCCTCAGTAGATTTGGGAATTTTTTAGCCATTATTTCCTCCAACACACATTCTGTCCCCTTTCCCTTCTCTTCTCCTTCTGGGATGCCTACAGTGCGTATGTTTGTGTATTTTGTGTTGTCCTTCAGGTCTGTAAGCCCCTGTTGGATTTTTCTATCTTTTTATCAATCAATTCTACTATCTGTTTGATTTCATATGTTCTGTCTTAATCTCTTCCTTCATTTCATTATATTGGTCCATGATACATATTTTGAGAGCTTTAATTAGTTGTTCGGTGTTTCACTTCTCTTCCTGATTTTTAGTTTGTTCATTGGATTGGGTCACGTTTTCCTGATTATCGGTATGGTTTTTAGTTTTTTGTTGCTGTCTGGTTATCACCATATTCTTGATGGGTTTATTCAGTTGATTAGGTTTTTCGTGTCAGGGTTCAGTTAGTTTTTGTGTGTGTATTAAATCTTACCTTTGTCACTTTTTTGTTCTTATTCTGTTTCCTTGTTGTTGGCTAAGTTGCCTTTAAGGAAAATACTAGGACCAGAAACAGCAAAAGGGGTAAGAAAAGAAAAAGATAATAGTAGTATTGATAGTGGATGTTAGCAGAAGAACCATGTGAGATCTAGAAGAATGGATATTGAACTCATGTAAGCTGTGTGGGGTTATAACAGTAAAGAAGTGGAGTACCTATAACGGGATAGTAAAGTGAATATGGGGAGGAATATAGTATGAATTAAAAGGCCAGTGTGGTCCAGAGAGAGGTAAAGAGAAAAGAAAGGACAATAATATAAAGAGTGAATAAAAGATAGAAAACAGAATAAAGATATTAGAGATATAAAGTAAGAAATATTGGGGGCTAAACAAAAAGAGGTGGAATATAAGAGAAACAATAAATGATGGAGCATAGAAAGGTGTAAAGGAAAGGGGATAGAGTTGGTAGCCAGAATCAATACAGTTGAAATTGAGGACGAGGAAGCACAGCAAATAAGAATTGTTGCCTGCAGCACCTAATATAAAAAAGAGAGAAAAGAAGGGGAAAAAAAGCAGTCAAGAGGAAGAGAAAGGAAAGAAAACAATAAAAGGGCCATGGGGGAATAAAGAGGAAGGCAAAACAAGAAAACAAGCCAACCAGAAAGACCACACTAGTCCTCAAGAAAGAAATCCTCTTTGCAACTGAGTAAACCGCTTAGGAGTCTGACCTTCCCCCTTTCTCCCTTCCTCACTTCCCTCTCTCCTAGGGCAGTAGGAAGGCTATATGAGGTCTCCTGGAGGAGATTCAAGTGGGTCTCTGGTGAACCAACTCTCCTCAGAAAATAATGTCTCTTACTTTCTTGAGAGAGAGCACCCAGCCCTTGCCAGGATATGCTTTTGTAAGCCTGGAAAGCACTCCCTACTGTCCCTCTCCCTTAGGTGTGCTACAGAGGGGCTAGTTAATTTTCTGACTTCACATTCTCCTGGATCAAGTTTGCTATCCCTGGGCTTTTAGGTAAATCAGGCTCTCTCAGAAGTTTTGCCTCTCCTCTCTTCCTAGGCTCTCCCCAAGTCAGCTGGTGTGTTCCTCCAAACTCAGTAAAAGGGGGGGGGTGTCCAGAAAATTGAGCCTGCATTCCTTGGGCCCCTCTGCACCTCCCACCTAAACTCTCTCACTTGGTGAGTTATCCCGGTGGGCTAGGGCAATGGCAGATTTCCAGGAGTACTGAGTTTGGGAAACAGAGGCCCAGGAGAACTTGGGGTACATGGGTCTGTGAGATGTGGGTTGTGAGGATTCAGGGAACATGGGCTTAGGGTTCACGCATTTAGGGGAACACAGGGCTTGGGAACTCTGCCTTGTGGACAATAGTTCTCAGGGAAAGCTTTTCCCTATGTAGAAGGGATTTACCTTCCCACAGCTTCCAAGTTCACTATTAGAAATCCACAGTTTTACCTTGAAGAAGCACTAATTTTTTTGCAGTCTCTCCAGATTGACATCCGGACACCTCCTGCTTTGTAGTTTCCAGATACAGCTCCGACAGGATCGTGTCACCACTCGGCCGGTCCTGGAGTCCATGTGGGTCTTTCTTGGAGAGCTTGCTTTTTAGTCAGCCGGCAGGACCTTGGTGGGCCCTGCGTCCAGCTCGCACACGCACTCCTGGGAATTTAGGGGGACTGCAGTGTGGGGTCCCTGCGCTTAGCAGCCTGGCTCACTGTAAACTCACTGTGAACGGTAAAGTCCCCTCCCTGGCCCTGAGGAAAGGCACTAACCACCTGCCAGTGGCTCCCGCTCTCGTGCTCCCTCCTGCTCCCTCCCGCTCCCTTGCACTCCCTCCTGCTCTCTCAGGAGGTAACTCTTAAGCATTAATTATAATTGGGCTTAGTTTCATTCTTACAGGAATAAGGTTCATAGGTACAAGCATTAAAATTGAGGGCTTGGGTTATTAGATTCTTTTCTTTTAATTAGGCAAGCCTGATATATTCCAGAGCTTTTGGCCACCTCATTTGAGAAAGTAGCAGGACTGCCCCTGGAAGGAAGCTTAGTATATTTTTAGCTACTGTGAGGGTCTATCTATCCAGAAAACATACTGATGACAACAAGGCTGTATTTATGTCCCATGGGGGTGTGTATCTATATAATATTCAAGATGTTCAAAAGGGCCTGTCTGTCGAGATACCTGACTTTGCTTCTCTTGTACCTTCTTAACCAGGGTTATGTTATTTAACAGGTAGAATATAGTTTATATACTTGCCTTTCTTCCTGTGTAAAGTTTTTTTTTCCCTTTTTCTTTTTTTTTCTGAAGATGAAGCTTTTGACCTGTGGCTGGCTGCATGTACTTTCAGAGAAGCCTCACAGTAAAACAGTATTACTGACAAGGAAATTTGGTTATTTCTGTGACATATAACATTTTTCTAAGAATAAAAAATATAACATTCCCATATATTCCTCAGTGTTGACACTTAACATTGGTGTAGTATCTTTGTTACAATTGATGCAAGAATGTTAAAATATTTCTCTTAACTGTAGTCCATATTTTGCTTTAGGTGACTCCCCCCCCCCATATACCATCTTATTAACACCTTGTATAAGTGACGTACTTTTGTTATAGATCCTGAAAGAACATTCATATTATTAACCAGTGTTCTCATCCACAGTAGGGTTCACTGTGTTGTACAGTCCCATGTTTTACTTTCTAGCTTTCCTTCTAGTAGCATATGCAACCCAAACCTTCCCCTTTCAACTACATTCATGCTCATACTTCAGTGCCGTTATTTACACTCACGAGAATGTTCACCTCTGTCCATTTCGAAATAATTACAGTCAAGCTGATTATAAAATTCCATACAGATTAAGCATCAGCTCCCCATTTTCTACCCCCATTCTATCTCATGGTATCGTGTCTTGTAGAGTCTACCTCTGTGAATTTGCTTATTATAATTAGTTCATATTAGTGAGATCATACAATTATTTGTCCTTTTGTGTCTGGCTTATTTTGCTCAGCATAATGGGGGCCAAGTTGTTTTGATAAGATTTTATCTGATTGCTCCCTGCTTTTATTTTATGTTCAGAACATTAGCCACTTGCAGGGTTGTTGAGAGAAATTGGTCAAAGTTTAATGTGCATATCCCTTGACTGAGGATTTCCAGTGTCTCTCCTAGAGAAATGCTTGTAGATGTAGGAGTCTTATACAAGGGTAGTAATTTCAGCTCTGTTCGTGATAATACAAAACTAGAAATAATGTATGTGCTCATTCATAGAGAAGTAAATTCCTTACATATTATGAAATACAATTCAGCAATCCCATGTATTTGTATGAAAAGTTCCCATTTATTTAAAAATTTAAAAAATGAACTGTAGATATTTATATTTAGGTATATATAGGTAAAAGCATAGATATTTATAGAGAGTATTGATCATACTGTTAACAGTGGTTATTCTGTACATGTACAAAGGATTGAAATTGAGATTTAGGGTAGGTGAAGTAGAACTTTTTTTTTTTAAGATTTATTTTTTATTTATTTTTCTCCCCTTCCCTGCCCCCCCCCCCCCCCCATTATCTGCTCTCTGTGTCCTTTTGCTGTGTGTTCTTCTGTGTCTGCTTGCATTCTTGTCAGCGGCACCGGTATAGTCTATGTCTCTCTTTGTTGCGTCATCTTGCTGCATCAGCTCTCCGTGTGTGCGGTGCCATTCCTGGGCAGGCTGTTCTTTTTTCACATGGGGTCCCCGGCTCTCCTTGTGGGGCACACTGCTTGCAAGTGGGGTTCCCCTACATGAGGTACACCCCTGTGTGGCATGGCACTCCTTGCACACATCAGCACTGTGCGTGGGCCATCTCATTACAGGGGTCAGGAGGCCTGACCTCCCATATGGTAGGTGAACGCTCTATCAGTTGAGTCAAACCTGTTTCCCGAACTTTTCCTTATATTCTGTATCTTCTCTTGATTGAAATTTTATAAAATAAAAAAATTATATATTTCTTCTAATATGTATACATGCACTAATGACTATATAAGTTGTTTGTAGGCAGTAGCTGTCACCTGTTATGCTGATTTCAGTTGGCAGAGCTAGAAAATACTGTAATATTTTCTTTTGTCAGTAAACTACATTATTCAGGCATAAATTAGTTTCATTAATGAGTCATGTATTATATGCTTAAACTGACCTGCTTTTGCCTCTTCCTGGAGATTTCTATAAGCATCAGAAGAATCTGAGGATGCTGTTCACATAAGGGAAATATAAGATGTAATTAATATTTGTGTACTGATGTCCTGCCTTGGTATGGGTTTTTGTTTTTTTTTTAAGATTTGTTGTTTTTTTATTTATTTCTCTCCCCCCACCCCATTATCTGTTCTCTGTGTCCATTCGCTGTGTGTTCTGTATCCGTTGGATTCTTGTCAGTGGCACTGGGAATATGCGTCTCTTCTTGTTGCATCATCTTGCTGCATCAGCTCTCCCATGTGTGTGGCACCACACCCGGGCAGGCTGCCTGTACTTTGCACAGGGCAGCTCTCCTTACAGGGCGCACTCCTTGCATGTGGGGCTTCCCTACGCGAGGGAGACCCCTGAGTGGCCCGGCACTCCTTGTGCAAATCAGCACTGCAAGAGGGCCAGCTCACCACATGGATCAGGAGGCCCTGGGTTTGAACCCGCGGACCTCCCATGTGGTAGGCAGACGCTCTATCCATTGAGCCAAATCTACTTCCCGGTATGGGGTTTTAACCTTTGTGTTCCAACTGGGCTCTCTCACTTATAATGAGCATGTTTATTAGGTTTTCAGAGCTTCTGTTTCCTCATCTGTAAAAATGGGTTAATAATATGTTTCTTGATGAGTTTATATGATTGTTCATTCTTGACAGTCTTAAAAATGTTCTGGTAAACAATATATGCTAATCATAATATTTTTATACATTTATGTTCTAAATATGGTCTAGTTGGACTATGGCTGGATAAAGAAGTATAATTTTTTGTTGCTTTTTAGTAGAGACAAATGAGATTGACTGTATCGGGGATTAACAAGCTACTGCTTATGGGTTATGTGCCTATTTTTGTAAATAAAATGTTGGAAGAAAGCCATTTCCATTCACTTATGTATTGTTTATGGCTGCCTTCATGCTACAGTGCAGAGTTGAGTAGTAGCTATGGAGAGGGACATTTTGGCCTATAAACCTAAAATATTAGCTATGTCATCCCAGCCTATGTCAGTATTATATACAGTTTTAAATACCAGATTTCCTGTGAAGATTTGCAAGGAGGGAAATAATAGGATACATTACTGGCAGTAGTGTGTAGAATGCTTTGACAGGGGAGATCGTAGAAATAGGGAGATATGTAGAGGCTATTTCAGGTGGTGGTTATCATGGTAATAATAGTGAAAATGAGAGGCAGAATTATTATGATGAGGATGATTTAGAAGGACTTGTTAGCAGGACGCATAAGAGGAAGATTGATATATGATTCTAATATGATTCTTTGAATTTGAATGATGAGAATAACCATTTAAAGTACACTCATGCGCTAACTAAAACAATCAGTTAATTTTTGGTATCACCATGAGCAGAGAGCTAGAAATGTCAGAATTGAACTTAATGCTAGATATGTATGTAGTGAATTTGAGGTGGTATTCAAGGAAGCACATTAGGCATGCAATTAAAAATCCTGAATTAGAGGTCTGAAATAGGTTCAGATCCACTGGTAAGATTTATTTATTTATTTATTTATTTTGAGGTACTAGGGATTGAACCCAGGACCTTGGAAGTGGGAAGCCAGCACTCTACCACTGAGCCACATTGACTTCCCTGAGTCGGTTTTCTCATCTGTCTTGCTTGTTTTTTGGTTTTGTTTTTTTAGGAGGCACAGGAATGAACCTGGGAGCTCGTGTGGGAGGTGGGAGCTCAACCCCTTAAACCATATCCACCCCTATTGATAAGATATTGAAGTCTTTTGGATAGAAATTAACATCAAACAGATCATCCTCCAAGGGAGTGTAATAAAAGGAAAAAGAGCAGATAGTAAAGAATTGAGTTTTAAAAATAAACACAGGGAAGCAGATGTGACTCAACTGATAGAGAGTGTCTGCCTATCATATAGGAGGTCCAGGGATTGAACCCAGGGCCTCCTGGTCCACACACAGTGCTGCCATGCTCAAGCAGTGCCATGCCACGCATGGGTGTCACCTGTATAGGGGAGCCTCATGTGCAAGGAGAGCTGCCCCGCTTGAGAAGTGCAGCCCACTGAGGAGTGGAGCTGTAAACACAGAGAACTGACACAGCAAGATGACGCAACAAAAAGAGAGACAGATTCCCATGCCGCCTGACGAGAATGCAAGCGGACACAGAAGAACACACAGTGAAAGGACACAGAACACACTGTGAAAGGACACAGAGAGCAGACAATAGGGGGTGGGGGGAGAGGGAGAGAAATAAATAAACACAAAGAAGGAATGGGACTAGGAAGTGCGTTGACTAGAGCAGATTGAGACATAATAGTGTGGGAGCCAGAGCTAACCATTTTCTGTGTACTTGCAATACAACTCTCTGTGTATGTATTATCTATAGATATGTAAGAGTGTTAGTAATATAGGATTTAGTAAAGAAGTTCTCACTCATACTAACTATATTTTTAGTATTATGTTGGAGCCGGCCTGTACTGGTTTGCATATGCTGATTATTAAATTTTCAGGACTTTTTTGAGCTGGTTAAATACAGCCATGATAAAAAGTTACGTACTGCAAATTTAATATTAAAGAAATTATATTATAATTAAAAGATAATGTTCAAAACTCATCACTGCCTAATTATTTTATGTATTATTGTTATCTATGTTCCTGAGGTTGTTATTTACATCTATTATATCTGTATAACATGCAAATGCTCATTGCTTTCCAACTTGACATTCAGTGATATCACTTTGGTAGCTTGAACTTTATAATGGTGGAAGTATTTACACCATGGAAATCAGCAAACGCTACAAATCAGGACTTGATTTATTGTTTTGATGATTGTCTACAGACTTAAGAATGTGATGGAGAAAGTATTAATACTGCAGATTAAACTTAAAGGTGTTATCAGTCACGTCTATAGCCATTACATTATAAATGGCACAAAAATTTGAGGAATTAACTCTTCTAATGTGTGATTATGCTTATCTGAGCAAGGAAGTTTCTCGCATCAGTGACTAATGAGTGAAGTTCCAACAAACATGTTTGTGGTTTCACTTGCATCCTACTCATTAAAGTGAATAAAAATATCAGCCATAGTTCATGTCAAAACACTAATCATTAATTGTAACCATAGGTTAGCTGTGAATACAAGACTTTGGTAGAAATCATGAAAATCTTTCTGTGAGAGTTAATTGCCTATATGTAATTTACAGTAAGTATCATGTATTTTATTACTGTTTGTGAATTGTTATTTATCATATCAGTAACAAATCAGTAACATTTATTTGTTTATTTATTTTTGAAGATTTAATTTCTCTCCCCTTCCTCTGCCGTTGTCTGCTCTCTGTGTCCAGTCGCTGTGTGTTCTTTGTCTGCTTGCATTCTTGACATGCAGCACCGGGAATCTGTCTCTCTTTGTTGCATCATCTTGCTGCATCAGCTCTCCGTGTGTGCGGCACCATTTCTCGGTGGGCTACGCTTTTTTCATGTGGGGGGCTCTCCTTATGGGGCACACTCCTTGTGCATGGGGCACCCCTATGCGGGGGCACCCCTGTGTGGCACAACACTCCTTACATGCGGCAGCACTGCCCATGGGCCAGCTCACTACATGGGCCAGGAGGCCCTGGGTATTGAACCCTGGACCTTCCATATGGTAGGCGGATGCTCTATCAGTTGAGCCACATCTGCTTCCCCAGTAACATTTATAATAAACTTTTATGCATATATTTTTTGAAGAGCCAGTTGTTAAGCATTTACTCGCAAGCACACTTTCTTGATTTTAAAATAAGAATAAAATTCCTCCTAAGCCTTTACCTTTCATGCTGAAGAATTAGTCTTTTGCATTTATATTTTGTGCAGCATTGCCATTTCTAGCCATATATTTCTCTTTATTTGGGGGATACATTTCACTCAAATGTTATGTGATATCTGGCAGGATGAATATGTTTTTGATTTGCAAAAGATTGTATCTGAAAATAGGTTCTCTATAATCAGCTATATAACAGGAGGTAAGAGCATTTGTGGAACAGAATTGTATTAATTAATTTGTTCACTAAAATAATATAATGTTTTCTAGGGATTCAACTAATGAAACCACTGCACATTCAGATGCTGGCAGCGAGCTCGAAGAAACAGAGGTTAAAGGCAAAAGAAAAAGGGGTCGTCCTGGCCGGCCTCCAGTATGTATTAAGCTTATGTTCTTTGTTCCTATTATGATTACCAACTAAATGGGCTTGATGGGAGTTGTTTGTTAATTCTAGTATTGTTTATATTTTTAAAAATTTCAGTGACACATTAGATATTCTTGCAAACTTTGCTTTTCATAAAATTAGGGCCGTGATCAGAAAAGGAAATTGATTATAATATTTTTTTTTCTCTCCATGCTTGTCATGAAATTAATGGTGGTCCATGTGAAAGTATAGTGAAGGTGATTAACATGGAACAAGGATAGTTGGTTATGATTTTCCTGCTTTTCAGAGACAACTCTGATGATTCATGTACACCTAAGTGTTTATTTTTGTGGTATTAGTTTGGTGTTTGGTACCAGACTTAGAATATGTTCTCACTGAGACATGAATGAGAAATGTAGAAAAAGTTCTGGGTGACCCATATTTTGAGGGATATCTTTATGTATTTTTACAGCATCAATCATTTAATTTAAGCCTACTGATTTTAAAGTTTACAATTATTTCAAAAATATTGTAATACTTAAAATACAGAGAGATAGTAACAATATGGCAAGGAGTTAAGGCTATTCTGCTTTCACTTTTATGTTATTATTTGCTACTAGCAAGCTTTTAATTTCAAAAATTTAAACATTCTCACTATGGAAAATTTAAACCTGCATTTGAGAATTTTAACCTCCTTTTATGGGAAGCATAATACTGTAATGGACCCACCATATAATATTAACCAGCTTCAAGTCATGGCCAGTCTTGTTTCTTTGCTCTGCCCCACCTCCCTTCTTTCCTCCCCACATTACTTTGAAGACCATCCTAGATATCATTCTATTTGTAAAATCACCACAATATCATTATTTCCCAAGATAACTAGAATTTATTGATACAAAACATCAATTTTAAAGTTTACATTAATTTCACAAATGTTTATACTATTTAAATACAACATGTTGGTTTGAATCATGATGCAGATAAGACCCACCCATTTTAATTGGTCATGTTATTTAACCAATTATTGTATGTAAGTCCTTTGTAGTGTCAGTTATTCAACAAGACTTTTGTGATGATTTTTTTTGTTCCATCAATATTTGCCAGAATTTTTAAGTAGCTGTAGGAAACTCTATACCCTTAACTTTTCCATGCCAAATTAAAAGGCTAGTGTTTTAATTACTCTTTATAATACCTCTTCATTTTGTAGAGGCATTTGTGATACAATATTCTTTACAAAATCATTTTGAGAAAAGAAAAACTCCCACACTTGGAAGGTGGGGACAGTTCTAATTCCCCTTAATCTACTGTGTGATTTTTATGAGATCATAGTTAGTTTACATTACTAAGATTCATGGGTTATATCTGCAAAATTGGAAATAAGACTAAAATTGCTTGAAGGTGGGTGATTATCGCCTACCTTGAATTTGTTGTCTCCCAGTTAAAGTTCTTCATTTATGAGATTCAGATTAAGTACTGACTCCAAGAAAGTGTCATAATTGTCCCTAAAGAGAATTTACCACTCCTTCAGCAGGTTATTGTATTATTCTTTCGAACCTGTTTAATTTTTATATATCTACAGTTATAATCCCTGAATTGTACTTTCCTTGATGGAAAGGAGTCTGTGAAACCAAATAATTAGTGACAGGTAATCTTAATTCTTTTGTGATAGGAAATATTATTTGATTTTTAGTGAAATTACTACAATGCAACCTAGTAGGAAAATAGTAGACACTCAGCCTGTGCTTATGACATTGAAAAAATGTCGGCCAGTATAGGAGAGTGGTATTCTAGAGACTTGGGTTAGACTTCAATCCATATATTACACCTGTTAATTCACATGTATTAGATACTTCCATCTAACTTAGACCCATTACTTGATCTTGAGAACAGTGTGGCACAACTTCCTGTCTACTATGGGTTTTGTACTGAGGTGGTGCTTTTTATGTCATTTAATCCTCGTACCAGTAATTTGAAAGAGGTCTTATATGCAGTTTACAGAGTAGAAAACAAAGTTGGAAAGTAGTAATTTGTCTAAGGTCACACACACAGCAAGTAAGTAGGCAAAGCTAGGATTTGAATTTATATCCTAACTCCCAAACTCTTTTTAAAATTAACTAATTAGGGAAACGGACTTTGGCCCAGTGTTTAGGGTGTCCGTCTACCACATGGGAGGTCCGTGGTTCAAGCCCCGGGCCTCCTTGACCCATGTGGAGCTGGCCCATGCGCAGTGCTGATGCGCACAAGGAGTGCCGTGCCACACAGGAGTGTCCCCCGCGTAGGGGAGCCCCACGCGCAAGGAGTGCACCCATAAGGAGAGCCGCCCAGCGCGAAGGAGGGAGCAGCCTGCCGAGGAGTGGCGCCGCCCACACTTCCTGTGCCGCTGACGACAACAGAAGCGGACAAAGAAACAAGACACAGCAAAAAGACACAGAAAACAGACAACTGGGGGAGGGGAGGGGAATTAAATAAATAAAAATAAATCTTTTTAAAAAAATTAATTAATTAATTTTTATTTTTTTAAGTTAATAGAGCGCACAAAATGTTACATTAAAAAACCTAAGTTCCCATGTACCCCACTCCCCATCCTCCCACCCTCATTAATTTTTTTTTAATTTTATTTTTTTGAAGATATGTAGATCACAAAAAATGTTACGTTAAAAAAATGTGTTTCCCATATACCCCCCTTCATCCCACTCCTCGCACATCAACCACCTCTTTCATCATTGTTGCACATTCTTTGCATTTGGTGAATACATTTTGGAGCAGTGCTACATCACATGGATAATAGTTTACATTGTAGTTTATGCTCTCCCCCAGTCCATTCAGTGGGTTATGGCAGGATATCTAATGTCCAACATTTGTCCCTGCAATATCATTTAGGACAATTCCAAGTCCCAAAAATGCCCCCACATCACATCTCAACTCTGTCTTTTAAGTCTGCCTGAAGAGCAGCCTATTAATATTGAGGGGAATAAGAGTCAGAATGGTTAGATTTGAGTCATGCCACAAGTTCATGCTGTGAAGAATGTTTGGATATTCTCTGTTAACTGGTATCATTTTGAACAATTCTGAGTTTAGACTGACAAAGGCATTGTTTAGCTATGTTAGTGCCATCATTACCTTTTTAGGAGATTTGTTTTTGTTGTAGATTTGTTTTTGTTCATTTAGTCAATTGAAAACAGAGACTGTAAGGCACTATTACAAGCAATATTGTTTTCTTTATTTCTAAATCTTAGAGGATATCTCACTCTTTGTTTTTTTTGTTTGTATTTATTTTTGTGTTATTTCTTTTCAATATAGTATTTCAAAAGTTTTTGATGCCATTAAAACTACCCTTTTACAGTGGTCCTAATAAATATTTGTTATTACTGTAGCTCTCTACCCAAGTGATTAATGGTCTCAAAACAAATGTATAGTATCAGAGAAATATGTTTACAATAATCTTATGATTATATTGGCAAATAATGGACATCATCCTTTATCCGATCTCATGACTGTAATTGCCATCATTAAGCTGATGTCTTCCAGATTTATGTTTCCAGCCTGGATCTTATTCTTAGACTACAGACTCATATCTAGATGCCCATTCAGCAACTTGATGTAGATATCTGATTTATATGCGGTGTTAAAACTCTTGAGTTTTCTATTCCCTGCTCATGTCTCTTCCAAAATGGCAACTCCATCCCTCTAGTTTCTCAGGATGAAAAAACCTTGGAGTCAACCTTGATTGTTTTCTTTCTCAGTCTGTAGCTAATCTGTCAGCAAATTCTGTCTAATCTATTTGTAAGTTTCATCAGTCTCTGAACTACAAAGCTGGTTTAAACCACAATCATTTGCTTTTGCTCAAGTCCATCAGGCTCACTCCCTGTTTCAGGACCCTGTCTTAGGATGTTGCTCTTTGTTATCATTGCTACCTATTATTTCTTTCAGGTATTGCTCAAATGTAATCTTGTCATTGAATTGCAAATTCCCACATCTACCCACTGGGATTGAGTATCTCCCATTCCCTGTGTGTGTGATTGCCCCTTCCCAACATAGCACTTATTGCCATTTTGCATGGTATACATTTTACTCCTTTATTTGTTAATTGTTTGTCTACCCCAGTTAGAATATAAGCTGCATGAAGGTTGAAAGTTTATCTGGTTTGTTTATTGCTTTGTATTAATTTTTTTTTAATGATTTATTTATTTATTTCTCTCCCTACTTCCCCCCACCCTGGTTGTCTGTTCTTTATGTCCATTTGCTGCGTCGTCTTTGTCTGCTTCTGTTGTTGTCAGCGGCATGGGAATCTGTGTTTCTTTTTGTTGCGTCTTCTTGTTGTGTCGGTTCTCCCTGTGTGCGGCACCATTCTGGGCAGGCTGCACCTTCTTTCGCGCTGGGCGGCTCTCCTTACAGGGCGCATTCCTTGTGCGTGGGGCTCCCCTATGCGGGGACACCCCTGCGTGGCATGGCACTTCTTGCACGCATCAGCACTGTGCATGGGCTAGCTGCACACAGGTCAAGGAGGCCCGGGATTTGAACCGCGGACCTCCCATGTGGTAGACGATGCCCTAACCATTGGGCCAAGTCCACTGCCCATGTACTAATTTGTTATAGCAAATACTCAGTAAATGCTTGTTGAATGAAGAAATTATATTTAATTTTGTTTAACCAGTACTTTTTTTTCTGGTATTAAAAAGTCTTTATTTTTAAATACTCAGTTGCAGAAGAGTTCTAAGAATTCTATAAAGAACCATGTAACACCTTCGAGCAGATGTTAAGATTTTACTAGAGTTGCTTTATATTCTCTCTCTCCCCTTATGTATATAGTATTTAAACACATGTAATATATATATTTATATACTATATATCTATTATTATTTTTTAACCATTTGAGAATAAAATGCAGACATGATGCATCTTTATTCCTAATACTTAAATGTTAATTTTCTTAAAATCAAGGACATTGTCCTACAATACTGAAGTACAGTTATGAAAATCAGGAAAATAACAGTGATGTAATTCAGACCTTATCTATACCACCTCCTTCAGATTTTGTCAAGGGTTCTAACAATGCCCTAGACGAAAGGAAAAAGTTTTTTCCTAATTCAGGATCTAGCTCAGGATTTCATGTTGCTTTTAGTTATGTAAATTTAACCCATCTGTAACCTAAATTATTGTTGGTTTCTGGTTATTAAGGACTTTGTTCTATTTAAGTGAGAACTAGCATTTCTATATTCTCAACATTATTTAACTTTTTATTTGGCCAGGCTAAGTAAGAGCGGTGAATAAAAACGGTTTATTTTTATGTTTATAATGTCTATATGTCTGTAAACATAGAAAGAACATGGAGAATACACAACAAAATTGTAACATTGAGCATCAGAAGGATAAGGTAACAGGTGTTATTTATTTATAAAAATTGTATCTTTTTAGTTACTTGATACATTTTTAGAATATTTTAAATGTAATGATATTTAAATATTTTACATCATTTTTAATGACTCATTATTCTGTACTATAATTAATTTGTATTAGACATTTAGGAAAAATAATTTTCATTATTTTAAACCATGTTGACATAAATAGTTTTTCAATTCAATTTTGCTTTGGAGCTATTGATATTTTTTTAAATTCTAAATTCCTAAAAGCGGAGTTGGTTAGCTGAGAGAGGGCATATTTAAGAGTTGAAAATTTCTTCAGTTTTCTAAAATGTTTATTTGGATTTAAATTTTGTGAATTTCTTATTGTATCCTTTCCTAGACCACTTTTTCTCCTGATAATTTTCTTTTTCTAAAATCGAATAAGTTTTTTAAAAATAAGATTTATTTATTTCTCTCCCCTCCCCCTCCCACCCCAATTGTCTGTTCTCTGTGTCTATTTACTGTGTCGTCTTTGTCCACTTCTGTTGTTATCAGCAGCACAGGAATCTGTGTTTCTTTTTTGTTGCGTCATCTTATTGTGTCAGCTCTCCGTGTATGTGGAGCCATTCCTGGGCAGGCTGCACTTTCTTTCGTGCTGGGCGGCTCTCCTTACGGCGCACTCCATGTGCGTGGGGCTCCTCTACGCAGGGGACACTCCTGCGTGGTATGGCACTCCTTGCGCGCATCAGCACTGCACATGGGCCAGCTGCACACGGATCAAGGAGGCCTGGAGTTTGAACCGTGGACCTCCCATGTGGTAGACGGACGCCCTAACCACTGGGCCAAGTCCACCGCCCATGAATAACTTCTATATAAATTAATTTTTTTAGTTAAGGCTACATACTTTTGTGATCTTTTGGAAATGTATATTTATCAGTTGGACTTGTATATCCTCTTTAACCAGATTTGTTTTATTTTTCTTAATTTTTCATAATTTTTAATTTAGAGTTTCTCCCCACGGATTAGATTTTAGTTCTGACTTCTTAATTTTGGTAAAGGCTATCACAAGTCTCCTAGGCATCCAGAATTGAAACTTAAGTTATTAATTTCTCATCATCCCCAAGTTCCTCCCCTTCTCTCCTAGATCTATATGAGATTCTACATCTTTCCCTTCTTTCATATTTCTCAAGTTCCTGTCTTTAGGAGCTCACTTTGTCTGAGTCTGTGTTTATATCTTCCTACCTTTAGTCTTACCCTTTACCATTCTATTCTTTTTTTTTTTTTAAAGATTTATTTACTTATTTCTCTCCCCTCCCCTCCCCTGCCTAGTTGTCTGCTTGCTGTGTTCTTCTGTGTGACCACTTCCATCCTTATCAGCGGCACCAGGAACCTGTGTTTCTTTTTGTTGCGTCATCTTGCTGTGTCAGCTCTCCGTGTGTGCAGCACCATTCTTGGACAGGCTGCACTTTCTTTCGCGCTGGGCGGCTCTCCTTACGGGGCGCACTCCTTGTTTATGAGGCTCCCCTACGAGCGAGGAGCACCCCTGAATGGCGTGGCACTCCTTGGGCTCATCAGCACTGCGCATGGGCCAGCTCCACAGGGGTCAGGGAGGCCCTGAGTTTGAACCGCGGACCTCCCATGTGGTAGGCGGATGCCCTATCCATTGGGCCAAGTCCGCTTCCCTCTATTTATTATACTGTCAGATTAATACGTTTTACTTATTCAGAAAGCAAGCAGTACATCCTCACAAGAATAATGTTTTTTTGAATTTCATTCAAGCTCACAGACCCCTTGTTAGGAACCCCTTCTCTTTCAAGAAAATTTTATCTCACATTAAGAAAAGAATATAGTTTCCTTTTATTTTTCCAAACTGTTTATTGAATATAACTGCCGTGATTGAGTGTTGAATAAGGAGCTTGCCAATGAGATAAAGAGATTGGTCACATGCAGTGTAAATGAGTAAATACATTGAGAGATAACAGGAGCCAGAATTTTCACTGTAAGAGAAGGTGGTTACAGATTTGAAAGTGGTATTGAATTGGAATTTGGAGGTATCAGTGATACATATCACCTGCCTATCTAGATCTGTATATAGATATGAAAATAATATGGCTGTGTTGGTCTGCAAGAGACTACTGAGAAAGCATAGGAATTGACATTTTAGTAGTAGTAAGTGTGTCTAACACCCATATCTTGGTTTCTAAATAACATTTGCTACCAAGAACTATCAGTACTCCTTAGAGAAATGACTGATCCCAGGGATTGGCCAAAGAAAGTTCAAGGTGAGCCTGTAACATATTTTTATAATAGGAAGTAAGAATATGCTCAAATAATAATGGGAACATATCAAAGGGACATTGAAGCCAGCTTGAAGGCTCCTACTGGAAATTTTTGAGTATCAATTAAAGATAGCAACAGACTGTAAACCGCTGAAGAATGTAAGAATCCATGAATCCATATTGATATATGTACATACATATATACATGCATTCATAGGATGCAAACTTATAAATGTAGACAGATTGATGGAATTAGAAAATCACTTTTAACAACTATCATAATAATGATTTATTCAGGGAAAAATCATCAGTGGATGCCAGGACAGATTCGTGAAAGTCTGGTGTGAAGCTATTTACATAGTCTTGGAGTTATCACTCACAAAATGTTTTTTTTTTTAAGATTTTTAAAATTTTATTTATTTCTCCTCCCCCCTCCCATTGTCTGCTCTCTGTGTTCTTCTGTGTCCGCTTATATTCTTGTCAGTGGCACTGGGAATCTGTGTCTCTTTCTGTTGCATCATCTTGCTGCGTCAGCTCTCTGTGTGTGTAGCACCACTCCTGGGCAGGCTGCGCTTTTTTTGTGCAGGGCAGCTCTTCTTACAGGGCGCACTCCTTGCACATGGGGCTCCCCTATGCGGGGACTCTCCTGCGTGTCAGGGCACTCCTTGCATGCATCAGTACTGTGCGTGGGCCAGCTGCACACGGGTCGAGGAGGCCCAGGGTTTGA
This sequence comes from Dasypus novemcinctus, assembly GCF_030445035.2. Classification (NCBI taxonomy): domain Eukaryota; kingdom Metazoa; phylum Chordata; class Mammalia; order Cingulata; family Dasypodidae; genus Dasypus; species Dasypus novemcinctus. The sequence continues at coordinate 5,471,804 of NC_080676.1, read as the reverse complement.
ACCGCAGACCTCCCATGTGGCGGATGGATGCCCTAACCACTGGGCCAAGTCTGCTTCCCGGCAGTCATCAATTTAACCAAATTAACGAAGTTACGATTACCAGTGATGGGACAAACTAAAATTCTTTACTTCCTAATAGGACACACTCAAAACAGACCATCATTTCTCCGATATTCCTGCTGAAAATGCATAACCCAAATCTAATCATGGTAAAACATCAGACAAAACCAAATGGAGGAACATTCTACAAAATAAATAACTTGCTGATATGCTTAAAAATGTCAAGAACATGAAAAACAATGAAAGATTGTGATATTGTTCCAGATTAAATGAGAGTAAAGGGACAGCTAATTGCAGTGTGTGATCCTGGATTGGATCATTTTACTATAAAAGACATTTCAAAATTTGATGACATTTTCTTGGGGTTTGTCTGTTAGATGGTAGAATTGTATTAATGTTAACCTTCTGATTTGAATGGTTGTACTATAGCTATGTGAGAGAGTGTATTTTGATGTACCATATCTGCATCTTATTCACAAATGGTACAGAAAAATGTATATATGTATGTGTAGTATAGATACATAGATATATATAGATACAGATATCAAGAGAATAATAAAGCAAATGTGGAAAAGGTTAAAAACCAGAAATCATGGTGAATGATATGCAGCAGTTCTTACTGTGTTCTTGCAACTTTTAAGTAAATTTGAATATCTTTCAAAATGGTGTTGGGACTCTTTACGGGGCTGAGGGGAGGCCCCACATATTCCAGACATTCCTCACAATTGACCCCCACCATTGGTGCAGTAGCCAATAACAGCTGCAGCTTCTCGAGCCCTTAGCACTAGTAAGGGAAGGAGTAATCAATAATTTAATAAAAGTAACTGTACAAACCAGATTGCTCTCTCTGCCTAGAGGATCCCACATCAAATCTCGGTATTTCCACCCTTCTGTCCCATTTCTCAGCAAGCTCTGTTCTTTCCCCCATGTCTCAATAAGTTCTTCTTACTCGCCCCCCCCCCCCCCCAAAATGAAACAAAAAAAAAAAAACCAAGACTGTAGAAGTACATGTGAAAAAAAGTTTCTATAATGCATTGCTTTGTGGTCTTAGAGCAGCATTTGAATGTGACACCTTCGAAAGATTTAAGATGATTAACTATTCTAGGCACCAGATATTTTGTTATATGTGAATACTGAAATATCAACTTACCTGAAGTCAATTAGCCTGCGCTTCTTCCTTATTAGAATGTAAATTCCCTGAGGGCTGGAACTATCATTTTTAGTTTTACACTATTTGCCCAGTGGCACTGTGTTGTAAAAATATCTAATAACTAACAGGTACTGAGCATTCGTTGTGTGCCAAACATTACTTATATAATCTTTATGATAATACTGAGGAGATACATGCTATTATTCTTGCATATCAGAGGAGGAAACCAAAGCATGAAAGGATTAAGGTACTCCCCTAGCCTCACCAGGAAGTTGCTGAGTCACATTCAAACCTGGAATTTTGATTCCATAGTCCATGCTCTTAACCACTTCTTTGTATTTCCTCAAATAAATATTTGCTGAGTAAATAAACCCTGAACTACAAACTGACCTCGTTATATTCGTGAAATATTTATACTGATTAGTGAGTCATTCCTCAAGGGCTGTTCATTTTTGCTGTAGATGTGCAGATGGGTTTGTACTTTTTAATGGTGACAAAAGGTGGTGTAGGATCAGGATCTTTTTTTTTTTTTAATTGAATTAAAACCTACATAAAATATATAGATCTTAAGATTGCATGGTTTTAATTTCCTTCCTTCCTTCCTTCCTTCCTTCCTTCCTTCCTTCCTTCCTTCCTTCCTTCCTTCCTTCCTTCCTTCCTTCCTTCCTTCCTTCCTTCCTTCCTTCCTTCCTCCCTCCCTCCCTCCCTCCCTCCCTCCCTCCCTCCCTTCCTCCTTTCCTTCCTCCTTTCCTTCCTCCTTTTCTTCATTTCTTTCTTTCTTTTTTTGAGGTACCTGGGGCTGGGGACTGAACCAGGGACCTCGTATGTAGGAAGCCGGTGCTCAACCACTGAGCCACATCAGCTTTCCTGAGTTGGTTTTTTTGTTTTTTTTATGCCCGTTGTTTGTTTTTTCAGGAGGTGGCAGGAACCAAATTTGGAACCTTCCATATGGGAGCCACATCAACACTCTAATACTTTTTATTTATGTTATACATCCATGTAACTATAATCAAAGTCAAGATGTAGGCCATTTTATGCACCCTCAGAAAATCTCCTTTGTGCTCTTTCTGTTCTGTATCTTTCCTAGTAGTACCAACTATTATGACTGTTACTGCCAAGATTTTTTTTTTTGTCTGTTTTTAAATTTCATATAGATGGGGGAGTGGATGTGGCTCAGTCCATTGAGCTTTCATGTGGGAGGTCCCAGGTTCGGTTCCCCGTGCCTCCTGGAAAAGGCAAGCAAACAATGAGGAAACAGATGAGAGAACCTTCTGGGGGAAGGGGGGGATAAATAATGTAAATCTTTATTAAAAGAAAAATTCATATAAGTGATTTATTGGTTTTGTGTTGTTGTAGCTTTCACTCAACATTGTGTCTAGGAAGCTATGCTTGCATGCTCAGTAATTTGATCTTTTTTATTGCTATTTAATATTCGAGTACATAAATATTCCTTAACTTATATACCCATTCTCCTGTTTATGTGTATTTAATTTTTTTTCTACCTTTTGGCTATTATGAATAAACGAATACTTTTATTAACACTTTCTACAAGTCTTTTTGTGTCTATCATTGTTCATTTCTGTTGGGTGTATATACCCTTGAGTAGAATCAATGATTCATGTCAATTAATAAATTCATAGTAATAGTGAATTTATATGTACTGTTAAAATTTTTTCAAAAATGGTTATACTAGTATGTTTTTCCACAAGCAATAGAAGAGTTCCATTCATTCCACACCCTCACCATCCCCTGATTTTGCCAGTAATTTTGCGTAACATTTGATTTTAGTCTTTCTTATGGTTATATAGTGGTAGCTCATTTTTTACTTTATTTTCATTTTTTCTGATGACTAATGAATTTGGGCACTTTTTAATAAGTTTTATGGCCATTTTTAAGATGTCCACTTTCCCTCATATTGATCTGTATTGTTGCAGTCTCAATCAAAATTCTAGCAAGTTTGAAAAAAACAAAAACAATATCCTAACATGTTTGCTTTTTGAAGTTGATTATGCTAAAAGGTACATGGGAATGCAAAATCCCTATAATAGCCAATGCAATACTGAAGAAGAGCTTAGTTGAAGAACACCCACTACTAGATCTCAAGTCTTTTTATAAAGCTACAATAATCAAGGCAGATTGATTTTGGCACAGTGACAGATAACACCTGTGGGCTGGAATAAGAGAGTTCAGAGAAAGACCCATATATGGTCAACTGATTTACAATAATGGCTCCACTTTAATATTTTGTGAAAAAGGATAATCTTTACCAGAAAATGATGTTTGAGCAGTTGCTTTCTTGTATTGAAAAGCAAAGGTTTTTCTTTTGATCAAGTCCAGTTTGTTGATAATCTTCTTTTACAGTTAGTATTTTTTGCATCTTACTTTAAAAATCTTTGCCAAAGTCATGATTTCCAAGAACTTCTTGTTTTCCTGCTATTACATATGTGTAAATTTATTTCAAGATAATTTTATATATGGTGTGAGGTATAAGAATCAAAAGATTCCTGAATCATTTGAGAATAAATTGTAGACAGTATGACCCCTTACCCTAAATAGTTCAAGGTGTGTACTCATATGTAAGCATTGTACAGTTATCAAAACCATTATACAGTTATCATATGTAAGCATTATACAATTATCAGAACCATGGAATTTAATATAGATACAATACCATTCTCTAATTACAATCAATATATGAAGTTCCCCAGTAGTTTTCATAATGTCCTTTATATTAATGTTTTTCAGTGTAGGATACAATAAAAACCCATGCATTATATTTATTTTTGTCTTTTTAATTTCTCCTCATTTTCAACAATTCCATACTTCTTTGGTTTTTAACATCTTGACATTTTTGAAAAATACAAGTTAGGACATTTGTTGAATGTCCCTCAATTTTGATTTGTCTATTTCCTCATTATTAGATTCAGGTATTTGGCAATATCACTGAGTCTCTTAAACATGAATTCTGAAAAACAGTATAAGCATACTCCATGAGACAAGACATAGATACTAACTTGTTCACTAAGTTTAGGTAGATATTTGGAAAGAGATATGTTTGCTAGTAATGAAATTAAGAATTACAGGGTTAGTTGGTGGATATAAAGTACGTTGTTCATGTTCCACCAGGGAAATGAAATCTCTAGGAGCAGTCAACATTTAGAGATCTGTACTAAGCTAAATCTATGCTAGAGCTGCCATCTAGGTGGTGGTGGAACTTATTGTGGGACCGTACCTAATTGCCTGGGATTCAAGAATAAGACTTTAGTCCCTGAAGTAGGGTTACTGGTAGGTCTAAGGCATGGTGAATTAAATAACTGTCATAGTCTTAATTTTTAAATCTTCACAAACACTCACAAAAACCTCCAAAACAAAATATAGTAATTTGGGAAGCAGATTTGACTCACTGGATAGAGCATCTGCCTACCACATGGGAGGTCCAGGGTTCAAACCCAGGGCCTTCTGACCCGTGTGGTGAGCTGGCCCACACACAGTGCTGATACATACAAGGTGTGCCGTGCCATGCAGGGGTGTCCCCCGCATAGGGGAGCCCCATGTGCAAGGAGTGCACCCCATATGGAGAGCCACCCCTTGCAAAAAAAGCTCAGCCTGCCCAGGAGTGGTGCCGCACACACACAGAGCTGACGCAGCAAGATGATGCAACAGAAGAGACACAGATTCCCGGTGCTGCTGATAAGAATACAAGCGGTCATAGAGGAGAACACACAGTGAATGGACACAGAGAGCAGACAACTGGGGGGCGGGAGGAGGGGAGGGAAGTAAATTTTAAAAAATAAATAAATCTTCAAAATATAGTAATTTGAATGAGATAGGCACAGCTGTATACCTGAGAGAGGAATTACTTCATGACTACAAAATGTATTCCTCAGGTAGAAGCCAAAGATTGCATGAATCCTGTTATGTTTTGATCTTGCCATTCTCTCACTCTTCATATTAGGGAAATACTTTCTGAACAGTTTTTTTGTTTGTCTTTCTGCTGCTTTACTGTGCATTATTGTCTGGGTCTGTAGAAGGAAAATCACTTTTGTCGTAATGGGAATGAAATGTAGACAGACCCCAGGTAAGATCAAATGGATTTTTATGTTATCTTTTCCCCTTTATACCAGTCCTGAAAAAGTCCCTAAAATATGGGAATTATACATTATTTCTCCTTTTTTCATGGAGTTTGGTACATACTACATTCATACTGTATAGGTATAGTATTCCCACACATGCACAGGCTTATTTGTTGCAGCATTATTTGTAATAGTAAAAGATTGGAAGTGAAATAAATACTCATCAATAGGACAATGGTTAAATTAGTATACATCTATGCAGTGAAATTCTCCATATTTCCAAAAAGAATGAAGACATTCTCTAGGTATGCTATAGATTGACTGTAAAATATATTGATAGTGAAAGTGGAATGTGCAGAATTGTGTAAGTAACTAAGAATAGATAGATGGATGCATGAAAATATATGCATTTGTATTTATATGTTTAAATATCTGTGGCAGGACATTTAAGAAACTATTAAATTGATTGCCTCAACGGAAAGGAAGTTGGGGGCTTGGGGACAGGATTAAGAAGGCAGACTCTCACTATATAGCTTTTACCACATTTTTAATTTTGAAGCACTTGAATATATTGCCTGTTTTACTTACTCCCTACCCCCGCCGCCCAGACTAGTGGGAACATACCTGTTACTCTAAAGAGTGAATAAATACAAGACTTGTTATGCAGGTCTAGAATCTGGAGTCTTGCTGAAGAGGATGTATTCATAAAAGAACGATGCTTTTAGGTAACTTTGATCAATCTGGTAGGATTGTGGCATGTAAGGAGAGATCTGATGTGTAGATGACTAATAGGTAGTAATTGATAGACTTACCTGCCATACCAAGGAATTTGAACTTTAACTTGATGGTAATGAGGGCTATTTAAGGTCAGATATTAAAGGAAGTGATGGGATCTCTAGATCTATGTTACAAGGATTACCTTGGTTTCAGTATTACAATAGAGTGGCTCTGTGAACAAATGTTATGTGAGTCACATATGCAATTTAAAATAATCTAGTAAGTGACAGAAACGGGTGAAATTAATTATAATAAAACATTGAATGCAAAATATTTAAATATTTATCCATATAAAAATGATTGAAATATTTTACATCCTTTTTTTCTCACTAAATTCTCAAAATCTTGTGGATATTTTACACTTAAAGCATATCTCATTATAGTAACTAGCCACATTTCACTGTTCAATTAGCTATATATGGCTAGTGGATACTGTGTTGGATAGTGCATATGTAAAAATCAGTTATAGTCCAGCCAGAAAACAAAATCCTTGCCAGTAATTTGAATGGAAAATATTTCATGTAAAGCATTATTATTAAAAAGACAATAATCATTTGTCATTTGAGGATTGCAAATTAAGACGCCATGCTCCTATTAGAATGGCTGAAATCCAAAAAACTGACAATGCCAATTGCTGGTGAAGGTGTAAAGAAAGAATAACTCTCATTCATTGCTGGTGGGAATGCAAAGTGAAATAACCACTTTGGAAGACAGTTTGACCGTTTTTAACATAGCTAAATGTAGTCTTACCATACCATCTGACACTTAACATTACTAGCTATTTATAAGACTGATTCAAAAACTTACATCTATACAGAAAACCAGCAGCTTTTTCTTAATTACCAAAAATTGGTTACCCAGGTGTTCTTTAATGGATGAATGGATAAACAAACCTGTGCTGTGTTCATACAATGGAATATTATTCAGAAATAAAATGTACTATTCAACCATAAAAAGACATGTATGAATTTTAAATGCATATTGTTAAGTGAAATAAGCCAATATGTAAAGGCTACATCAGTCTGATTTCAATTATCTATAAAAGACATAACTCTCATAGTGATGACAAAAAATTAGGGGACAAGGGGAGGGTTAAACGGGTGAAGAATGGGATTTTTTATGGTAGTAAAGCTATTCTGTATGATACTTTATGGATATAACAGTGCATTTGCACACAAAACTTCACGGCGCAAAGAGTGAATCGAATGTATATAATGAAAAAAAAAATCATTCAACTGATATGGGACCCCAAGGAAGGAACACAGACTGCAATAAGAGATTCTAACTGTATCACAAATGTGTAAAACAACCTTCTGGAAGGCAGTGGGGGAAAAGGTGAACTTTGGAAATGAATCTTTAAGACTAAAGGCAAAAGAAACTTTATAAAAGCACTGTAATCTAGTGGATAAAGTTGTTTCCCATAGAGTCACTGTTTAACAATTCCAGTACTGCTATGCATGTATATTGGAATCAAGCAATTAAGTAAGCAGGGTAGCAGGCTCCTTACTTTTGGAGTGGGTGCTAGTGGATCAACAAGGGGAGGCATCCAGTTGTAATGGAAAAGAGCTGGAGACATCAGTTTGCATTTATGTGTAGCTTAATACGGATACAGATGGTTATGTATAAAACACTTGTAATAATGTGTGTTTTCAGGTTAGTATACATGCACATATTTCCTTGCTTTCCTGAGAGGGCCAAAGAGTAAGGACACACCCCATTAGCAATGAGTGAAACCTATTATCTAGATCTTGGTTTCTAATATTGTTCTCTAGCAAAAGAAATCAGGTCTCCTGGGACAAATGGCCAATTCTAGAAGTGAGACAGGAAATAGAGAAGGTGAACCCCAAGCATCTTATAGTGCTAGAAAGTATGGAAGTGCTCAAAGAAACCAACGACAACAGTAGGGGTGTGTCAAAGGGAGACAGGAGTCAACTGAAAGAGACCTCAGTGGCCAAACCTAGAACAATTGGAACAGAAAAATAAATAACATACAATTGGATTATAACCCAAAGTATAAAATAAGCATGAGACCATGCTGATTCAAATAATACAAAAAATAAATAAATGGGTGAGAACAGACAAATCTCCTGTGTAGAAGAATTTCAAATAATTTATGTAGATTATTCTCCTTCAGAGGAGAAGTAAATTCCCCACCACTTGAACATGGGCTGTATATAGTGGACTTCCTTCCAAGAAAGAGTACTGCATTAAAAGGGGGAGAAAGAGTAACTTCACAGTGGAGAAACCTGACAAACACTATCTCGGCCAAGTGATTAAGGTCAATATCAACAGTGATAAGTCATTTTGTTAGTATGTACACTTAATATGAGATGATGAAAATGGTGATTTTCATTTGTGATCTTCTTCCTCCAAACTCATAATCTCAGTTTAATCATGAGAAATACATCAGACAAATCCCAGTTGAGGGACATTGTACAAAATACCCAACCAATATTCTTCCGAAGTATCAAGTTTATTTTAAACCAGGAAAATTATTGCCAAGGGGACCTAGAGAGACATGACATCTAAATGTAATGCAGGATCCTAATTGGGGTCCTGGAACAGAACAAGAAAAGATCATTAGGCAAAACCTAAGGAAATCTGAATAAAGTATGGACTTCAGTTAATTGTCAATATTGGTGCAATAATTTTAACAAATGGAGCGTACTTGTTAATAATAGGGATAACTAGGTGTTGTATATATGGGATTCTTTGTGCTACCTTTGCATTGTTCTGCATGTCCATACTTTTTTAAAAATACTTTTTTAAATTAAAAAATACTTCAGATTATATAAATGTTGCATAAAAAATATAGGGGATTCCCATTTGCCTCACCCCTCCCACTCCCTCACTTCCCCACATTAACAACATCCTTCATTAGTGTAGTAATTTGTTAGAATTGATGATCACATATTGGAGCATTGCCACTAAGTGGCATTATAGTTTACCCTCTGTCCTGCACAGTTTTGTATTATGACAAAATTTATAATGGCTTGTATCTGTCATTGCAGTATTGTTCAGGACAATTCCAGTGTCCCAAACATGCCCCCATATTACACCTGTTTTTTCTCTCCCTCTTAGAACCTCCAGTGACCACTGCCTCCACATCAGTGATAAAAGTTCTTCCATTGCTAGAATAACAATAAGTCTATACTAGAATAACTGTAAATCTATTCTAGTCCATTGTTCTTTCCCCAATCCTGAGGCTTCTGGGATGGTGATACCCACTCCACCTCTAATTGAGCGGGGGCTTAGACCCCTTGGGGCTGGTCTTGCTTGCCATTGCAGGCTCTCTCTGTCCCTTGGGTCCAAACTGTTCTTTAAAAAAAAGTTTATTTAAAAATTAGTGAAATCATTAAGTATCCTTACATAAGATTATAACTTCTAAGAAGATTGAGAAAGTACTCTAAGGGTCACTGTAATGGCAAAAGCAGGAACCATGTACTGGCACCAGGAAGAGAAGTCCTCTTTGCTCCGTTCATAGTTTTACTCCAGTGCCCTGTATGAACTACCTATGGTTGTAGATTGCAAAAGAGCAAGTTTACAGGGTCCAACTATAGTATCACAAAGCGGATCAAATTAGGATACATTTAGAGCTGAGGGGCAAAAAATTAATAACTGGAACAGGGATATGTGAATGAGTTAAATTACTCAAAGTAGTGTATAAAGATTGAGAAGAACTCTAGCTAACACCTACAGTTAAGGGATATGTAGAAGGAAAATATATCTGAAAGGAAAGGAAGAACACCATGAGACTCATTATGAGAAAGTTCCAAAAAATTCTATTGTGTTTAATAATTTGGATGTCATTAGTGAGTTTGAAGCAGCAGCCTTGCAGTGAGTTTTTATATAAATGAAATTATAGAAGATACAACAGTGACTCAGACTATTCTTTCAAATTACCCTTGGATCTAAAGTGAGACGCAGATGAAATATACCTAATGTTGACTTTTTAAAACTTGGATTTGGGGAGTATGAGATGTTAATTAAAGAATGTACTGTCTACCAGGTCAAGGATATTTGTCTTTTGTTTATTGATGTTTTCCTAGTATCTAGTATAGTTCAAATATGTTCAATACATACTTTAATTTAGTGATATTAATATAATGAGATACCGAACACTTCAGAAGAGGGAGAAGTTGAATATTCATCACTTTCAAGGGATGTTATATGTTATAATCCATTATTTATTTATTTATTTCATATCTTTAATGTATGAACTTATGTTTTGCCTTTTGCACTTTATTTTTATTATAAATGGAAAAGCTCATTGGTCAGAGATTATGTCTTATCTGTAGTAATGCTAAACCTTTCATGGAAGCAGGTATGTATAGTGCTAAATACCTTTCATGGGAGCAGACAATTTGACATCATCTTGCATAAAGCAAAGTCAGCCTGCATTTAATTGTAATGTTTTTCTCAAACTCTTATTCAGTCTACAAATAAGAAACCTCGAAAATCTCCAGGAGAAAAGAGCAGAATTGAAGCTGGAGTTAGAGGAACAGGCCGTGGAAGAGCTAATGGGCACCCTCAGCAGAATGGCGAAGGGGAGCCTGTCACGCTATTCGAGGTGGTGAAACTGGGGAAAAGTGCAATGCAGGTAAGATTTAAGTGTTTCTTGTATATTCTTGTTGATTTTGTAATCAAGAGGTTTAGCTTAAGTTTTAAAAATTTGTTTCGTAAAGAGCATCAGGAAAGGCATTTTGTTCAATTGTAAGATAAACTTTAAATTTAGTTGTGTTTAGTGAAATGACTTTTGCATGTAATGTGAGCTGTCCAAGAGTTTTTCAGTTGCCTTAGATCGTATTTTTTAGAATTTTGTCATCTTAAGTAAAACATGTATATTTTTGAATATTAAAGAAAGATCTACAAAAGTGAATCTGGAATAACCACAATTAATATTTCATGGTTAATTGTGTGTGTGTGTGAGTGATTCATTATGAGGATATACCATAATCACTTTACTATTTCTTTAGTGGAGCTTTACAGGTTTTTTAGTATTATAAAATTTAATCGTTATTATGTTGTATCTCTACATATTTTTTCAATTAAATACCAAGAAAATTACATTGGAATTATTTTATTAAAGGATATTTTAAATTGTTGTGATATATAAGTACTGTCTTACTCCAAAAAAATTGCAACACTTCACCTTTCACCAGAAGTCTAGCAGAATGCCCACCTTTCCTTTTACCAGTGCTAGCAATTGGGTATTTTTTTTTCAAGAATTACTTAATAATATAGGTGAAAAAATGATGATTCATTATTATGTTAATTAGCATTTCTTTGATTAGTAGTGATTGAAAATATGTTAAATCTGTTTATGTTATTTGCTTTTGATATTTCATTTTCAATTTGACTTTGAATATTTAGGTAATTTTTATAAAATATAATTACATAAGTATTATTTAAAAGTAGATAAATTAAGTGGCCTTTACCCATTAAGTTTTTATAGTAGGAATTTTAACAAACTACAGAAATATTAATTTTGACAGCTGTTTTATTGCTTCCTGTCTTCAGATGGAAATATCAATAGATGAAAAAGTAAGGGAAGTGAATTTTCATTTAAAGTTTATTTAATATGAACAAAATCTTATAATCATTTATATTTGAAAGAAAATAATTGGTTACTCTATCATATGCTTCTTGCATCTAATAGGTTCTCTATTCTTTGTCTAGATTGCTCTTTATATTGTGGGCATTTTTTTTTTTTCCTCTGTAGATTTATCTCATGGTTTTTTAGTGTTTGCATAGTATTCCTTATATGACTGAGCCATGATTTATTTAGCCAATTTCTATTATTTGGACTATTTGCAGTTTTGGCCTATTATAACAATATCACTTTATATTTTCTTATATATACATCTAAGTTGTGCATGTTAAAGTATCGGGTTTTTTTAGCTGTTAAAAAGTCCTTTATTGTAAAATTGTAAAATCAATAGAAAAATAGATTGAATAAAATGAAAAATTTTAAAGGAAAGTGCAGACCAGGTTAGATTTCATATAAATCAATTATAAAAAATAGATAGTATAGCAGTCAACACTTATAAATGTAAATAATAATTCAAATATAGAAATTAATTATAACATAATTCTAATTTTTATATTACAGCTCTAACTGTTGGACATACTAATCTCTAAGAATGAAATACATTATTGGTTTAGTTATTTAATTTCCATTTAGGCCATAATTCTTTCTAGATAAACAGATTCCTATTTGGAAATTCTTTATATCTTATTAGAATGTATTACAGTAAATAACAGTTGCCAACTCATAATTTTATGAGGCAGAAAAAATTCAAAATCTTGTTCAGTAGTCATGCTAAATCATTATTGAGCCAGATAAATTATTTTAATTCAAGAGTATAAATAAGAAAGGGTTAAAGAAAAATGCAGTATCCAAAAATATCTCTCTTCTCCAATCCCCCTCAATTAAAAACAAGTGTTTAGTTTATATGAAAAAAATTACAGTATACTGATCACAGGAACAATTTGCCAATTGCACCAAGTAATTATTGCTCATGTGTTGTAATATTATTTTACATTAATCTGGTCTGCTCCAGGTCTTTTTTGGTTACTATTTGTAGCTGAGTGTGAGGGTTTCGTCCTCGCTCAGGCCCAAGAGTCGGGGGGGCTTGCTCCTGCCAGGCAGCCGGCGGGGGGTGCTCCAAGATGGAGCACCGGTTCTCCAGGCGTGGGGGACGCGCGGTTAGGAAAGAACCACGGAGACCGCTTGAGCGCAAGAACAGGTCTGCTTTATTACGGAAGTACACTTAGCTATATAGGGTTGGGTAGAGGGAGGGGCGTGATGAAGGGAGGGTTGGCTAAGGGGCGGCTGTGGACAGGCTGAAGCTGATGGATAGACCTGAGGTAAGCAGTTACTGGGGAAGAGGGCAGATTGTAGGTTGGCAATATGGGCGGGACTGGCGGGAAGGGCGGCGGGGGCTGGAAGGGGAGGAGGGGTGGAGAAAGGCGGCAACAACTATTTGCATGGAATACCTTTTTCCAGCCTTTTACTACTTGGTTGCATCTGAAGTCAGTCTCTTGTAAACAACATATAGATGGCTCATATTTTTTTTCCATTCTGTCAGTCTGTGTCTTTTGATTGGGGGGGGGGGAGTTCAGTCTATTAACATTGTGTTATTACTGTAAGGCATTACTTATTTCATCCATGTTGTCCTTAAGTTCTCTGTTTTCATATCGTTCTATTATGTTTCTTCTTATCCTTTAGTTTACTCTTCCTAATAATCTTCATTTAGAAACTCTTCTCCAAATCTCTAGCCCTTGTTTTTCCTTTCAGGCTGCAGCACTCCCTTTAGTATCTCTTGCAGATCTGGTCTTTTGGTAACATATTCTATCAGTTTTTGTTTGTCTGGGAAGACTCTGAACTCACTCTCAGCTTTGAAGCTTTGCTGGATACAGAATTCTTGATTGGCAGTTTTTCTCTTTCAGTATCTTAAATACATCATACCACTTTCTTCTCTCCTCCATGATGGTTTCTGATGAGAGGTCGACATTAATCTTACTGAGTTTCCCTTGTATGTGATGCTGTGCTTTTCTCTTGCTGCTTTCAGAATCCACTCCTTATCTCTGATAGTTGTCATTCTGCATAGTAGGTGTCTCAGGGTAGGTCTATTAAGATTTATTCTGTTTGGGGTGCTTTGTCCTTCTTGGATATTGATATTTGTCCCCTTCATAAGGGTTGGGAAGTTTTTGGTCATTATTTCCTCAAATATTCTTTCTGCCCCTTTTCCATTCTCTTCTCCTTCTGGGACACCAATAATGCGAATGTGCATTTCTCATTGTCATTCAATTCCCTAAGACTGTTCCAGTTTGTTTTTCCATTCTTGTCTCTTTCTGTTTTCCTGTCCTTCCATTTCAGATATTCTGTCTTCGAAATCACTTATTCTGTCTTCAGACACTTCACATCTGCTCTTATGTACTTCTAATATGTTTTTAATCTCATCCTTTGTGTCTTTCATTCCTTTGAGGTCTATTACTTCTCTTTGTAGACTTTCAAATTGTCCTTTATGCTTTCCCAGTGTTGTCTTAATATCCTTTGTTTCTTTAGTCATATTTTCTTTAAATTCCTTGGAGTGATTTAGGAGAGTTATGGGATTATCACCGATTAATAGTATTAAATCCTTTATTTCTTCAGGATATTTGGTTTGTTCTTTTGACTGGGCTATCTCTTCCTGTTTCCTTGTATGGCTTATAGTTTTTTGCTGATGTCTAGGGATCTGAATATGTTGGTGAATTTACTCTGATGGCTAGTTTCTCTCTCTTGCCTAGTAGTCCCCCGTCCCCCCCCCCCCACCCCAGCTCTTCTTTTGTATTTGGTTCAACTTATTCTCAGTCTTTAAAATTGCCCAGCTTAATTCAAAATTGGGCAAGGGACTCATTAGTGGGTACAGATTTTCTCCCCAGGGTTGGATACAAAGAGATTGAACTGTTTTTGTTCATGCATTTTCTAGACTTGCCAGCAGATGGTGCTAGTCAGTACACCTTTCCAGCGAGGTGTTTAAGTCTTGGCTTTCTGTAGTCCTTTGTTGAATCCCCAGATCGGAGATTCAAAGCAGGTTCTGCTGGCTGAATTCACTGAACAAAAACAACCCCCCACCTCTCCTCCCTTTACTCTTGAAACATCTGACAGGGAGGAGGATATCTGTTCCCCTCTCATTTGCCTGCAGTGAGCCAGGGGTTTTACGCCAGCTTAATATCTTGGGGGTGGAGGAGGGAGCCCTTCCTGGCTGCCATGGGGGCTTGGAAAGGCTCATTTGTCACTTTGGTGGCTTCTTCTCTCTGTCCCTCACCCATCTGGGGGATGTGTAGCACTGTCCTGGTTTGCTGACTCCCAAAGCAGGTCCCTCAGACAGCTTTCGGCTCTTTCTCCATTGTTTTTTTGGAGAGCATTCAGCTATGCCTGTTAGTTTGTCACCATCTTCCCACAATCCTCTGTGAAGTATTTTTGCAATATAAATTCCTGGAAGTAGTTACTGGTCAAAGGTAATGCATGTTTTAAAAATGGATAAGAGCTATCCATTGAAGGTGGTGGCACAGTATTCTCATTGTTTACCACCTCCACACTTCAAACTTATTTATAGATAAAATATTTAAAAGAATACAGTCATCATTGAGTTTTTTAATTTTATTTCATTTTAAAGATTTATTTTTTATTTATTTCTCTCCCCTTCTCCTGCCCCCAGTTATCTGCTTTCTGTGTCCACTCACTGTGTGTTCTTCTATGACTGCTTCTATCCTTATCAGCGGTACTGGGAATCTGGGATTATTTTTACTGCGTCATCTTGTTGTGTCAGCTCTCTGTGCAGCGCCATTCTTGGGGAGGCTGCACTTTCTTTCGCGCTGAGTGGCTTTTCTTACAGGGTGCACTCCTTGTGCATGGGGCTCCCCTACGCGGGGGACAGCCCTGCATGGCATGGAACTCCTTGTGCACATCAGCACTGCACATGGGCCAGCTCCACACGGGCCAGGGAGGCCCGGGGTTTGAACTGTGGACCTCCTATGTGGTAGACGGACGCTTTATCCATTAGGCCAAGTCCACTTCCTTGAGTTTAGAAACAAGCTAAATATTTCCATGGTCTGAACGTAAGAAAAGCTGCAACCTCAAGAACAGGCTTCGACTCAGGACCTTCATAACTAGGAACTGAGTTTTTGCGTGTTAAATGACTTAAAAGTGCTCCACGAAGAATAGGATACTGGATTCAGGCTTATTACTAAATAATGTCAGGCCCTAACTAGTCTCTGTACTTATAAAGAGGCTGAAAAAAAGCTACTGAGGGGAGCTTATGTTTAGGGTAATCATCTTTCCCAGGTTGGCCTGGAGACTCCCACTCGATGCTTACTGTCCCAGTGTAGTTATTATCGAAGACTCTTTTAATACTCAAAATTATCATAGTTTGGATGATAAATTATACTAAAGATCCACTTATTAGAAATCAAGAACTAAGGGAAGAGAGAAGACAGACACAGTGCTTATATCCAGGGCCTGAATTGAAATGTCTGCTGACTTGGTTAGTGACTGGATCTGTAAAAATCTTAAATATTTTCTTAGAGCAAGAAGTCCACATTATGTAATGTGAAAATGCAGGGATAAGTAGAGGTAATAACAAAACTGTTAGGGTTGGGAGGGATGAATAGTAAAAGAAATAAGTATGTGTGAGATAGGGATGAAATAAGAAAATCCATGTAGTACCAAAAATGAGGGGAGGGGGTCAAGTGAAGAATAGGTAGATAAGAAAAAGAACCATTCTTTAAAATTGAAAATACATTGTCAGAATTTAAAAATTAAGTAAATTAATTTAATTGGAGAAAAATGCTAGATTAGATGCCATCACAGAGGGAATTAATCAATTGACATTCATCAGATATTTCTGTAGACTGTAGCCCAGAGATGCAAGGAGGTAAAAAACAATATTAAAGAGCACTTGAGAGACTTCCAGATGGAATGAAGGGTTCCAAAATATGCCAGGGTAATAGATCAGAGGGGATAGAAAAGATGTGGTTTTTGAAGAGATAATTGTAAGGAAATATCCAGACATATGTCTGCAGATCCAAAGTGTATTCTTGTAAATGAGCAAGATAAGTGAAAATAATTACATACCTATAAATATTATGCTGGAACGGTAGAATATTGAGGACTAAAAAAAACTCATCAAGGAATGACTGACCCATTTCTTCAACTGTAATGCAGTTATTGTTGAAACACACAATAATCCCTTCTAAATTGCAGTATACTCGGAAATATGAAAATGCATTTTGAAATAACACAAGTGTTAAAAAAATATGAAAAATAAAAATCACAAATTTTGTCAAATATGTAGTCAGTGAAAGCAATACATATCACAACTTGTTGGGGCTAACTAAAGCACTGCTTGGAAAATATATAGTCTGAAATCTATTAATTTTAAATAGCTTTCAACAACAGAAGATAGAGAAAGAAAGAGAGAAATTAGACAGAAAGGAATAATAAAAGTAGAAAAGGAAATTTCGTTAAATAGAAACTGTGGAGAAATCAAAATATCAGGGAGCTGGTGTAGCTCAGTGGTTGAGGACCAGCTTCCCACATATGAGATCTGGGTTCATTCCCCGGCCCTGGTACCTACAAAAAAAAAGAAAAAGAAAAATTAACAATTTGAGTTTAATACCTTTTTAAGGTTTTAGCAATGCAAGGATATTTTAATGCTAGAAAATCTTTTACTGTAATATACCAAAATAATCAGAATACAGGAGGGAAAAGGGCTATATTTTTCTGAATACAGAATGTTTAGAGGAAACTCTGATAAAAGTAGCTGATATTCATGATAAAAAAAAAAAACTCTTGATGAATTAGGAACATGAGGAAACTTTTAACAGTGAAATTTCCAGGAGCAAGCATTATAGATACTATTCAGCACTCAGAATACTGAACCCCTAGCCAGTGGAATGAAAGCAAAAAAAGAAATGAGCCAAAATAATTGAAAAGAAAGACACAAAATTATCCATATTTTCAGATGATATGTAATTGTCTAAGTAGAAATTTTAAGAGAAACTATTGACTGTTGAGAACAAAAGAGGGAAATGGACTTGGCCCAGTGGTTAGGGAGTCCGTCTACCACATGGGAGGTCCGCGGTTCAAACCCCGGGCCTCCCTGACCCGTGTGGAGCTGGTCCACGCGCAGTGCTGATGCACGCAAGGAGTGCCATGCCACGCAGGGGTGTCCCCCGCGTAAGGGAGCTCCACGCGCAAGGAGTGCGCCCCGTAAGGAGAGCCGGCCAGGGCAAAACAAAATGCAGCCTGCCCAGGAATGGCGCCGCACACACGGAGAGCTGACGCAACAAAAAGAGACACAGATTCTCGTGCCGCTGACAACAACAGAAGCGGACAAAGAAACAAGATGCAGCAAATAGACACAGAGAACAGACAACCAGAGTCGGGGTGGGGGTAGGGGTAGGGGGGAGAGAAATAAATAAATAAATCTTAAAAAAAAAAGAACAAAAGAGATAAAATACTAAAAAAAAAAAAAGAATCAATGAGGGAAGCAGATTTGTCTCAATGGATAGCACATCCACCTACCACATGGGAAGTCCAAGGTTCAAACCCAGGGCCTCCTGACCCGTGTGATGAACTGGCCCAGGTGCATTGCTGATGCGTGCAAGGAGTGCCATGCCACACAGGGTTGTCCTTCCTGTAGGGGAGCCCCACGTGCAAGGAGTGCGCCCCGTAAGGAGAGCCACCCTACTCAAAAAAAGCGCAGCTGGCCCAGGGTGGTGCCGCACACACAGGGAGCTGACGCAGCAAGATGACGCAACAAAAAGAGACACAGATTCACGGTGCCGCTAAAAAGAATACGAGCGGACACAGAAGAACACAAAGAGAATGGACACAGAGAACAAACTACTGGGCGGGGGAGGGGGCGGGGGAGTCAGGGAAGGGGAGAGAAATAAATGAATTAAAAAAGAAACAGGGAAACGGACTTTGGCCCAGTGGTTAGGGCGTCCGTCTACCACATGGGAGGTCCGTGGTTCAAACCCTGGGCCTCCTTGACCCGTGTGGAGCTGGCCATGCGCAGCGCTGATGCGCAAGGAGTGCCGTGCCACGCAACGGCGTCCCCCGCGTGGGGGAGCCCCACGCGCAAGGAGTGCGCCCGTGAGGAAAGCCGCCCAGCGTGAAAAGAAAGAGCAGCCTGCCCAGGAATGGCGCCGCCCACACTTCCCGTGCCGCTGACGACAACAGAAGCGGACAAAGAAACAAGACGCAGCAAATAGACACCAAGAACAGACAACCAGGGGAGGGGGGGAAATTAAATAAATAAATAAATCTTAAAAAAAAAAATAAAATAAAATAAAAAAGAAACAAATGAGAGTGTTCAGCAAGATTCACGGATAGAAAGTAAACATAACAAAAAATCAATAACCTTCTCTATAGCAGTAATAACCAATTAGAACATATAAAGGGAAACATAAGCCCATTTAAAAATAGAGGCTAAATCAGTAGGGTCCTAAGGAAAGATCTAATAAAAGTTTGGTGAAACCAGATAAACTACTGTTTCAAACTCTTGATATTGAGGAACATTAAAAAAGGCTAGTAGATACCAAAAGTCAACAAGGCTGTAAAGTAGTGATTAATGGGAATTTAAATCTGTATAATCATTTTGGAGACAGTTTTAAGCATCTTTTTTTTTTAATTGGAGGGCATATCCAGTTTTCATTCATTCAGTAAATATTTAATGAATTCTTACACTGTGTAAACCACCATTGTTTTTTAATTGAGGGTAAGTAGTTCAATTACTAGATGTAACCTCTAGAGAATTTCTTGGACATGTTTATAAGGCAGGCATATTCAGGGATGTTTATTGCTAATTTTGTTTGTACTAGCACAGAAATAGTAAATGCCTGTGAACAGGAAAATTGATAAATGTGATATATTTAAATGTTTAACTTCTCAAAATGAGTGAACTAGAGCATAGATACCATTATGAATAAATTTCAGGAATGAGTTTTATGGGACAAAGCAAGTTGTAGATTGTTACATAAGGCATGATTTATTTATATAACTGTAAATGCATACATAAGATTATTTAACACCATGTTTATGATATTGATTATTTAATGAGAAGAGTGGGAGAAAAAGAGTGGGACGTAAAAGATATGTATGAGGTACTTCAGCTGTAAACTGAAACAGAAGCAAAAAAAGAAGAAACACATATAATAGTGTATTGTTGGGGATAAGTGTTCTGTACCTTCCTATCTTGCTTATTTTGTTACCTGATATTTTTTTGAAAAGGAGTTTCTAGAATGTTTTTCAAAAAGAGAGCTTCTTTAATCAAAAATGTTTGGAAAATATATCTCATTCCTCCTTGGGGAGCTATGGAAAGTAAAGTCTCTGATAAACTTTATATTAAAGAACCTAGTTGCTTTTGTTTATCCTACATTCAGCTAACTTTTGATCCCTGTAGTTATTTATTGTTGTTCTGTCATTTAGTCTTTTTGCCCTATCAAAATTATAAAGAACCAGATTCACCTGTTTAATAGAAACTTCCTAAAATCAGAGACTGTACTAGATGATTCCTTTATATTTTGAGGCAATATTCTGTAATAGAATACTTTAATAAGAGAATAAATTCCTAGTTCATCAAAAGTTTTGTTTATCATGAATATCAGCTACTTTTATAAATACAGTGGATAAAGAGCACAGAAAATTCACTTAGGCCTTCCTGGAGGATGGGGTCATGGAGACTTACCAAAGTAGATAAAACTAGAGCTGAGGCTTGAAAGTTGAGTAGGAATTAACTAGGCAATAGCAGAGTGCATTCCTTGCTGTAGAAATAGCACATACAAATATGAAACCTTATACCCTGACCATAAAGGGCCTAAATAGTCTAATAAAAAATAGAACCAAGAGAGAGGCTAGATTCCGAACACTGAATGTTTTCACTTTATTGTAAAATGACATTTAAGAAAGTATATTTTTAAAAATTCTTTCTGGAAGCAATTAAGAAGATGATTTGATAAAAGAGGCTATTAGGACTGGAATCAAAGAGACCAAGTAGGAAGCTTTTTTCACTGATCCATTTGAGAAGTAATGAAAGTTCAAATTTTTATAGTGTCACTGAGGATGAAGAAGAGGTCACAGATTCTACAAATATTAAGGCTATGGAATGATTCTGGAAAATGAGAAAGAGATAGGAATCCAGAGTGATACCTGGGTGTTTGTCTTGCTGGCGGTTATTGAAAAAAAATACACCAAGAAAAATGAAAAGCAGCTGTGAGCTCACTAGAATCTCACCTGTTAACCTGTGTTATTTATGCATTTTTGATCTATTAATAGAAAAAAATTGTTCATATTAGTTTTTGAAACTTTGAGTGTTTATGTTTCATTAAAAGCTTAAAAATTTCAAGAAATATTAGTGACTGCAGAATTTTTAAGTAATCATGAAAGAAATGCTAAATGAGATATTAGAAGAAATATACTACTCATTGACTTCAGTGAAACTGGCAAAGATAGGCAGAAGGAATTGAAGGAAGGAGGTACTGTAATAGAGATAAAAGGAGTAAAACCTTATAGAACTAAGCAAATATAAGTACTTGAATAGAATTAATAATAAAGAACAGTGTAATACCGAAAAAATAACAGTCATTTAAATATGATAAAAGTTTATTTCACTCTTAGGTAAAAGTCCAGATATAGATTATCTTTTCTGTGGAGGCTGATGGATTATCAAACAACGAAAATTTTTGAAACTTTAATAATACTTTAAAAATCATTAAGATATACATAATCATTAACTTCAGCAGCTATACCTTTGATTTTAAAAAATTAAAATAAAAAAGCATGGAGATGCTAGGGCAATACAATTGCAGCCTCTCACCCAGGCAGTAGACACTGGGTCCTTATTCCAAGCCCTCTGAATATCCTCTTGTCCTGTCCAGTTTTCATTCCCTGGTCTGACCCTGGTGGGGAACCTGGGCCTAATGATGGTGACCATGCCACTGGTCACATTGTACTTACTGTGTTCCATGTGCAAGTTGACTGTGTTAGGCTATGTGGAGGTGGGGGCTAGTGATGCTGCTTCTTGAAGGGAATGACTTCATTCTAAGCCTCTGAGTTCCTGCTGACTAAGGCATGCCTAATTGACCACAAGAATGGTCAGAGCCTGTTGAAGCCTGGCCAGCATGTCTGTGTGCATGTTGAATGCTTGTACAACCCCATCTGTGACAGAAAGAGTATTTGAAGGCCCACTAGTACTACCACATGTCATTGTGCTGGTTGGTAAACTTGATGGCCATCTCCTGATTTGGACAAGGAAAACCATCCTTTCTGCTAAGCATCATTGCTAGGATGCCTGTGTCTTTAAACTTTCTGAAGGGGAAGCTGAGCTGCAGTGACTCTTTTTTGACTGATGGTAGCTTCATCTCAAGAACATGGATGGTGTGTACTACTAGCAGCCTGCTATCTCTATCAAGCTATAGCAAAAGAACACTTCATAGAAGGCCTTTGATGAGGTAGATATTGCTGACTCTGCCAAGGATAGAATCACTATTCCAGGACTGTAGCACTCTCAGTATGTAGTTGTGCGGAGGCCCCCTGCTAATAATCTCTACATGGATAAGAAATCCACCCCTCATCTCATCCCCCATGAAGCATTCAACAACTAGTCTATTGTTGTCTTTGTGGTCCAGTTGCTCTTTGTTACTGGCATTGCAATCCTGGTGTTCATCAGGAGGATGTTGAGGAAGGTGTAGGGATCAAGGATTGGGGGAATTGAGTATATAGTAAAGCTTATATGTATGTAGTGGGGAAGGTATGAAGGTGGGCTCAGGGCCCCTTCAGAGAAAAACTTGATTTCACTTGTCCCAAGGGCAGATTCTTCCTTCATCACCATCCAAAACCTCCTTGCCCCTCCTTACTCCATCCTCCAGTTCAGTACATTCTTATGTCAGGGCTACCTTTCTTTCAGGCTTCGTGCCCCAGCATCACTCAAAGAACTATTTCTAATATCCCTTCCTCCTGATCGAGGGACAGGAAATCTGACTCTGGAATTAAGGAAAGACAGACATGAGAGGTCTCCATTGATTGATGTCTTTGCTTAACTATAAAAGAAAAGGTTAAAATGACATCTCAGGATCATTTGAAAGTAATGGAATACCTTTGGAGGGTTAAGTGAGTTTACGTGAGGAACATTTCTTTTCTTTCTTGGGTTCAAGTTATTTTGATGAATTTTATCTTATTACAAATGAAAAATTGACATCATTACACTGAATTATCTACTAGTTTATTGTGGCCTTCTTGGTGAGAAGATTTGGCTTTGTTTGGACTTGGATAATATTCCAACACATATACATCTCACTGAAGAAGGAATCTTATTTTAGCTGCCTAAACACTTTTTTTTTTTTTTTTTTGGAGAAGTGACTCTGTCCAGAAAGTGTTAGTGTTTACTCACTTTTATTACAGTGATAATAGTAATGTTTTATTATATAAAAATACTTGCACAAAATTTGATAATTTTGCTGATTTTCTTAATGAAACAAATTTAATGAAGGTAAAACATAAAGGGCATAAAGTAAAAGAGGTTGAACTTGGATCATATTGTGCCTGGTCCTACAGGGAGGTTTTACACAAGAGGCAGGTGTATGAATAAGTAGAACTTCTCAAATACTAATTAGATAAATAAAAGTTACCTTGATCAGTCTGTTATCAAACCAGTGCACATATCATGGAATTACAGTACCTTAATTTGATCCTCAGAAATGCTCAGATTTTATAGCCCATGCATTTCCCCCACAATTAATTACATTCTTATACAGTAATCATTGTGGCTCTTTTAGAGATTCAGTTGGAAACTCCTTGAACTGACATTTGGAACTAGTCCAGGATATTTCACAGTTTAGTGCTATCTCACTGCCACTTAAATCTTAACTCTTAGGTTACTTGAGTGCAAGAATAAGAAAGCTTTACACATAACTCTCTTTTCTTGCATTTTTTTTTTTTTGGTTTCTACTTATATAGTATTTGAATTATTATCTTCTATTCCTCACAGATGTATGCATATTTACTTCATTGCTAATTACTACTCCAGTAGAATAAGAATAGGTGAAGAAAGAATTGTATTTTGCTATTTGTTGGGCATAATGTTAAGCATATTTTTTATAAGAATGTTAACATAAAAATTATTTAATAACTTTCTGATTCTTTTGTGAGTTTGATTACTTCTTACTCTTGCTCTGACCGTAGAGTATAGGTTTTCTCTCTCTAATTTTTTTCTTAGCATTTTAGTTTTGGCTTCCCTATTTTCTTAAAATGAAAGGCAGTATATAGACTGTTTTAGGGCAAAAGATATAAACTGCTTATTTTGATTCATAGCTTTTTGAAAATTCTTAAATGATAGATTAATATTAAAAGTAAGTGAATTTTTGTTTTCTTTCATATTAGAAAATCTCTGAAATGAACTTTGTAGGTATTTTAACCTGTCTTGAACAACTTAAGCAACTACATATATTAGGGTAATATTACATACTATAAAAAAAAAACCCTTAATGTGTCAGTGGCTTTTCATGATTGACATTAATTTCTCATTTATGTCGTCATCCAATATAAGCTTCATTGGTAGGCATCTTGCCTTCATATGAGTCAGCTCTTTCTGTTTTCTGGCTTCTGTTTCCCTTGGAGCCTCAACAGTGTTTGCATTGAGTTGATGTGAATAAAGATATATCCAGGTATAAATGAGGTTTCTTAAGATTTCTTCCTTTGTTCCCCTTGGTAAATTTGGCTAGAGTGTGCTTGCACAGTTTCTCACTCTAAGTGCCTGCTTTAATCATGCATATAGCAGAAAATCCTTCAAAAAACAAATTCGTAATTTGTTTCCAAATGCAGAAAAAAGTTGAGTATATATTGTTTTATTTATTTATTTATTTTAAAGATTTGTTTTTTATTTATCTTCCCTCCCCCCACTCCCCCCCACCCCCACCCCCGCCATTGTCTGCTCTCTGTGTCCATTCTCTGTGTGTTCTTCTGTGACCGCTTTTATCCTTATCAGCGACACCGGGAATCTGCGTCTCTTTTTGTTGCGTCATCTTGCTGTGTCAGCTCTCCGTGTGTGCGGTGGCATTCTTGGGCAGGCTGCACTTTCTTTCGCGCTGGGCGGCTCTCCTTACAGGGCGCACTCCTTGCGCGTGGGGCTCCCCTATGCGGGGAACACCCCTGTGCAGGTGTCTGCTTTCCTATATATTGTTTTAAATCCTTAATATTTGCTAGTCCTTGGTTCCAAGAATAATCTTCCAAAAGAGGTTGGAGCCTGCCTCAACACAAGCCAGTTTAGAGAACTGACCAGAGATTTCAATGATAGGTATAGAATTTAGGACAGACTTTAACTAACTGACATAATTATTAAAAGCACCCTGTTTTACCTTTTATAGTGTCCTAATTATATTTTATAATAACACCTCATGAATAGGGAAGGAAATGAAATCAAGGTAAAGGGAGAGATTATAAGATTAAAGTTTTTGATGAGACTGGAGAGGCATAGTGTGACTATTAGGGGTTATATACTAAATGGACAAGGGCTTGAGATCATAACAGGTACTGTGGAAATACATGATTTAAAGATGGAGCAATTCCTTGTTCCCTAAAAGGTGAAGAAAAGATTGAAGGAAAAATATTATTTCCACTTACTGAAGTAAAAAAAAAAGTTGTGGATCTTAAGACTGAGGCTGTATCTTCAATAAGGGTGTTAAAATGCCCCAGGATGGTGGCTAAAATTAGGGTAGAGAGGAAAACTGTAGAGCAAGAAACAAAGCTTCAGTAACTGGGGCTGGTGAAAGAATGACTCGAGGTTGATACATCCCAAGAAAAAGTTGTGGCAGTAGGAAGATACCCCTTGGCAAGGGTCTTATAGGCCGATCAGTTTTGAATGTTGATAGAGGTAGGATGGCTTGGATCAGAGTTAATAGCTAGAAGACAGTTGGTATAAAAGCAATATAAAGGAAGTAATACGGTGTTCTGAAGTCATGGGGAGAAAAGCCAAGTTTCAGAAAATGGTAAGGAGATAGAGGAACACTTTGTGAGCTATTGAAATATATAAGGAAATTTTACAGTGAACTGCTATTTCCAAGTGTTTTCAGTGGAAATAGTTGAGAAGAAAGATCAGTGGAGGAATGAATTAAAGCATAGAAACTAAGAGCTGTTGTGGTATTTTAGAGTATAAGGGGAAAAACAGGATAACTTCACATTTAGGAATGGTCATAGATAATAGAAATGACATAGTTATCTTCAGAGATTTACTGGCTTCAGGATTCAGAATAAAAATTTGGCTTATAATTGTTTGGACACTCAGTGCATCTCCAGGTGTTTGTGTGTGTGTGTGTGTGTGTGTGTGTGTGTTGTTTTTTTTAAGATTTATTTGTTCCACCTCCACCTCCACTCCCCTTTTGTTTGTGCTTGCTGTCTGCTCGTTGCCATTTTTTTTTTTTTTAGGAGGCACTGGGCACCAAACCTGGGACCTCCCATATGGTAGGGAGGCTCCCAATCATGTGAGCAATGTCGACTCCCTACTTGTTGTGTCTCTGTGTTTTCGCATTATATCTCCTCGCTGCATCATCTTGTTGCATCAACTCACTGCACCAGTCCATTGCATAAGCTCCCTGTCTTTCTTGTCTTTAGTAAACACTGGGTACCAAACCTGGGACTTCCCGTGTGGTAGGCGGGTGCCCAACTGCTTCAGCCATATCCGCTTCCCTTCAGATGTTGTTTTTTTAAATATATTTTTTATTTATTTTTAAAAGATACTTAGACTGCAGAAAATGTTACATTAAAAAAATAAGGGATTCCTATATGTTACACTCCCCACATCTCCCACTTTTCCCCATATTAACAAATTCTTTCATTAGTGTGTTATATTCATTGCGTTGAAGAACA
Organism: Dasypus novemcinctus; assembly: GCF_030445035.2. NCBI lineage: Eukaryota > Metazoa > Chordata > Mammalia > Cingulata > Dasypodidae > Dasypus > Dasypus novemcinctus. Next base: position 5,445,334 of record NC_080676.1, on the reverse strand, counting down.
TATTTTGGAGCATTGCTGCGCAGCATAAGAACTTGATTTCAATTCTTTCAGATATATACCTAAAAGTGGGGTTGCTGGGTCACAAGATAATTCTATGTTTAACGTTCTGAAGAATCACTAATCTATTTTCCACAGTGTTTTAACATTTTACATTTCTACCAAGAATATAAGAAGGTTCCTATTTCTCTGCATTCTTGTCAGCACTTTTATTTTCCTTTTTTTTTTTAAGTAATATTGGGTATGAAGTGGGTATAAAGGGGTATCTTATTTTGGTTTTGATTTGCATTTCCTTACTGATTAATGATGGGCATCTTTTCATGTGCTTGTGGGCTATTTGTATATCTTCTTTGCAAAAATGTCTAATTCAGATCCTTTGTTCATTTTTTTAATTGAGTTGTTTGTCTTTATGTTGTTGAGTTGTAAGAGTTCTTTATATATTCTGAATATTAAACCTGTGTCAGATATATGATTGGCAATCATTTTGTTTCATTCTGTTGGTTATCTCTTCACTTTCTTGATAAAGTCCTTTGCATAGATTATTTTAATTTGATGAACTCTGTTGTACCTATTTTTTTCTTTCATTGCTCATGCTTTTAGTGCCATATCTAAGAATTCATTGTCAAATACAAGGTCATGAATATTTGCCCCTGTGATTTATTGGAGTTTTATGATTTTAGCTTTTATGTGTACTCTGTTCATCAATTTTGAGTTAATTTTTGTAGGTGGTGTGAGATGGGAATCCAACTTTATTCTATAGCATTTCAATGTGTTCAGCTCTTCTAGTCCCATTTGTTGAACAGACTATTCTTTCCCCATGAGGTCTTTCTTTCCTTGTGAAAAATAAATTGGCTGTCAACTTGAAGATTTATTTCTTTAACTCTCAGTTCTATTCTGTTGGTTAGTATGTCTCTCCTTAGGCCAGGACCAGGCTGTTTTGAATATTGTGGCTTTGTGTAGTAAGTTCTGAAATTGGAAATTGTGAGTTCTCCTATTTTGTTCTTTTAGAATGTTTTGGCTGTTTGGGACTCCATTCAGTTTCATGTAAATTTGAGAATTGGCTTTTCCATTTCTGCAAAATAAGCTGGAATTTTGGTAAACATTGAAATGTAAATTGCTTTAAGGACATCAATATTTTTCCATTTGTTTGGTGTTTCTTTACTTTCTTTCAATAGTTTTTTTTTAGTGTATAGGTTAAGTTTATTCCTAGGTATTTTATTCTTGTTTATGGTATTACAAATGGTATTGTTAAATTCTTGAGTTTTTCTTCATATTGTTCATTGCTAATGTATAGAAAGAGTTGATTTTTGCTTTGATTTTGTATGCTGCAACTTTGCTGAATTAGTTTATTGGCCATAGTCGCTTTCTTGTGGATTCCATGGGTTCTCTATATATAGGGTCATGTTATCTGTAAATAGAGGTTAAAAAATAAAAAGCAAAAAAACCAAAAAATCTTCTTAACCCATTCCTATGGGTATGAACCAGTTTCAGTGGGACCTTTTGATGAGGTTATTTTCAGTTAAGCTTTGGCCATCCAAATCAGGATGGATCTAAATCATATTACCAGAGACCTTATAGTACAGGCCACAGAGAGAAAGCCGTGGGGATCAGCTAGATATCAACAGAACCTGGTGGAGAATGGAGAAGACATTGCCTTGTAACAGAAAAGCCAGGAACTTCTGGCCAGCCGGAAGATATCAAGCCTGGAGAATGCAATCCTTCTGGCCTCTTAAACCCTTAGTCAATAAATTCCTGTTGTTAAGCCAACCATTTGTATCTAGGAAAGGCTAAAACACTCTCCAAGATACATTCTCCTTCTGCACAAAACAAACTGATGAGTTAAATGGAAATACAATAGATTTCACTACCTTCCTTCTTTCTGGTCTTTGAGTAATCTCTATAGTTTCCTTAGGGATGCTATATTGCTTCTAGTTTATTTTCTTGTATGGAGAGAAAGTTCCATATACTTGCCTTTAGCCATTCCTATCATAATGGCACTTGCATAATGAGTCAGAGAGCCAATATAGAGATTTTGCTAGTTGCCAAGTATGTCAATTCCAATATGTTCAGTACCTGGGGAGATAACCACAGGATTGGTCTGTGGGCCATTTGGGTCTCCTGTCAGTTACACGTCTGTCTGTCACCTGACCATCATGAGCCCCTAATATAACTAGTAAACCACAGTATAATTTTGATCCCTGGCAATTATCAGAGCAGCATCTATTAATTAGAGAAAGGTATGAGCATTTCCTTTTCCACCACGCACTGTACCTCTAATTGATGGCTATAAGATACTTTTGGGAAGACTAAGAGGAACTGTAATTGCAGCAGGATGCGGGGTCCTTCAAGGGACATGGCTTCCCTTTCAATTAGGGGATTTGTGAGCTGACCTTTGAAAACTGAGTGAGAGGACATGACTTTCCACTGTGTTGATTTAAGTCAAGTTTTTGGCTACCAGACCTAGGATTTTTTTCTCTTGTATGGATCAGGCAGTACTCTACTAGGCTGTCTACATGTTTTCCCTTAAAGCCACTGTGAATCAGTTAGCCACTGACAAAGATTTCTCTAGGCCCAGGTATTCTGATTAGCAGTATGTTCCTGCTGCCCTTTATTGTTAATATACCTACCTTATCTTTGGTGGCTAAGTGTGGCTGCTTGGGCTGTGTCACCCTGAGTTGTCATCCTTTCTCATCTCAATGGTCATACTTGGCTTACCATCCACAGTGCTTTATAAAGGGTGTAGTTGCTCCCTTCACTAATGTAGTTCTTATTGTCTTCTGGGCCTTCTTAAGGAACATAGTTGGAAACTGGGGGTTATGCCATATGTATTAATCTGCTAAAGGGGTACTGATGCAAAGTAGCAGAGATCTGTTGGCTTTTATAAAGGATATTTATATGGGGGTAAAACTTAGTTACAAGGCCTTAAAGAGTTCAACTCAAGGTTGCTTTCTCACTAAAGTCAGTTGCCATGTGTTGAAGCAAGATGTTTGCTGATCCCTGTGAGGATTCAGGCTTTCCCTCTGGGCTTCCTCTCTCTCACCTGCGGGCTGGCATAGGGCTTGTCTCTCAGGGCTTCCTCTCTTTCCTGGGACAGGGCTCATTTCTTTCTGGGCTTTCTATATCACTCTCAGCTCATCTGGTCTCTTCCCAAGCTCACCTGCAAACTATCAGTTGAATGCCTTATCTCTCCTCGGGGCCCTAGAATAAGAAATGACAGAGCTTTCTTCCTGTGTGTTGTCTTGGGTGAGTATGCGTTTATATTGCCCACCAAAAGAGCAGGGACTCAGCCTGAGGCATACCTTAATGATGTGGTCTTATCAAAGCCCTAATCTTAATAGGTAGTTTAATCAAGGGCCCCTCAACTAAATGTAGTATAATCAAAGGGTATCATACCCAGAATAGATTAGTTTACAAACAAATTCTTTCTCTTTGGATTCTTTCCTTCATGTCATACCAGGGAAGCTCTGATCTCTCAACTGTTGAATTCAGCCTTTCTGTATACCAACTAGCTAAGCTGTTAGAGATATTTCCAGCTGCGTGAACTAATGCAGTAAATTCAGAGTCCCTAATAAGTTCACTCATATCAGTAAATTTGGCCTGATATAGTTGTTATATTCTACCTGTCTTCATCAAACACCTTTAGAATCTACTCCCACACATGTTTCTCAGATTTTTGTTAGGTATGTAAGCTATTTCTCCTGGGTCAAAGTGTTGGCCTTTCCCCTTTTCAGCATGCCAAGAGTTGGTCCTAGTTGTGGATCTAACAATAATTGGGGCGGACTGTGGTGGTTCTTAAGTAGAATAAGTATCCCCTCCAAGTCTTCTTTGAGGAAGGCTATGCTTCACAGTTACTGGAAAGCTTTGGGATTAGTGGCTCAGATGATTTGGGGGATTCAAGATTGTTAGTTTCATCAAAGTCCAACCAGTTCTCTCCATTCCAAGCGTCAGAAGCCCATTTTTTCCCAATCTGGGTCTTATTTTCACATGAGAAACTTGGTGAGAGTGAATTGAATTGTTGTTGTAATTCAGCAGTCTATACTTTTTAATTTTTTGGAAATGATTTCAAACTTTCAAGACAGTTGAAAAAATAATATAAACCACATGCAGAGAATCTACCAACCACCTAGATACTCAGATCCACCAGCTTCCAGTTTTTGCCACAATTACCATACCATTTTGTCTGTCTGTCATTCTGTATATTTTTCTGTTTTCTAAACATTTTAGAGTAGGTTGTATACATCATGCACTATGAACACTTAATACTTACATGTATATTTCCTAAGACCAGGAATATTCACTTATGTAACCACCTTAATTGCAGTTACAAATTCAAGAAATTTAACTTAACATTGGTATAAAGCTTACAGTCTATACTCCAGTATTTTCATATGTCCCAATAATGTCTTCTTAGGCATTTTCTCCTTTAATAGCACCCATTCCAGGATTATGTATTGCTTTGTTATTATCTTTTTTTTTTTTTTAAAGATTTATTTATTTATTTAATTCCCCCCCCTCCCCTGGTTGTCTGTTCTTGGTGTCTATTTGCTGCGTCTTGTTTCTTTGTCCGCTTCTGTTGTCATCAGCGGCACGGGAAGTGTGGGCGGCGCCATTCCTGGGCAGGCTGCACTTTCTTTTTCACGCTGGGCGGCTTTCCTCACGGGCGCACTCCTTGTGCGGGGGGCTCCCCTACGCGGGGGACACCCTTGCGTGGCACGGCACTCCCTGCGCGCATCAGCACTGCACATGGCCAGCTCCACACGGGTCAAGGAGGCCCGGGGCTTGAACCGCGGACCTCCCATATGGTAGACGGACGCCCTAACCACTGGGCCAAAGTCCGTTTCCCTGTTATTATCTTTTTAATTGCTCTCTCTCTGTCTTTTTTGTAATCTTGGAAACATGTATGCAGCATGAGCTTTCCTGTGTGTTGTGCTACCATCACCATATCCATTACCAGAACTTTCCCATCACCCCACACAGAAACCCTAAACCCATTATGCAATAATTCTATATTTCCCCCCCACCCCACCTTGGTACTTTCTTTTCTGCTTCTGTTAGTTTGCCTGTTCTAGCTATTTCACATAAGTGGAATCATATCATATCTATTCTTTTGTGTCTGACCTATTTGCTCAACCTAGGAATGATGGTTTTTTGTTTTGTTTTGTTTTTTGTTTTCTGTTTTCTTCCTTTGGGACTTTTTTCCCCCCATTTGATTTCCAGGTGGTTAAATTGATTCTTTATAGTGATTATTCCTTTATTCACCCAATTAATATTTAAATTTTAAAGTCTCTCTTTTAAAATTTCTATGAAGTCTTTTCTGTGCTTTAAATTTCCCTGTTTCATATATACCATCTACTTTTCTTTCTCAGTCTTTTTACTGGATCCCTAGACATAATATATTTTTTTTAAATAATTTTTTTTTGTTGAAGTATATCATTCGTACATGAACACACATAAACAATAAGTATAATAGTAAAGATTGCAAACTTACAAAATATACATAACATCACACAGGGGTCGCATACATCACCCCTCCACCAACTCTTTGCATTGTTCTGAAACATTTGTTACAAACTATGCAAGAGCATCATCAAAATATTACTACCAACTATAGTCCTTACCTTACATTTGGTGTATTTTCCCCCCAACCCATACTGGTTTTTTTCCCAAATATATTTTTGCTACAGATATTGTGAACAATTAAAACAGTCATACAGATGTGTAGATTTCCCACGCAACTCCACACCATGGTGGAGCCATATCGTTACAGATTATTAGACAATATTATCAGACTATTACCACCAATCATGGTCCATAGCAGACATTTGGCACACTTTTTCCATACACCTCCATTATCAACACAGTACAGCTTTGGCATTAATGCAAGAATATTATAGTATTGCTGTTAACCACAGTCTGTAGGTCATACCAATTGTAGTTTTCTCATGCATCTCTGTATTCCCATCACCCTGCAATAGTGATGTACATCTGCTCCAGCTCACAGAAGGACTCTCTTGCATTTGTACTGTAACCACCGTTCTCAGCTGCCTCTGGGTTCACTGTGTTATTCAGTCCCTAGATGATTACTTAGCTTTATTTCTATTGACATTTACTTCCCCAGATTACCTTTTTCAGCCACAATCCCATTTACAAACCATTTGCTACTCACTATAATGTGTTATCATCAACTCTATCCATCTCTACACTTTTACAGTCAAATTAATTAAAACGTCTGCATACATTAAGCATCCATAGTTCTTCTCAACCCTTCTCTTACCTCCTTGATACCTATACTCTATCTAGGTTTTAATTCCATGTGCTTATTATTTGTATTTAGTTCATATTAATAAGACCATGCAATATTTGTTTTTTTGTGTCTGGCTTACTTCACTTAGTATAATGTCTTTAAGACTCATCCTGGGAAGTAGTTATGGCTCAACTGATAGAACATCCACTTACCATATGGAGGGTCCAGAGTTCTATACCCAGGGCCTCCTGGCTCGTGTCTTGAGCTGGCCCACGTGCAGTGCTGCTGCGTGCAAGGAGTGCCGTACCACACAGGGGCGTCCCCTGCATAGGGATGTCCCCCATGTAGGAGTGCCCCACATGCAAGGAGTGTGCCCTGCAAGGAGAGCGGCCCCATGTGAAAAAAAAAAAACAAACGAAAGACTCGTCCATGTTATACATATGTCCCAAATTCATTTCTTCTTACTGCAGCATAGTATTCCATCGTATATGTATATACCACATTTTGTTATCCCTTCATTGGTGGATGAACACTTGGGTTGTTTCCATCTTTTAGCCGTTGTGAACAATGCCACTATGAACATTGGAGTGCAGATGTCTGTTCGTGTCATAGTTTTTAGTTCTGGATATATTCCTTAGTAGAGGATTTGCTGGATCATGTGGCAGTTCTATATTTAGCTTCCTGAGGAATCGCCAAACTGTCTTCCGCAGAGGCTGCACACTTTATACTCCCACCAACAGTGAAGGAGTATTCCTATTTCTCCACATCCTTTCCAGGACTGATTGGTGTTTGCTTTTTTAATAACGACCATTCTCTGTAGTGTTAGATGATATCTCATTGTTGTTTTAATTTGTATTTCCTAATAGCCAGTGATTCAGAACATTTTTTCATGTGCTTTTTGGCCGTTTGTATTTCCTCTTTGGAGAAATGTCTATTTTAGCCAATTTTTTAATTGGATTGTTTGCTTTTTTATTGTTTAGTTGTATGATCTCTTTATAAAGAATGGAAATCAAACCCTTATCAGATAAGTGGTTTCTGAATATTTTCTCCCATCGACTGGACTGCCTTTTAATCTTCTTGATGAAGTCCTTTGAATTACAGAAATGTTTTAACTTTGAAGAGGTCCCATTTATCCATGTTTTCTTTCATTGCTTGTGCTTCTGGTGTAAAATTTAAGAGTTCACCACCTACCACCAGGCCTAGACATAATAGTTTGCTTTTAGTCTTTAAGTCTTTTTTCACATTTAATTGTCAAGTCAAATTAGGCTCTCTCCATTGGCACAAGTTCATGTGTAATGGGTGTTGCCTTGGTTTCTAGTCCTGTGAGTATTCTGGCACTAGCCCATTAATTGACTTGTGCTTTCCCAGCCTCAGGAATAGCAAGCAACTTAGCTTATTCTTTTTTAAAGATTTATTTTATTTATCCACCCACCCCCCCCCCCCCCCCCCATTTTCTTCTCTCTGTGTCCACCCACTGTATGTTCTTCTGTGTCTGTTTGCACCCTAGGCGGCCCCGGGAAACTGCATCTCTTTTTTGTTGCATCATCTTGCTGTGTCAGCTCTCCATGTGTGCATCACCGCTCCTCCGCTGGATGTGCTCTTTTCACACATGGTGGCTCTCCTTGCAAGTTGCACTTCTTGAACGTGGGGCACCCCCACGCGGGGTTGCCCCAGCATGGCATGGCACTCCTTGCGGGAGGCAGCTCTCTGTGTGGGCAGCTCACCACATGAGTTCAGAGACCCTGGATATCGAACCCTGCATTCTCCCATATGGTAGGTGGACGCTCTATCAGTGGAGCCATATCTGCTTCCCTCAGCTTATTCTTATACTTCCCCTGCAGTTCTTCTTGGCCCGTGAATTTTCAGTAGACCATACACCTAGGGGTTTCTAATATCTTGCAGGTCCCACTTTTGGAAGGAACACAAATTCTGATTGCTTTTCGTAGACATTTTTTGTGCTGTTTCTCTTCTCCATAGCTTTGCTTACACCCTTCAAACTTGGCTGCCTTGCTTTTCCTAGCTGTTTCTTTGTCCTGAATGCGACTGTGATGGGGAGTGCATCAAGAATGCATATTCAGGGAAGCGGACTTGGCCCAGTTGATAGGGCATCCGTCTACCACATGGGAGGTCCGCGGTTCAAACCCCGGGCTTCCTTGACCCGTGTGGAGCTGGCCCATGTGCAGTGCTGATGTGCGCAAGGAGTGCCATGCCACGCGGGGGTGCCCCCACGTAGGGGAGCCCCACGCACAAGGAGTGTGCCCCATAAGGAGAGCCGCCTGTGCAGAAGAAAGTTCAGCCTGCCCAGGAGTGGCGCTGTACACACAGAGAGTTGATGTAGCAAGATGACGCAACAAAAAGAAACACAGATTCCCGTGCCGCTGACAACAACAGAAGAGGACAAAAAGAAGAACACGCAGCAGAGAACAGACAACTGGGGTGGAGGTGGGGAGGGGAAATAAATAAATAAATAAAAGATTAAAAAAAAAGAATGCATATTCAGACTGTCATTTTCAGAATACTTCTGTTAAGAGTGCAAGATATCACAAAGTATAAAGGCAAATTACAAAATGGAGGAAATACTGTAAAAACTTGATATTAAGGGGGGTGATATTTAAAATACCTCTTTTCTCTGCCATTTTATTTAACTATCATTAAGGCTCCCATCTTAAACCTGGTTTGATTACCCAGTTAACTTGAAAAGTAAAATTGTTGATAATGTCTTTATATTTCAAATGCAGAATAACACAAGGCAAAAGAAAAATAAAACTAATATTAGTATCAAGTGAATATGAAATATGCTGGATATGGGGTAAATTATTATATATTTTTTTCTGTAAAGAAGTATTAAAATGATATTATAAGCTGTAATTCTATTCCTAATTAGGTGAAATAAAACCTGGTCCATAACAGGAAGGGCTTCACCATTTAATGTAAGCTTAAAAACACATTTTTATAAGTTTAAGCAATAATATACTTGTATAAAAGGACAATTATTACATTGGTCAGAAACTGCAGTTGATTAATACAGAAGTAGGAATGGAAGTGATAGATATTGTCTATAGTATCAATAATTGATACTGCACGATCCCCTGAAGAGTTACATTAAAAAAATAGAAGTCTCAAGTGGGCCACTAACAGATAAATAGATAAACAAAGGGTGGTATATTACATACATGGAATATTATTCAGCCATAAAAAGGTTCTGATACATACTATGATGCACATGAACCTTGCAAACATGGTAAATGAAATCAGAAAGGGAAAGACAAATATTGTATGCATCTTCTTATATGAAATAACTTTAATAAGACAGTTCATAGAAACAGAAAATAGATTAGAGGTTACCAGGAACTGGGGGAGGGAAGAATGGAGACTTAATTGCTTAATAGATACAGAGGTTCTGTTTGGAGTGGTGAAAGGTTTTGCTAATGGATGGTGGTAGTAATAGCAAAACATTGTAAATGTAATTAATGCCATTGAATTGTATACGTAAAATGTACGTAAAATACATAAACATGGTTAAAATGACAAATTTCATTTGTTTATAGCAGCACAATAAAAGTTAAAAAATAAAATAAAAAGCTTGGAGTGCTCTCAAAATCAAGAATGTTTTAACCCATACCTGAAAGTATAAGCCTAGTTTCGTAGAGTAATAAATAAATCTATGTTTTATTTATGTGTGCATAAATATGTGTGCACACATGGAAAACATATATATAGCATTTGAAAAAAATCCTCTAAATATTCCTTTGTTATATAGAGGTTCTAAGTTTGGAAAAGGGAGGGTCTCTCATTCATTTAAAATTTCTGATTAGAGTCTTGAGTTACAAAGTGGTATTTTATCTTTGCCAACTTCGTCTTTTTCTAAAGACAGTGCACCTGCCTATGCCCTTGTCTGCTAACCTGTCAAATGACCAGCTAAAAGAAGTATATTTACCTAATATAATTGGAAGATTATGCATGTAATATAGATATCCATGTATAGATAACCAGCTTGAATAGATCTTTCTTTTTAGTTTAGCTGATAAGAAACAGAGACAGATTTCAAATTCATTTTTAACTACAATTGTTGCTTGTTCTGGTCTACATATTTTAATTTTCCTATTAGTAGCCTTGACATTAAAAAAAAAAGTTCTTTATTTTTTCTTACTTTTTAAAGTGTTATTTTCTATGTGCCTCCATTTCCTTAAGGAATATAACAGAGTATTAGTTTTTATACCTTCCTTTAGTATAATATGATAAAATCATATTTAAGCAGGTGTCATGATTTTTGTCATTTGACTATTATCTGTGATTTAGTTGCTTCTTATTATGTCCTTGTCATGAGCATCTGTGGCTAAATTCTTAGAGGAGTTCTTTCTGGCAATCTTGGAATTAATCTGTTTGGAAGGAAATTAGAGCAATACAATGCTCTATCAGTGTCACAGTTTGAATTTTTCTCTACTTCTTCCTTTACTACTATATATGTGTTTGAGATATTGCTTATTTTAAAAAAAGAATCTTATTATACACTTCTCTTTGGCAGAGATGATTGGCTATCTCCAGAAATTTTTTTCTTTTTCTTAGTGAAGAATGTTCAAGAGTACTGGTAAACAGAGATTCTGATTCTCCACTTCCCTTGCATCCACATGTGGCTAGGTGGCAGGTTTTGGCTAATGAATTATTAGGAAGAGTGATGTGTATCCCTTCTAAGCCTGACTTATAAAAATATTCTATGGCATACTTTGCATGTTTTTCCCTTCCTCAGCTAGATATTGATACAGGGCTACCTTGGAAGCCATGCGTCTAGGACAGTGGAGCCTCTGTCATCTTACATCACAGAATAATTGTGTGCCTATAATCTTGGATTCAGATTTTGTAAAACTGTGGTCTTCCCTTTGTTGTTCTGTGTACATACAATCAGAAAAGTTCTTTTGATAATCTTAGAATAAAACTGTGTACTTATATCTATCACCAAATGAGGACAAACCCACATTGGAATGTAAGATGAGTTTCTTAAGTCAGACACTTTAATCATTAATTTAGAACTTTTTCTAGTATATAAGTATTTAAAGCTATAAATTTGCCTCCAAGCACTGCTTTAGCTGCCTTCTTCAAATTTTGATAAGCTATATTTTCATTATCACTCAGATAAATATATTTTATAGTTTCCAGACATTAGAGATTATTTTAGGTATATTTTTGTTACTGATTTCTAATTTAAACTCATATGACCAGAGAAAGAACCCTGTACTATTTCAATCCCTAAAAACTCATTGAGACTTGCTTTATGGTCTCATTATTGAGTGTTCTATGTTTACTTAAAAAGAATGTGTATTCTTTAATTCTTGGTTTTATTCAGATCCTCTATATAATTACTCATTTATGGTTTCGGGTATGTTTGTGTGTTACCAAGCAAGGTGTGTTATAACTCTGAACCATGATTGTGAATTTCTCCTTTTAGTTCTGTCAGTTTTGCTTCACATATTTTGAGACTTGTCATTTGGTGTATACAAGTTGCTAAACTTTTCTGATGAATTTACCCAATATCTCCTTTTGTCTTTATTAATACTCTTCTCTCACAGATTTTTTAATTTATTTTTATTTTTAGAAGGTATTGGGGATCGAATCCTGGACTTCATACCTGAGAAGCAGGCGCTTAACCACTTGAACTACATCTCTTTTATTAATACTCTTTATCTTGATATCTTAATATCAACTTCATCTGATAGGGATATATGGCCTTCTGGTTTCTAGTTTAAATGTCATCTTGGTATTTATTTTTTAATTGACCCAAGTATCCCTATCTCTTCTATTTACTTCTACTTAGGCTTTTTTTGGAGGTAGTATTTTAAAATTTATTACTCTATATCAAGGATCAGCAAACCTTTTCTGTAAATATTTTTGGTTACAGCCTTTCTTTATCTTTCATGACATTGACGTTTTTGAAAATGGAGTTGTTCTTTCTACTTTTTTTTTTTTGAGAATTTTTTTCTTTATTTTTAAAGAAACTTTAGATTACATAAATGTTACATCAAAAATAAAGGGATTCTCATATACCCACCTCACCCTCTCCCCCTCCTACACTTTCCCCCATTAACAGCATCTTTCATTAGTATAGTACATTTACTATAATTGATGAACACATGTTGAAGCATTGCTAATAAGCATGGTCTATAGTTTATATTATGGTTTACACTTTTCAGCACACAATTTTTTAGATTTTGACAAAATGTATAGTCACCTGTATCCATCATTGCAGTATCATGCAGAACAATTCCACTGTCCCCAAAATGTCTTCCTTTTAAAAGAATGTTGCTCAGTTTGAGTATCTGTTCCTAGTGATTAGATGCAGGTCATGCATTCTTGGCTGGAATGCTACACAGGTGATATTGTTTCTTTCTTAGAATATCACATCTGAAGGCTCACAATATTCATCATCCACTCTTCAGTGATGTTAATTTTGATATTTAGTTAAGGAATGGTCTGATTTCTCTACTTTATAGTAGCTACTTTTTCCCTTTTGCAGCTTATATAAGTAGTCTATGGTGAGATACTTTTAAGACCATACAAATATCATATGCTTAAACAAAATTTCATTCTACGTTTAGTACCCCTGACTGATTTTTGCCTGAAGCCAATCATTACTATGTGGTTACAAAATCCTGATTTTCCAGCTCTGCCTTTCTCTCCACTTTTGCGATTCAGAACTTAGCATTCTACTGTAAGCAATAGCCCTCCCTTATCCCCCATACTTATTTATTTATTATTGGTTTAGATTCAAGATTTTATTTTTTCTCCCAATAGCTTATCAATTTTTTTATTTAATTATTTTGTGCTCAAATTTGGCTGGTGGGAGCCCATTCTTGTGCCCTGTAACTGTATCTTTTGTTTTGAGCATTTACTAACTTTCTGGCATCATAAGACACTTATTTCATCCTCATCTTTTATTGTGTCTTCCCTCATCCCTGGAATCATCCATAACTCTGAGAAGCCCTTTTTGCTTTTACTTTGGAATGGGTTAGAGACCAAGAACTGGGCACTAGATGTCTTTATTACTGCTGTGGTATTTTTGCTTATTAGCCCTTTCAGCAGAAAAGTTAGGCGCTGTATGCAAATATTTGAACATATATGTACTTGCATACCTAAATATATATATACACACACACACACACACACCTATATTTTGCAGTGGGCATATATACACATATAAATACATGCATATATTATTTTAGAACTAAATATTGGGAAGCGGACTTGGCCCGATGGATAGGGTGTCCACCTACCACATAGGAGGTCCTCAGTTCAAACCCCGAGCCTCCTTGACCCGTGTGGAGCTGGCTCATGCGAGTGCTGATGTGCGCAAGGAGTGCCGTGCCACGCATAGGGGTCCCCCGCATAGGGGAGCCGCATGTGCAAGGAGTGCGCCCCATAAGGAGAGCCACCCAGCGCAAAAGAAAGTTCAGCCTGCCCAAGAATGATGCCGCACACACAGAAGGCTGACAGAACAGGATGATTCAGCAAAAAGAGACATAGATTCCCAGTGCTGCTGACAAGAATACAAGCGAACCCAGAAGAACACACAGCGAATGGACACAGAGAGCAGACAACTGGGGGTGGGGGGGTCGCGGTGGGAAGGGGAGAGAAATTAATTAATTAATTAAAAAAAAAAAGAACTGGGAAGCGGACTTGGCCCAGTGGTTAGGGTGTCCGTCTACCACATGGGAGGTCCGCAGTTCAAATCCTGGGCCTTCTTGACCCGTGTGGAGCTGGCTCATGCACAGTGCTGATGTGCGCAAGGAATGCCGTGCCACACAGGGAGTCCCCCGCATAGGGGAGCCCCACACGCAAGGACTGTGCCCCGTAAGGAGAGCCGCCCAGCGTGAAAGAAAGTGCAGCCTGCCCAGGAATGGCGCCGCACACATGGAGAGCCGACACCACAAGATGACACAACAAAAAGAAACAGATTCCTGTGCTGCTAACAATAACAGAAGCAGATGAAGAAGACGCAGCAAATAGACACAGAGAACGGACAGCTGGGGTGGGGGGAAAAGAGAAGAGAAATAAATCTTAAAAAAAAAAAAGGGAACTAAATATTGCATCTTGATACCCCTTATTTCAGTCCATACCCACAGTATTCTCTCTTGCTGTTTGTATGTCCCTTCTTCCTCAGTGAGAACTTTGGCTCCCAGCAGTATGAATGTATTTATTCACATACTTAATCTTGTAATATATCTGAAGTTATTTCAAAACTGCTTCACCTATACCAGTATAAAATCCAAAGCTACTTAAAGGAGTTCAGGATTTGCTTGTAATTCCCCCATCTCCATCACCTCTAAATCCACCAAGACTCTAGGTATGTAGTCAAGTACTATGCTTATTAGTTACTTCAATTAACTTTTTTTTTTTAACTCAGTGATTTATTTGAAATACATTTGGCTTCATAGGTTTCTATTTATTTTTTACTTTTTCATTTACTTCACTTTTAGTTTTACCTCTTCCCATCTTTATTGATTTAAATTTTATCTTTCGACTATGTAGAACATGAATATGTATATCCTTCTGTAAATCAAAATTTTCCAATAATTTACCCTAAAATTTATTCTTTTGGATGTTTTGTCATTCCTTCCTGTATTTCTGTGCTTCCATCAGGGATTGCCTATCAATCTGAATTTCTTTCGTCCAGGTTTCCTAATGAGAAATTTGTCTGAAATTGTCTTTATTTTGCTTTTATATTTGAAGATTATTTTTACTTCTTTATCTTTGCTTCTCAGCAGTTTTGCTGTGAGGTACATTTGTGTAGTCTTCTTTGTATTTATCCTGTTTGACAATCACTGAACTTCCTTGTTAAGTGAATTAGTATCTTTCATCAGTTTTTGAAAATTATTGATTAATATGCCTTCCTGTAATCTTTTTCCTCATTCATTCCTCTTCTGGATATAATTGTACATGTTAGGCAAGTTGGTATTTTCATATAGATCTTCCAAACTCTGCTCTCAAAAAAATGTTCTTATTTTTCTTTCTGTCTCTGTTTAGGTAATTTGTATATTGTTTTCAGGTTCACTGCTCCTTTTATTCTTTTTTGCATTTATTCAGCTACTAAAGCTTGCCCAATTAATTTTTATTTTCGGATACTGTTTTTTTCTTCCAGCTAGAATGTGCTTTTTAAAAGAAATAATTCCACTTATTTACTATTCTTGTTTTTTTATACTTACTGTTCATTCTTTTCTATAGAGCCAAGTATACATCTAGTATGCTTTTCCTTCAGTCAATAAACTTTTAACATTTCCTATTGTATTTTTCTGCTGTTGACAAAGTCTCTCAGACTTTGTTTTTGCTTTTAGATTTTTTTTTTAAGTTTTTTTTTAAATTTATTTTTCTCCCCTTTCCTCCCCCCCCACTTGTCTGCTCTCTGTGTCTATTCACTGTGTGTTCTTCTGTGACTGCTTCTATCCTTATCAGTGGCACCAGGAATCTGTGTTTCTTTTTGTTGCGTCATCTTGTTGTGTCAGCTGTGTGTGCGGCGCCATTCTTGGGCAGGCTGCACTTTATTTCGTGCTGGCAGCTCTCCTTACGGGGCGCAGTCCTTGCACGTGGGTCTCCCCTACGCGGGGGACCCCGCTGTGTGACAGGGCACTCCTTGCGCGTATCAGCTCTGCACATGGGCCAGCTCCACACGGGTCAAGGAGGCCCTGGGTTTGAACCGCGGACCTCCCATGTGGTAGACGGACGCCCTAACCACTGGGCCAAGTTCGCTTCCCTAGATTTGTTTTTGTCTAAGAAGTTTTTATTTTGCCTTTGAAAGGTATTTTTGCTGTTTTAAAAATTCTGGATTGGCAATTTTTTTCACTTTCAATGCTCCAAATATTTCATTACGTTATCTACTGGCTTACATTGTTTTTGACAAAAAGTATGCCATCATTCTTATCCTTTGTACCCCTGTATGCACTTTGACTGCTTTAAAAACTTTCTCTTTGTTGAGGAATTTGAGCAAATTGACTATGATGAGCCTTCTTTTGTTTTCTGTCTTTTTATCCTTAACTCATCCAAGGCCATCTGTATTGGGATAGTCTGCGTCATTCAGGGACCTATGCCCAGGCTTAGAAATTCCTCTAACAGACACCAATCTCTGCCATCCCAAAAAGGTTCACACCTCTCTGGAGTTTAGTCATTTAGATTCCTTTGTTCCATGTATCTCTGATATCTTTTACAAAGTATACCTTTGTTTAATTCTGAATGACTAATCAAGTGTATCAGTATCTTTTATTTTAAACCATTCTTTGCCTCTAAGATGAAGTATCTCCTTTGCCATAGCTGAAGTTCTGTATATATCTGTATCTATTTCTTTGCTCTCTGTTCTCAGGAGTCTTATTCAGAATATTTTGGATTCTGTATATATTATTAGTGGCAGTGTAAATTCTGTCACTTTGGGAATTAAAGAAAATATGTGTCACTATTTTGAGTGCCTTCCTAATGCTAGGCCCTAATGCTAGGCTGGAAGGTAAGTACCTTCTTGTCCATCTTTGTACCACACTTTGTCGCCTCGGTCACAAAGCATTTCTGCTTGAGCCCTGAATCTCAGTATCACTCATGACCTGCTCTGTCTACTCCTAGCCCTCACCACATCCCTAGCTCATAAGTCCTCACACATTATTCAGCAGAGTTGAACCTTAATAGTATATCAAACTGTTTTCTTTTATTCTTTTTTACCATGTCCTAAGACGATATTATTCTTTCTCATTTTCTTTTTACAAAACCAAGACTCCTAGACACTAAAGCGATGAGATAGGGAAACAAAAAGAGAATTGGTACTTCAGCACTTAGCAGAACATCCTCTCTGACGTGGAAGAACAGAAAGTAGTTTCTCCACAACAGAGGAGGTCATTAAAGAAGGGAATATGCCCAAGAAGAATGGGTTAAATGAGAAGGCCTGACAATATTTAGTATTGGTGAAGGTGTAGAACACCTGAAAATCTCATAATTGCTGGCAGAAGTGTAATTTGTTAAAGCTGTTTTAAGAAATTGTTTGGCAGTATCTACTAAACCTCAACACATTTGAATTTGTTTCTAAATGAGTCGGCTTCTTCTGTGTATATATACAACAGGAAATAATGTTTAGGTAAAAAGTGTGTACAGTTATGTTCATAGCGGTTTTATTTGTGTTGACCCTAAGCCAGAAACAACACTCAAGTCCAAAAGGAGTAAAATGAGGACTCAATCGTGGTATGTTATTCATACAGTGATATACTGTCCCCCCAATGTTAAAAAGGAACTTCTGATATATGTAACAACATGAATAAATCTGATACAGCTTAGAATGAAAGAAATAAGCACAAAAAATAATGTACTATGATATCATTTAAATAAGTTTTAAGAACATGTCAAACTCATTTATTGTGGTAAGTATCAGACTGATAGTCCTTCAGACTGGGAATGAGTACTGTATTAGGGTTCTTTCTAGGGAAACAGAACCAACAGGAAATACATGAGTATATGTAAGTATTATTAGATTTATCATAGGAGTTCAGTCACATGACTGGGGGGATTGATAAATCTGAATTCTGTTGGTCACGCTGGGAACTCTGATGAAGGTTTTGAAGGATTCTCCAGAAGAAGCTGGTTGGCTGAGGTAGACATAGAAATTCTTCCTAATTGTGAAATTATCCGTTCTTCTTTAAGATTTTCAAATGATTGGATGGGACTTCTCTCATTGCTGAAGGCAGTCTCCTTTGTTAATGGTAGATGTAATTAGCCATAGATGTAATCAGCCATAGATGTAATCAACTGACTTAATGATTTAAATCCATAAAATATCTTCACCGTAACAGTCAGGCCAGTGCTTGCTTGTCTGAACAACTAGATACCGTAACCTAGCCAAAATGACACATGAGCTTAACCATCATAGGTATTAGCAGGGCAAATGAAAGAGCCTGTTTCAAAACATGTAGGAAATGTTTTATAGCTTCATCTTGGTCATGGTTTTGTGAAAATCCATCAAGGTGTTGTAAACTTTATAATGTATGCAATTTGCTGTATATAAATTATAACTCAATAGGAGAAATTTTTATTTTCAGAAAATCCTTAAAACTATTTTATATATTTCCCCTGACAACTCCTAAGAAAATGCCAAACAGTCTTTCCCATTGAAAGGCACTATGCTTACCACTCTACTACCAACACCAATCTTTCCCATTGGAATGCTAATTTGATTCACATTAAATCTGTATAAGCCATTTGTTTTTTTATAAAGTTATTTTATAAAAATTATAAAGTTTTTATAAATTTTACAGTTTTACTCATTAAAGTTTGTACTTTTTTGTTTGTTGGGTTTTTTTGTTTTGTTTTTTCATTTGTTTTGCTTGTTGTTTGTTTTTGTTTTTGTTTTCCAGGAGGCATGGAGAACCAAACCTGGGCTCTCCCATGTGGGAAGCGGGTGCTCAAATTGCTTGAGCCACATCTGCTTCCCCAGTTTGTACCTTTTAAAAATTTATTCTTAGGTATTTATTATCATGAACAGACTAGTCATCCATTTATGTTTCTTACATATCACCAGTTTATGAAATATTATTTTATATACTTATCTTTCATCAATCATCTTATCAAATTTTACTATTTGTCATTTGGATCACTTTAACTCTTAGTTTTCTTACTGTAGGAAAAGAATAGTCTTTCCTTTACCAGTATTTAATACTGTAGTAACTAAACCCTTCAAAACTGTATTGAATAATAATGTTTGGCATGGCATCCTTGCCTTGGTTCTTGTTGAGCTGAAATGTTTTAAGTATTTCAGTAACAAATATATTGTTATTCTTTGTTTTTATCTTGTTTAAGTAGCTTTCATCTAACCCTAGTTTTTCTAGAAAACTTTAATTGGGATTTGCTGCAGAATTTTTTCAGATGCCTTTTTGGGATATAGTAATATTTTGCTTTTCTAGTTTTACCTTGTTGAAGTTTTAAATTATTTGCTTTTCTAATACTGAATCATCCTGTTATTCCTGAATAAAATTGCCTTTTGTTGTATATGGTAGGCATTCTTTTTGTGTACTACCAGTGGATTAAATTTTCTGAAACTTTATTTAGAAACTTTACATCAGTGTATGTATAATTGAAATTAGTTTTTTGTGTTTGTTATATTCACAATATGGATTGAATAGTGTTATCTGCTATTGCTTAGTTATTATTGGACCTCTTGGGATCAGTAAAGTCAGAGTTTTTTGTACTTTAGTGTGAACATATCCTTGAGACCTAGTAACTCACCTTTTTTGGCCAATTTAAAAGTGAGGTAATTTCTACTTTTATTTGAGAAATAGAAATAATTACAGGTAAGTATTTTTTTGTTCAAATAGACACAAAACCCACACACACTTTTTTGAAAATTTATTTGCTATAATATCAATTTTTTAAAGAGTTTTTTTTGATAGTTTTCTTTCTTTTTTTTTTTTCCACAGTCCGTGGTGGATGACTGGATTGAATCATATAAACAAGACAGGGACATCGCACTTCTGGATTTAATCAACTTTTTTATCCAGTGTTCAGGATGTCGAGGTACAAAACTTTGGAATAAATGATGTACATTGAACCTGTCAGTCCAGCAGTGTGACTTCTATTTCATCTGCCATTAGTCATATACAATTCACCTAGAATTTTGTGCTAATTTTTTTCTAATAGAGGAAATTATTGGTAAGTTTTATGGATAGTCCATTTTTGTTCTGGTTTAGTTTTACTATTATTAAATAACACATTGCTATCTTTTCTGAAATTTTGAAAGAAATCTGATTTTCATGTCAATGAATTTATGAATGGGTTTTATGAAAAACTTGAGATAAGTTTTTATAACTAATAGTTACTCATACTATTTGTATTTATGCACCATAAATTAGAAACTATGCTAGTTGCTAATATTAACTATTTTAAATCCTTGCCAGTATTTTTGTCCTCATTTTGTAGATGAAATACTTAAAGCCTAAATAATTTGCTGAAGGTAACATGAGTGTCAGAATCAGAGGTTTTAAGTTTCAGTTAGTTGGAAATCCATATGACAATTTGTTAATTTAAAATGGAATTTTGTTGTATATTGTTATTAGGTACTCTCTTCTCTAGACTACTAAAGAAACTATACATGTTAAATTGTACTAAATGGGGGAAATAGTTGGTAAATCACCATTCTCTGCTTTCCAATACAGAAAGAATAGTTATCTTTTATTTTTATCATTAATAATTTGATTTCTGAAGGCTTGCTTATTTATGCCCAAGTTATTGCTCACCATTTTGACATAAGTCGTTTACCAAATATTTATAGCATACCACCTTGTACTAGGTACTGTGCCAGGGTGTGGAAAAGTTATCAAGACAGTTTCTGCTCTCAGGAAGTGATAGAATATGAGTATTTTAATGGTTGTTTCGTATGTGCTAAGCACTGAGCTGTGTGCTTTACATACATTAACTTCTTTAATCTTTACTAACAGTCCTGGCAGGCAGATATGATCTTTATTCTCAGAGATTGAGGATAAAGGACTTAGGTAAGTTTTTATCAGGTGTCCCACAATTAGTAAGTGGCAGAGTCAGGCTTGTCTTGGTCTGTGTGTGTGTATAAATGTGGGAAGGTTTTAAGAAAATGCATCTTGGGGAAAGCAAACTTGAAGGGTAATACTGGGAGGATGAGTGAAAGATAGTGAAGGGGACAAGAAAGCAAACTAACAAATTGTGTAAAAAGGCTTGAAAACACGTAAGTATGGCACTTTCTAGTATGTGAAGGTAGTTGTGGCTGAATCCTAGAACATTGGTGAGCAATCCAAGAAATTAGGCTATTTGAGGGTACACATATTTATGAATTTTACAGCTTTAAAAAGGGCAAGACAGGCTCTGAGGTAGATGCTTTACATGTATTACCTCATCTTTTAACAGTTTTTTTAAATCTTTAAAAACAACTGTCTTTAAAATTTTTCATATTTTGACTAGATAAATTCATTCCCATGGTTCTCAAAATTCAAAAATTTAGAAGTTTAAAATAAATATTTCTTAACATTTCCTACCTTCCATCCATTTATCTCCACACAGTTAACTGCTCTTAACCAGTTTGATGTCATCCCCTCCTGCTGTCTCTTCTTTCTTTTCCTGTCTCTTTCCCCCCACCTTTTCTCATTTCTTTATCTCTAAATATGAATATATAGTCTTTCCTCCTAAACATCCTTTATACAAAAGATACTGGTTTATAGTGGAAATTTTCTCTTTCTCTTTTAAAACAGCATCATAGCTTTTCTTTGTGGGTTTACAATAGTTGTGTTTAGCCAGTATTATGCTAATGGAATTTTGGGTTATCTGCAGTCTTTTGCTGTTACAAATAATACTGTAATGAGTAAATTTGTATACACATTATTTGCTATGTGTCCAAGAATATAGGTAAATGTTTTAAAATTATTTTAGATGTTGCCAAAATTGCCTCCTATAGTAGTTGTGCCCCTTTTTACTCTCTTCAGTGTTATAGGAAAATGCCTTTTTCTTTACAACCTTTTGACCAAAGTACTTTAATACTATTTTTGGATTAATCTTATGAATGATAATAAGGGACATTGATGTATACTTTCTTAATGTGATTAACAAAAAAAGAAATCATTATTTATAATAAATAAAACTCCAGAAATAGACTAAGGTACATGTGAAACTTTAGTAAATGGATATTAAAATGTGAAAATATGTTCTTCTTTTCTTCTAACAAGAAGAGAATTATAAATTAAAACTTTCCTGGGACGTAATTTTTTTCGTGTATCAGACTGGCAAAATTTAAGATTTATAATAGCAATTGACTGTGAGAAAACAGTTACATTGTTGGTTGGAATGTAAATTGGTACAACTCTAATGGAAGAGAATTTGGCAGTATCTACCAAACTACATTATGTGTTTATCTTTTTTATCCAGCCATCCTGCTTTTAGGATTTTTTGCCCTGAAGATTATCCTCCAGAACTAGAAAAATAAATGCCTTGGGTTATTCATTGCAACACTGTTTGTAATTGCACAATATTGGAAATAACCCTAAATGTTCATATATAGGACAGTGATTGAATAAACTGTACTATAGCAACACAGTGGCGTTTTGTGGCACTTTGGGGAAAAAAAATGAAGATCTACGTGAATTGATGCAGGATGATTTTCTGGTAGCATTTTTAAGGGCAAGATATACAAAAGTGTATCTATACTATGCAAATTTTTTTGTAAGAAAGAAGGGAAAAGAGTAGAATATACACGTGTGTCTGCTCATTTGACCAAAAGAAACACAGGGAAAATAAACCATAGAATGATGAGATTGGTTACCTATAGAGTATTTGTGGCAGTGGGATAGGATGTTTAAAGGGAATTGGGGTGGGAGATATGGCATTTATTTGAATATACTTTTTGAATAGTTTTGACTTTGGAAACTATGTTATCCTTTCACATACTTGAAAAAATGAAAATAAATCAAAGAATGAAGGAAAATCCTAGAACTCAAAACATATACAACAAATGATCTATACCAAGACATAGTATAAATAACATAACAGCATTGAAGTGTGTAAAATATACTAACCAAAGTAACTTTGAATTCCGTGTTTGGGCTGTAAAATTAGTGGGGAGACTTTTGATAATGAACACACTATTTATGCAGACTCAAAATACCTGCCCACAAATATCTGTAATTATAGTGGGTATTATAGCACCCTTTTTTTTTCTCTATTTTTTTTAATGTTACATTAAAAAAATATGAGGTCCCCATACACCCCCCGCCAACCCCTGTAGCACCTTTTCTTTCTAGAAATCTGATTTGTACCCCTTATCCAAGTGATCAAAGTGGACACTGCCATTTATGGAAGTAATTGATTGTCCTTCCTGATATTCATTTAGAAGAACTTGATATCACTTCTGTAGTATTCTTGCCAAAAGTACATAGCCTGAATCTCCTCATGAGGAACATTAGATAACCTCACACTGATGTGTATTCTTCAAAATATTCTTCAGAATAACTGGCCTGTATTCTTAAAAAATGTCTATGCCACGAAATACAAAGAAATGATTCAGAAACTGTTCCCAGATTAAAGGACACTAAAGAAACATGACTACTGAATACTGTTCAGGATTGTAAGATTTTCATTTGATATGATGGACATTATTGGGACAAATGCTGAAATCTGAATCAGGTCTGTTAATTAGATCATATGTAATGTGTCATTGTTAATTTCATGATTTTGATCACTGTGTATAAGTGGTTTTTTTGTTGTAGTGTGAATATACACACAAGTTTTTAAGAGTAAAGATGATATCTACGACTTTTCTTAAATCGTTTAGAAAAGAAAATGTGGAGCGAGAAGGGTGAAACAAATGTAAAATGTTTACATTGGGGAATTTGGGTGATGCACAGTCAGAAATTCCTTGTGCATTTCTTACAACTTTTCTGTAAGTCAAAAATCATATTAAAATGGAAAGAAAATCTCTAAACCCCAAGCCCAGCATCATGCTTAAGGGAAACCGGAAGAGTCATTCTCATTAAAGTCAAGCAAGCCAAGGATGCCTACTCTCACAACTATTACTTCACATTATATTGGAGATAAAAGCCAAACACATTTAGACAATAAACAGAAACTAGAAGTAAGAAAATGATATTGAATATTTGAAAAACATAAGAGAATCAATTTGTCAAGTTAATATAAACAATAAAGTTACTCAGAGTTAATATAGAGAAATTAACATCGTTGTTAAGTATAAGAACTGCCAGTTAGAAGGTTTAATGAAATTAAAGAACCCCTTTTAAGACAAAAATAGGGAAAATGTGGGAAAAAGTAATTCAAATCTTCATCTTGTTCTGATAGTGTTTACCATGTTAAATTCTGAGTGCCTCAAGAGTATAAATACAAAAATTATAACAAACAGCAACCCAAAACAAAGAAAAAGAAATAATAAAAGGACTAGAAGGAAATATAGAAGTATTCCTTCATAACAGGGATTCTTAACCTTTTGTTCCATGGACTTCTTTGTCAGTTAGGTAAAAACCGTAGACCCCTTACTATACTTACTATAGCCCACTCTGTACTGTGTATTATTAATAAATATGTCATACATGCACCAACATGTCCCCAGAAGAATAATGTTTTTTTGAATTTCAATTCAAGCTCATGGAGCTTTGTTAAGAATCCCTGATTTATAACCTTGGAATGGGGCATACCTTTTTATTAACTGTGACCCAAGATGTATAAATTATAGAAAGAAAAAAAAAGATTGATAAATTTAAGTACATTAAAGACAAAACCAAACAACTTTTACTTGCACACACATTATAGGAAAAGACAAAAGACAAATGGGGAAATTTTTCATATTATAAAGGTCAGTCTCTGTATTATATATTGATATCAGTTTTACATTTTATAAAAACTCCTGGGAAGCAAGCAGACTTGGCCCAGTGGATAGGGCGTCTGTCTACCACATGGAAGGTCTGCGGTTCAAACCTTGGGCCTCCTTGACCCGTGTGCAGCTGGCCCCATGTGCACAAGGAGTGCCGTGTCACGCAGGGGTGTCCCTGCATAGGGGAGCCCACGCGCAAGGAGTGCGCCCCGTAAGGAGAGCCGCCCAGCGCAAAAGAAAGTGCAGCCTGCCCAGGAATGGTGCCGCACACGGAGAGTTGATGCAGCAAGATGACACAACAAAAAGAAACATAGATTCCCATGCCGCTGTCAACAACAGAAGCGGATAAGAGAACACGCAGCAAATGGACACAGAGAACAGACAAATGGTGGTGGGGGGGGCAGTAAGGGGAGAGAAATAAAATTTAAAAATCTTTAAAAAAACAAACAAAATAACTCTCCTTGTGTTGCAAATTAATTTCCAAAATCCTGACTGGTATTCTACTGTATTAGACCATTTCCCCCTAAAGCTGCATAGGAATCAAGGGCATAAGGTTGTTAAAAGATTGGCTTAGATTGGGAAGAGAGCCAGGGAGAGGTGGAAAAGTTCACAAACCTTTTGTTTGTTTATTTGTTTGTTTGTTTCTCTTTTTCTCTAGTTCTTGGCTAGAAGCGACACCCCACCAATGACAGGACAATTTGGAGCATCTTTCCTGAGTGACTAGTTTGGGCAGCAGCCCCTCCTCCATTAGCTCCTGTAACAAACACTGTTTTCTCCCCTTGGCCCTTCAAGCCCTAGGGAGTAATAATCATTTCCTATTTTAGTTATCTTAAGGTGCATCACCATCCTTAATTGTTTCCTAAACTCTACCCACTCATCTGTAGACTATTCATTGAAGTTTCTTCTTTTGAACCATATGTTTCTCCTTTCCTCCTGAGACCTTCAGTCAGTCAGGATAGATGACTAACTCGATGTATAAATGGATGTAGGAAAAATGTCAAAAGAAAAAGTTGATTTAAACACTGTTGACCTAGAGTTGCATTCTAAAACTGTTTAACCTAATAAATATATGTGGGAATATATTCTGAGGGAGCTAAGAACAACAAAACATGTCATAGTAATATGCATGACAAAATAATCTGTGTATTCAAAATTATATTATTGTTAAATATATTGGTACAGGCTTATATATTTTGGTATATGCTTAAACCAAAATATAACAGATTTCAGAAATATATATAAGGAGGTATTTTTTTATAGTTTTAGTTAAGAATGCATTTGTTTTTAATGTAGGGTGTGGTTATCAAATAGTAATTACTCTATTTTGCAGTACTTTTGCCTGAGGGCTTTCTTAGAAGGCAGGATAACAGAAAATTGACCTCAGGCAGGAATATTCAACTCAGGGCCCATCCCACTTCATGGGCTCTCTCATTAGTATCTCAGTAATTTTTTTGGAGGGTCTAGGTCAAAAGAAATACCTAAGAGTTCCAATTATGAAATAGAAAGGTCCAAACAATTTATTTATGTCCTAACAACGTAGTAGCTGCTTGAAAATTTTTTGTACATAAAGTAAAAGAAAAATAAATTTTCATTCCATACTTAACCACAGTAACTAATGTTTGTATCTGTTGGACACTGTACCACTTAGCAAATTTTGGAATCACCCTCATTTCTAGTTCTACATTAGTTTTCCAGCAGTATTTGGAAAAACTCAGCTTCTCAAAGATAAAGATGTCGTTAAAGGAATATATTTCAAGCTAATGTCAAAACGGTGAATTACCTCACTAGTTCCTGTGGTGTCAAAAATATATAAAATATTTCTGGTTCTGTTTGAAAATTTAACGTGTCACCCAGTGCCATTATGAGTTCCCTCCATTGCTCCAGGTCATTTCAGTGGACAGTTTGGGCATGGAGATTATAACCAATGACTGACTAGGAGTTAGTATATAAAGATCCTAACTCTTCACGTGGAATGTCTTGGGTATACACGAATGCTCTGCTTTGAATTCCATAGTTCTCTCTGTACCCACAGTAGTAATTGACTAGCTCATACGTTCTATTGTCTGCCTTTCTTCCCTTGTCTCACTTTCCTGCTTCATTACTAGTATTTTCTGGTATCCCCTTCTAAATAAATTACTTGCCACTGGTATTCTTGCCTTTAGTGTCTTTTTGTGCAGGATAGAAATGAATAGGTGTCTGCCACAGTAAAGGTTTATTATCAGTATGTTCCTTAGAAATTTATTTATTTATTTTTATGAAGGTTGAACTTTATTCTAAGGCCAATAGGAAGAAGTTACAGAACAAACTTGAGTCCACTTTATATTGAAATA
The DNA here is from genome assembly GCF_030445035.2 of Dasypus novemcinctus. Taxonomy (NCBI): domain Eukaryota; kingdom Metazoa; phylum Chordata; class Mammalia; order Cingulata; family Dasypodidae; genus Dasypus; species Dasypus novemcinctus. The sequence continues at coordinate 5,418,417 of NC_080676.1, read as the reverse complement.
ATCTCAAACTCACAGGACCCTTGCAGAAATAATACATATCACACAGAGATCTCCCCTCCAGATACCTAGATCCACCAATTTTAACATTTTGCCGTTTTTGCCCTATCTACCTACCTACCTACCTACCAACTAACCAATCAACCAACTACCTTCTGAACATTTGAGAGCAGGTTGTATACATCATGCTCCTTGAGCACATTTCCTACAAACCAGGATATTTACTTATATAATCACTTTTTTTTTAACAATTCGCATGTTTTTCAGATGCTTTCAATTCCTTTTTAAATTAAATTAAATTTTTTATTTTCCCTCCCCACCCCTCCCCTGCTGTTTTTTGGTGTGTATGTCCATTTGCTATATGATCTTCTGTGTCCATTTCTCTTTTTGTCTTCTCTTCTTGTTTTTCTCCTCTAGGATTCACTAGGATTTGATCCTGGTGACCTTTGATATGGAGAGAGGTTCCCTGTCACTTGTGCCACCTCAATTCCTGGTTTCTGTTGCACCGCGCCTTGACTCTCCCCTTTGTCTCTCTTTTGTTGCATCATCATTTTACTCTGTGACTCACTTATGTTGGCATTTTCACTCACCGTGCAGGCACTTGGCTCAAAGCAAGCATGCTTTTTACCAGGAGACCCCAGGGATTGAACCCGGGTCCTCCCATATGGTGGCAGGAGCCCAATCACTTGAGCCACATCTGCTTCCCTATAATCACCTTAAGTGCAGTTAACAAGTGCAAGAAATTTGTCATTGATATAAAGCTTATATTCAGATTTTTTCTTATGTCCAGTAATGTCTTTTTGAGCTTTTGTAGATCCCATTTAGTATCATGTATTGCATTTCGTTATCATTAACACTTCAGTTTCTTTTTTTTTTTTTAATTATGGAAACATATATACAACTCAACTTTTCAGCCCCTTCTAAGCATCCATTCAGTGTGATTAATCACATGCACAATGTTGTAGTACTCTCACCACTGTCCATGACTTGAACCTTCCCTTCACCCCCAAAAACCCTACACTCATTTTGCATTAATCCCTCCACCCTGGCCTTGCCCTCCATTCCTGATCCTTGCAAGTTTGCATTTTCTCTGATATTTTCTTTATGGTTATGAAGGGGCTTATATTTAACATCCTAAATTTTTGACAATCTTGTTTGCTTTGATACCAACTTAACATTGATAGTATACACAAATTATGTTACTGTACCCCTCTATCCCCCTACCTTTATATTATTTTTGTTACAAATTATGTATTTATACATTGAGTCCAAAGCCATTGATATATCATTACATTTATACATTTGCCTTTTAGATTCTGAAGGAAGTAAAATGTGGAGTGACAAAGCAAAAATACAATAGTATTTATATTTACCCATGTCATTATCTTTACAAGAGATCTTTATTTCTTCATTGGACTTCAGTCACTTCTCCATTTATTTTTCTTTCTCACATCCTGAATTATATTCTTTAATTTTCAACCTCCTTTGGAAATGTAAAAGCAATTCCTTTACATGTGCATCTTAAATATACATGCTGTCTCATATTTTACAGATTAAAACTTACAGTTTTATACATTTTAAAAAAAACAAAGACTTGGGTTGCTGGTGGTGGTTTTGCCAGCATTAGGTGGCCGGTGTGTAGCAGAGATCCAAGGCCCAGACGGGGAGGGTTGTCATTTCAGTCCCTCAGTCTTGCAGGTTTTAACAAGGCAATCCAAAGCTTTACCATCTGCCACCAAGACTGGGTCCATGGCCTCTTGCTGAACAGGAACTAGGTCAAACATGAGCATTCTTTTTAGTTAAACCTTCTAAGGGGCTCTCGTGTTTGGCTTTGAGAACTGCAGTGCTGAGTGCAGCAGACAAGAAATAAAGGCCAACTCTGGACTTCCTTGAACCCTGCAAATGCAGTAATGCCAGCACTCCTCTCTAGGTGATGGTCAGGGGACGGGAACAGGAACAGGCGCGCATGTGACAGGCATGGCTCAGCACTCGTGCTGTGCTCTTTCTTGGGCCCAACTCCCCCCTGGCTCCTGGCACTACTAATTCTGGGCAGTCACATGATGCTGGTGCTCCCTCTCTCCTTCATTGTTTTGAATGATGGTTTTGCCAGATACTGAATTCTTAGTTGGAAATTTTTTGCTTTCGGCAATTTAAATATGTTTTCCCTGACTTCTTGCCTACAAGTTTCCTGATAAAAAACTGGTACTTAATTTTGTTCAGGCTTCCTTGTATGTAACATGTTGCTTCCCTCTTGCAGCTTTCAGAATTCTCTATCTTTGGCAATCAACAAGTTTATTATAATATGGTATGGTATGGGTCTATTTGGATTTATCCTGTTTGGAGATCATTGACTATCTTGAATGTATATTTTCACATCTTTGGTTGAATTTGGCATAGTTTCATTATTTCCTTGTGTAGTTTCTAGTTCTCTTTATTTTTCCTTCTGGGATTCCCACAGTATGTGTGTTAGTATGCTTGATAGTGTCCCACTGGTACCTCAGGCTCTGTTCACTTTTCTCTGTCCACTTCCCAGACTGGATGAATTCAATTTTATTATCTTCAAGTTCACTGATTCTTTCTACTGCTAGCTCCAACCTGCTGTTGAACCCCTCCCTTCCCCCCCTCCACCCAAGGAAAATTTTAATTTCTGTTACTGTGGTGTTTAATTCTGTTTGCTTTACATTATTTCCATCTCTCCATTTATTTCTGTGTTCATCTTTCATTTCCTGATTTCCTTTAGTTTTTTGTTCATATTTTTCTTCAGCTCTTTGATCATATTTAGGACCATTTTTAAAAATTATTTCTTTGGTGTATCCCAGATCTGATCCACCTCATTGATGATTTCTAATGCTTTAATTTTCTCCTTTGCTGGGATCATCATTTCCTGTTTCTTTCTATGTTTTGTACTATTTTGTTGAAACCTTGTGTGTTTTTTTGTTTGTTTTTTTTTTTAATTTTAAGGTGTTATTGGAATTTAAATTCTGAAGCATCTGTTTCTTAAACTTGGTTTTTGCTAGTGTTATGACAGGGCTTTCCTTGAGTGCCAGGAGCTAACTACCAAAAAAACAAAGAACAAAAAAAAATAATTTTTAAGTCTTTGAAGATTGATCCATGCAAATTCTTCTTCAAAGCTTATACAATGAGTTTACAGAATAACTCCCAGCCAAAACACAGAGCCTCCCTTACCTTTTCTTTGCATGTGTCTTATCTTTGTGTACTTGTTTGGCCCTCAGAATTTCTCCTTCCCTAGGAAACCATTTCCTCAAGGTACCAGGCACTGTTCTCTGTGTCTCTAGCCAGCAATACCTTGCCCCAGGCAGCCACTTGACTGCTCTCCCACAGCATTCTGTGGAAAAGTACTGTGAACCACCTTCTTCTATACATAGAGCAAATTCTGGGACAGTGAATCCCTTAGGCCAACACCATACAGATTGGGGCAGACACATGCTCCCGGTATATGGACAGTAGTTACTGTGTTCCGTCCAGAACTGGAACCAAAGATGCACACTGAGGGTCCTGGCAAGCTCAGTGCTGAATTATTGAGGGGTAGGAATGGACCAGCCAGGCTCCAGGAGGCCCTACAAGTAGTCTTTTTTGTGATGCAATACCATTCTGTTACTGTAGTCCTTTGCCTATTTTCTGGAGCTTTGTAGTCCTTTACCTGTTTTCTGCCAGGTCTTGCGGTTTTTCAAAGCTTCTGTGTGGGGACAGAGCCCTCAGGGCTTTCACTCTGACATTTTGACCAGGGTGGGACTAGAAATTTGTTTTAATGAATTCCTATCTTCTTACTTGTACAGTAAATATAGATAGTTGAATATTATTTTTCTTAAATCCTTTTTAATTATGACATCTCATACATAAGATTCCATAAAATGTATGTGTACAGGCTTAGTAATATTTATATTGTGAACTCAAATGTTATCAGTACCCAGGTTAGGGAAAAGAATTTCACCTAGACCTCAGTAGTCCACTCTCCATACATCTTATATGCTCTTCCCCTTCTACTAACCACCTTTATCCCCCATAGAGATAAGTGTTTTATTGCTTTCTGTTCACTGTTAGTGAGGGATTAGTTTCCATGCTAGAGTTAGGTGGATGACCAAACACACTATATCTGATAATGGACAGATGAGACTGACAGTTTATAAGTCACATATACTCACAGCATTGTGGAGAAGGATGCTACCATAAGCCATGCAGGGTGTTACACCAGGGAACAAGTGGACAATCATTAACTGGGAGGTAGGCTTTGTAGCATCAAAAGGTTGAGATGCCCTTTGGTCCCATATGAAGATGAGATTGGCTTGTTTAAATAATTGACTTAATTAAATAATTCCAGAGGCTGTCTAAGAACTGAAACTTACTGCTCAGGGATAAGCAAGGATTATATCTGTTCCCTTGATAAGGAAGATTGGTTGGCTAAGGGACCTTATCTTCTAAAGCAGAGTTGACAAGGGAACTCAGGGCTAGGTTGTACTGGGCTCTCCCAGTTTTTACAGATATAAGGGAAGCACATGCTATTGAGCCTTAATTTAGGCTTTTTACCTTAAATTAGCCCTACCATGATTTTGTCATAGTTGTTTCCTTGCTTTTCTTTACAATTTTATCATCAGTGGATCTATCCTTTAACCAAATATTTCTGCCTGCTTTTGTTCTGTAGATAATTAATTCTATATACTCCTTTGTAGATAATTATACCTACTCTTTTGTGTTGCTTCTTTTGCTTAAACATGTTTGAATTCATTCACATTTTATGTACCACAATTCATTCATTTGTATTGATATGTAAAGCAAGATTTCTCAACCACAACACTATTCACATTTTGAACTAACAATTCTTTGACTTTCTTGTACTTTGTAGAAAGTTTAACCGGATTTTGACCTTTACTCATGTTTATCTGTAGCAGACCCCTCCCTCCCTCAGGGGTGACAACCAAAAATGTTTGCAGACATTGCCAAATATCCCGTAGTTAAGAACTAAACTGCTAATGTAAAATGTCCTATTATATGAATATATCAGTGTATTTATACACTCTGCTCTTGAAGGAAATTGGGTTGTTTACATCTTTCGTTCTGTATGAGCAGTGCTACTATATAGGCTGTCTTCTACAAGTTAATTTTTGATGTTCATGTGCAGAAGATGCTGTAGTATGTGTACCAAGAAGTGAATCAGCTGAGTTATAATAGATAAATATCTTCAGCTTTTCTTGATGTCTAAATGTTTTCTGAAGTGATTATAACTTTTTACACTTTAATCAACTAATGTTACAGAATTCTAATGGCTTCACGTTTGCTCATACATAGTGTCATTCTTTTTATTTTATATTTTTTATTAGAGATGTTGGTTTACAAAATAATGATATATAAAAAAACATATATACTCCCATATACCACTGTTATTAACACCTTGCAATGGTGTTGTGCATTTGTTACAAGTTATGAAAGCACATTTTTATTTAAGTGTACTTTTAACTCTTTTAACTCTAGTCCATGATTTATCTTTCACTGTGTAGTGCAGTTCCATGACTTTTTAAAAAAAATTATTTTCTAATACTACATATATAACCTAATGTTTCTTCTTTTCAGCCACATCCAGATACATGGTTCATTTGTTATTAATTATGTCATTCTTTTAACATTACTTCATTTGGTAGGATTATAGGTATCACATTGTGGTTTTTATTTGCCTGATTATTAAGAAAATTGAATACGTTTTGACAACCATTTGGATTTTCTCTTGTGTGCAATGTTATTATCTATTAAATACTCTATGGGGGATGTATGTCTTTGGAGGAATATTTTTAAAAATTAATACTAGTCTCCTTTGTTGCACATATCTGTTCCTTGTATCTTGTTTTTTCCCCTTTCCATTAATTATCTTATGGTAAACTTTCCCTTGTGGGCAGTAATTTTTGTCTTGTTTTTCTCTCCTGTATCCCTGGCACCTGCAAATACATGTTGAATGAGTGAACAAAGATAAGTTCTTAATTTAAATATAATCAGATTTGTTACTCTTCTTTTTTATGAACATTTTACATGTTGTTTATGAAATTCTTTATACCGTGATTGAGAATATATTCACTTTTGCTTTCTTATAAAGGCTTTATAGTTTATCCATTCACATTGGGTATTTACTTCATCTGGAGTTGGATTTTTTAACTGTTGTGATTTATTTGATTACATATTTGCCATTTTCTTCCAGCACCATTTACTGAAACATCCTTCATTACTTCATTGTTGTGCAATGACATCACTGGTATATTTTAAGTATATATATATATATATATGAGAGGCTTGTTTTCTTAGCTTACTATTCTGGTTCATTGTTCTCTTAATTTTTAGAGTTTCTTGGCTAGAAATTTCTTGTCCTTTTTAATTTTCAAATGTATTTTAGAAATAGATTATCACGTTTCTCAAATAAACTTGTAGGAATTTTCAGTGGTATTGTATTGAATTTGCATATCCAGGTTTCTCAGCCTCTCAACCTCAACACTGCTATATTTGGGGCTGGATTATTAATACTTTGTATAGTGCAGTACATTCATTAAAATTCATGAAAACATTTTTTAAACTATACAATTATACTCCATATTCTGCCATAGGGTTGACTGTGATGTACAGTCTTATGTCTTATTTATTAATTTTTATTTTAGAAACATATGTATGACCTATAATTTTCTTTTAACCACATTTATGAATATATTTCACTATGTTGTTCTACCATCACCACTATCCATTATCAAAACTTTACAATAAACCCAAATAGAAATTCTGTACAAATTAAGGATTAAGTTACAATTTCCTACCACCAGCCCAGCTGCTGGTAACCTATATTCTAGATTCTAACTCTTTGAGTTTGCTTATTCTAATTATTTCGTATCAGTGAGATCATACAATATTCATCTTTTTCTGTCTTATGTCACTCAACATAATGTCTTCAGAGTTCATCCATGTTTTATTGCATGAACCAGAACTTCATATTTTTAATGCCAAATAATATTCAATTGTGTGTATATACCACATTTCATTTTTCCATTCTTTGATTGATGGACACTTAGGTTTCTTCCATTTGGCAGTTGTGGATAATGCCACTATGAATATCAGTGTGCAAATATCTGTTTGAACTTTTCAATTCTTTTGGGTATATACCTAGTAGAGGAATTCTTGGTTCATATGGTAATTCTTGACTTAGCTTTCTGAGGAACTGCCAAATTGTCTTCCACAGTGGCTATGCCATTTTTACATCCCCACCATCAATGAATAAGTGTCCTTATTTCTCCACATCTGCTCCAACACTTGTAATTTTCTTTCTTTTTTTTTAAATAGTAGCCATTCTACGGGGTATGAAATGGTACCTCATTGTGGTTTTGATTTGCATTTCCCTAGTAGCCGATGAAGTTGAATACTGTTATTTCTCTTTAGCCATTTGTATGTCCTCTTTGAAGGTTGTACAAATGCTTATTCAAGTCTTTTGCCCATTTTTCCATTGGCTGTTTGTCTTATTGTTGAGTTGTAGGATTTCTTTATATAATCTGATATTAAACCAGTATCAGATATGTGGTTCCCAAATATTTTCTCCTATTGAGTAGGCTGTCATTTCACATTCGTGATAAAGTCTTCCGCACAAATTTTTAAATTTTGGTTAGGCCCCATTTATTTTTTTCTGTTGTTTCTTGTGATTTAGGTGTAAAGTCTAAGACACCATTGCTTGTGACAAGATCCTGAAGATGCCCCGCACTTTTTCTTTTAGAAGTTTTAAAGTCCTGGTTCTTATAGTTAGGTATTTAATCCATTTTGAGTTAATTTTTGTATATGGACTGAGATAGGGGTCCTCCATTCTGTTGCATATGGATATCCTTTTCTCACTGAACCATTTGTTGAAGGGACTTTTATTTATTTTCCAGTTAAATGGACTTGGTAGCCTTGTCAAAACCAAATGGCCATAGATGTGAAAGTCTATTACTGAACTCTCCATTTACTTACATTGGTCTGTATATGTGTCCTCTGGTTAATGCTATGCAGTTTTGACTCTGTAGCTTTGTAGTATTGTCTTTAAAGTCAGGAAGTGAGAGTACTCCCAACTTCATTCTTCTTTTACAAGATGGTTTTGGCTATTTGGCACCTCTTACCCTTCCAAATAATTTTGATAATTGGCTTATCCATTTCTACAAACTAGGTTGTTGGAATTTTTATTGAGATTGTGATGAATCAGTATATCATTCTGGGTGGGATTGACATCTTGACAATATTTAGTCTTTCAATACATGAGCATGAAATGTCCTTCCGTTTATTTAGATCTTTGATTTCCTTTATCAGAGTTTTACAGTTTTCCATGTTTAAGTCCTTTGTTAAATTTATTCTTTGATATTTGATTCTTTTTATTTTTCCCAAAAAATAAAAATATTTCACAGTGTTGCCAGTTCCACTTTTAATCAAAAGCTTCTTTTTTTAATTTTAAAAACAATTTATTGAAGTACATCATTCATACATGAACATTCTGTAAACAATAAGTATATAGTAATTGTGTGTATATAGTAATAAGTATAGTAAGTTGTGAGCTTATAAAACAAACATGCAAAACATCATAGGACTCCCATACATCACCCCACTACAGATACCTTGGCTGTTATGAAACATTTGTAACAAATTGTGAAAGAGCATCATCAAAGTATTATGACTAACTATAGTTTGTATCTTACATTTGGTATATTTTTCCCAGCCCACCCTAATTTTTTTAATGTTTATAAATCAGTTTATCTAAAGTTTACAATCAGTTGCATTTGGTATAATCACAGAGTTGTGCATTCATCACTTCAATCAAAATTAGAGCATTTTCTTTACTCCCAAAACAAATAAAAACCACTATTATACCTATATGTTAGTGCTACTAATTACAAATCCTATGATGCGCTTTCACCATTTCTGTTCAATTCCAAACATTTACAAACAACTTTTTACCAATTCTGCACAGATTAAACCTCAGCTTTACATTCTCTAACCACAGTCTATTTTCTGGTGATATATTCTAGATATTAACTACATGAGTTTGCTCATTATATTTAGTGCATAATAGCGAAATCATACAGTAGTTGTACTTTTGTGTCTGGCTTGCCTCCCTCAACATAATGTTCTCCAGGTTCATCCACAGTCCCATGCTTCATGTCTCCATTTCTTACAGCTGAATAGTACTCCATCCTGGATATATACTATAGTTTATCCATTTGTCAGTTGATACACACTTGGGTTGTTTCCATGTTTTGGCAATTGTGAATAATGTTGCTATGAATGCTGATGTGTTATGTCTGTTCATATCACTGCTCTCAGTTCATCTGGGTATATACCTAGTAGTGGTATTGCTGGGTCACATGGTAGATCTATATCCGATTTCCTTAGGAACCACCAACAGACTTACACAGTAACTGTAATATTCTACATTCTCCCTAACACTGAATATATAAGCATTCATATCTCTCCACATCCTCTCCAACACTTAAGTTTTTTGTTTTTTTAAATACTGGCCATTCTAGAAGGTATGAAATGATATCTCATTGTAGCTTTGGTTTACATTTCCCTGATAGCTAGTTGATGTTGAACACTTTTTCATGTGTTTTTCCACTATTTATATTTCTTCTTTAGAGAAAATATCTATTCAGGTCTTTTGCCCATTTTTTAATCAGGTCGTTTGTCTTTTTATTATTGGGTTGTAGGATTCCTTTATATATCATGGTGATTAGACCCTTACCAGATGTGTGATTTTTGAATATTTCCTCATTAAGATGGGCTGCCTTTTTGCCCTCTTCATGAAATCCTTTTGAGATGCAAAAGTATTTAATTTTGAGGTCCCATTTATCAATTTTTTTCTTTTGTTGCTTGTGCTTTGGGTGTAAAGTTTAAGAGATGCCTACTTATTACAAGGTCTTATAGATGCTTCCCTTCATTGCTTTCTAGGATTTTTATGATCCTGACTTTTATGTTTAGGTCTTTTTTATTCATTCATTCAGTCAGTCTTTTTTATTCATTCATTCATTCTTTCTTTCATTTTTAAAGATTTATTTTGCATTGTCAGGTGGCACTGGGAAATTGCGTCTCTTTCTGTTGCGTCATCTTGCTGCATCAGCACTCCATGTGTGTGGCACCACTCCTGGGCAGAATGTGCTTTTTTCTCCCGGGGTGGCTCTCCTTGGCGGGGCGCACTCCTTGCATGTAGGGCACCCCTATGTGGGGGCGCCTCTCCGTGGAACGACACTCCTTGTGTACAGCAGCACTGTGCTGGGGCCAGCTCACCACATGGGTCAGGAGGCCCTGGGTATCGAACCCTGGACCCTCTATATGGTAGGCGGACGCTCTATCAGTTGAGCCACATCTGCTTCCCATGTTTAGGTCTCAGATGCATTTTGAGTTGAGTTTTGAATAGTGATGTGTATTACATTAATTGGTTTTCCTTTATTGCACCACCCTTGCATACCTGGGATAAAATCCATTTGATTGTAGTGTACAAGTCTTTCAATGTGCTGCTGGATTCTGTTTGCAAGTATTTTGTTAAGAATTTTTGCATCTATGTTCATTAGAGATTGGTCAGTAATTTTCTTTCCTTGTAATATCCTTCTCTGGCCTTGGTATTAGGATGATGTTGGCTTCATAAAATGTGTTGCTAATTTTCTCTCCGCTTCTTTTGCAAGAGTTCAGACAAGATTGGTATTAATTCTTCTTGAAATGTTTGGTAGAATTTGCCTATGAAGCTCTCTGGTCCTAGACTTTTCTTGTTGGAAGATTTTTGATGACTGATTCACTCTCTTGTGATTGGTTTGTAATATAACACCTCTTTTGACAGCAGGGAGTGTGCCTCCATTTTTGCATTAGTATGCTCCATATTACATGTTTACTAAATGAATGCTTTTATAATTGTTGGTTTTTGACTATGTGGGTTTAAAAAATATAGAGAGACTATACAGGAACATATTTTTAATATTATTGGAAAATACAAATGGTTACCTTATGGAGGTATATCTAATAAATTTTTTATAAAAATTTACTTAGTTTTATGTTAGGTAGTTTAGGGGTTGTGTTAGTAATCATGCCTCCTCAAAACATTTCCTTCTGGAGGGCTTGTGCCTTTTTTTTTTTTACCTTTGAGAAGTTACTGGCATGTGGGGATAAAGTCTCCACAAGGGCAGAGGCAGTAGAAGTAGGAGGGAGGGAGTGTGACAGTTATAGGAGATGATATAGATTAACAATGGATATGATCTGAAGACTAATTTTCTTACAGGATATAGTCAGAGGGGGCAAAGAAAGGACAGCCCCGCCAACATAGTACACCAACAAAGCAGACCAAAGTTTCCAGTCCAGGGTGACCAAGAAAGGAAGGTGGAAAGGTTGGAAGTCCAGAGCCTGGACCAACATTGGGGTTAGGTGATAAAGTAGCTCCACACATTTGGAGATGGAATTTAGGCCATATTCATAGCAAATCTTTAAGAAGGAGAAGGCACAAAACTTTTTCCCCCCAAACTTAGTTTATATCACTGCTTACTTTTTTTTTCTTCAGTAGAGACGTTATGGGTTTACAGAACACTCATACATAAAATACAGGAATCCCATATACTACCCCACCACCGACACCTTGCATTGGTTTGGAACATTTGTTACAATTGATGATTGCACATTTTTCTAATTTTACTGTTAATTAAAGTTCATGGTTTAACTTAGGGTTCATTGCATAGTGTAGTTGCATGTATTTTTTTTGTTTTCATTCTGTTCCCATATATAAAATCGAACATTTCCCCTTTTAATCATATTATGATATATATATTTCAGTGTTATTAATTGCATTCACAAGGTTGTGCAGCCATCACCACCATCCATTACCAAAACATTTCCATCATTCTAAATAGGAACTCTGTAAGTTTTGAACTTTAACTTCCCATTCTCTATTCCAATTCTGTCCCTGTAACCTATATTCTAGATCGTCAATCTAGGAATTTGCTTATTCTAATTGTTTCAAATCAGTGAGGTCATACAATATTTGTCTTTTTGTGTCTGGCTTATTTCACTCAACAATGATGTCTTCAGGGTTCATCCATGTTGTCACATGTATCAGGACTGCATTCCTTTTTACAGTGGAATAACATTCCGTTGTATTTTTACACCACATTTTATAAAATGTTGCTCATAGTGGCTTACTCAAAAAGAGTTTTAAAAACTTCTAATGAAATGCACCACATAATTTATTTTGGCAGAAGAATATTAGCCTGATATTCAACTTTATTAAATGGTATATTTTGAGCACCATGTATATCATATATTTAGATAGAGCCTCTGTCCTTAAAATCAACAAAATGAAGAAAATTGACAAAACAAATGAGGCAGACAAAACAAGAAACAAGAATCTATAGCTGCATTAATTTATGTGGCCTCATAAAATTCCCTCATTCATTCACCTGCCACTGTTTTTTAAAAAAACAAAAACAAATACTCTGTAGCTACCAAGCAAAATCTCCCCATGCCCTCCACCTCATTCCCTGGTAACCTTTAATCTGCTCTGTCTCTGCAAATTTGCTACTTCTAGATATCTCATATAAATAACAGCATATAATTTTTATCCTTATGTGCTTTTCTTATTTCACTCAGGATGATGGTTTCAGTGTTGACCCATGTTGCTGCATGTGTCAGAACTTCATTACTGCTTAAGGATGAATAATATTCCATTGTGTGCATGTACCATGTTTTGTTTATCCACTCATGTGTTGTTGGATACTTGGTTTTCTTCCACCCTTTTTTAATTCATTTTGTGAATGATGCTGTTATGAACACTGGTGTATGGGTATCTGTTTCAGTTCTTGTTTTCCCTTTCTGTGGATATATACCTAGTGTGGAATTATTGCCAGATCATATGGTAATTCAGTAGGTAACTTTCTGAGATCACATCGTATTTCTTTCCACAATGGTTGCATCAATTTACATTACTACTCATAATGCACTAGAGTTCCAATTTCTCTGCATCCTCTCCAGCACTTATCTCCCTTCCCCCGTCTCCCCTCCCCTCCACTTTCCCTTCCCCTCCCATTCCTAACCCGTTGCTCATCTCTCAAATTGTTTTTTGAGCATTGCATTTCCCTAATGAAGTTGAACATCTTTTTCATATTCTTATTGGCCATTTGTATATTTTTGGGAAAATGGCAGACATTTTTAAAAAAATTATATTTTCCACTATGTCATTTCCCCCAGTTCTTATCTTATTTGACCAGTACTAGCACTGAAATTGAGTTTAATAGTCATTGATAGTTTGGTGAAAATATTTTGACAATCCTTGGAAAACTTGTAGTTCTAGGACAATGCTCGCCTTTGGGTCATGGATAATACTAGCATGACTCACTCAACCAAGCTCCAAAATTTGAAATCTTAATACTTAGTAAGTTTGTCTGTTTTTTTTGTTTGTTTTGTTTTGTTCTTGAGGTACCAAAGCAAGGGATTGAACCCTGGACCTCATAGGTGGGAAGCCAGCACACAACCACTGAGCTATATAGGCCCCCCCAAGTCGGTTTTTTTGTTTGTTTTGTTTTGTTGTTCGTTTTTAAGAGGTACAGGGGATTGAACATGGGACGTTTGTACTTGGGAAGCAGGCGCCCACCTGCTTGAGCTACATCTGCTCCCATGTCTGTTTTTAAAATAAATGGAATACACCCAGTGTGGTCATGAAAGTCTATAATTGATACTCAGATATCATGTGCCTGTACATAATTTATTTATTTATTCTTAGTATTTAGTTTGGTGTTTCACTTGTCTTTTGAATTGAGAGAGAAAGAAGTATATTAGTTTCTCCAAGAAATCTCGAAAAGTACAGGCTGCCATCTAGAGACAGACTCATCAGAAGAAAATACATATATAGCAATTTCTATTTTTAAGGCATTGTAAACTGTTTGGAGGCTTTTGGAAATGTTTCTTTATAATAACTTGCGAGGTAAATTTTTTTTTATTTTGCACATACTACCTATACAGATCACATACATCCCAAGATTTTTATAATGAATCTTAAAATGCCTATTGAAATGTATTCATTCATTATTTTAGTCATATATTCATGTAGTTAAAATTTGAAGAAATGCAGAGATATGCAATGTAATGCCTTCTTTACATTCCTGGAGCCCAGCCACACATGTGTAATCTTTTCAGAAATATTTTAATGCATATACAAATATATGTATTTTTTTTCCTATGTATAAATATATCCTACAGCTCTTTCCATATCAGTCATAGACCACTTTTTAAAATTTTGTTTTTTCAACAACGCCATAGATTCCATTGTATAGAGACATTCTTTAAGAGTCAATTAAGAATAGTGGTTAAACTTGGACCCTGTCTCCACACTACTTGCATACCCTAATTCTCACACTGGGAAACCATCCTGTATATTCTTAGTAAGTTGTTCAACCTTCATGTACCTCCGTTTTATTTTTTTTATCCCCTCTTTAAATATTCAGACTGATGATTTTTCTAAGGTAAGACACCATGTAACAACACTCCAATGAAAATATAAAACATTTCCATTGCCTCAGAAGTTTCCATCATTTTGTATTAAATCTCCATTCCCTCACCTCCCCTACACATGCATGCACCCTACCTCTACACCCCAGGCAACTGTTTAACTATATAGCTATAGTTATATAGTTTTTGTTCTAGAATTTCATGTAAAATGAAACCATACAATGTGTTCTCCTTTTTTGGTAATTTTTTTCACATAGCATAATGTCTAGAGGAATCATCCATGTTATGGCCTGTATCAGTAGTTTGTTTCATTTTATTACTGAGTGGTCCAGGTTATTTCACTGGTTGTAACTCCATGAATATTATATATACACACATACATATACATATGCATATATATGGCTATTATGAATAAATATGCTAGACTATTCTTGTATAAGTATTTCTTTATGGACATGTTTGTATTCCTCTTGACTAACCTAAGAATGGAATTGCTTGATCATTTGTCAAAATTATTTCTGAAATTGTGATGTTACTGTTGTCCTTTTCCTTTAAGTTTTTAAAACATGTTTGAAATCCTCTTAAAATACAGCAGTTTCTCTGGAAATTGTACATGTTTAAGAAATCTGTATTAATTTTTTATTTACTGTGTAGCAAATTAACCCCATAACCTAGTGGCTTAAAGAAGCATTACCCATTTATTTTCTCTCTCAATTTCTGGGTCAGGAATTTGGTAGAATCCTAGCTTTGGTGGTTCTTATTCTTTTTTTGCTTCTAGAAAGGTGATTTATTTGAGGTAAAAGCTTACAGTTTCAAGCTGTGAAATGTCTAAATCAAGGCATCAGCAGAGATGTTTTCTCACCAAAGTCAGCCACTGTTGATTCTGGGGACCTGCCATGTGGTGAAGATGGCCATGGATCTCTGCTCTCCAGAATCTACGATCTTCTGGAGCTCAGTTGTGAATGATCATGCATAGGGTTTGTCTCTTACCAGGCCTCCTCTTTGAGTCTCAGCGTCTCCTTTTTTGTTTTTTTTGTTTTTTTTTGGTGTTTTTGTTGTTGTTTTTTAACTTTAAAAATTTTTTTATTATTAACTTTTTAAAAAAGATACATAGATCTCACAGAATGTTACATTAGAAAATATAAGAGCTTCCCATATATCCCCACTCCCCATCACCCCACACTCCTCCCACATCAGCAATCCCCCTCATCAGTGTGGCACATTCACTGTACTTGATGAATACACCCTGGAGCATGGCTACGCAACATGGAGTACAGGACCATACACATTTATAAATGTTGATGAAACTTAACTTTGCCTGCACTCATCATTGCATGATCATGTACTACAATTCCATCACCCCCAACGTGCCCCATATTTTTAATATAACATTTAGGTAACCTAAAATTTTTACAAAAATAAAAAAATTATAAATTTTTGTACATCAAAGGATGCCATCAAGGAAGTGAAAAACAACCTAAATTTAGGTCCTTGATCCAATTTGAGTTAATTTTTGTATAAGGTGTGAGATACTGGTCCTCTTTCTTTTTTTTTAGAGTGCATCTTTTATTTTATTTTCTTCCTTATTTTCTTTTAAATGTTACATTAAAAAAATATAAGGTCCCCAAATACCCACAACCCCCACGACCCCACTCCTCCCACATCAAAAACCTCTTCCATCATCGTGGCACATTCACTGCACCAGGTGAATACATTGTGGAGCACGGCAGCACCAAATGGACAGTGGTCTACATTGTACTCTACACTCTCCCCCATTCTACCCAGTTGGCCATGGCAGGACAGACAATGTCCAGCATCTGTCCCTACAGTACCACCCAGGACAACTCCTGAAAATGCGCCCACATCATATCTCTTCTTCCCTTTTCATACCATCAGCAGCTACCGTGGCCACTTTCTCCATATCAATATTACAGTTTCTTTTTTTTTTTTTTTTTAAGATTTTTTATTTTTATTTCTCTCCCCTCAACCCCCACCCCCCCAGTTGTCTTCTCTCTCTGTCCATTCGCTGTGTGTTCTTCTGTGACCGCTTCTATCCTTATCAGCAGCCACTGGAAATCTGTGTTTCTTTTTGTTGTGTCAGCTCTCCTTGCGTGTAGCGCCATTCTTGGGCAGGCTGCACTTTCTTTTGTGCTGGGTGGCTCTCCTTATGGGGCGCACTCCTTGTATGTGGTGCTCCCCTATGCGGGGGACATGCCTGTATGGCATGGCACTCCTTGCGCGTATCAGCACTGCGCAAGGGCCAGCTCCACACGGGTCAAGGAGGCCTGGGGTTTGAACTGTGGATCTCCCATGTGGTAGGCAGACGCCCTATCCACTGGGCCAAGTCCGCTTCCCTCAATATTACAATTTTTTCCCTTACTAATCACAGTAGTTCCCCAGCAGAACACCAGTAAGTCCACTATAATCTATACTCTTTTCCTCCATCCTGTGGACCCTGGGATCGTTAAGTCCAGTCCCCCTCTACATCAAGACGGGGATTAGATGCCACATGGATGATGGATGTAGTTCTTCTGCTTGCAGTTGTAGGCACTCTTGGCTCCCTGGTGTGGTAGTTGATCTTCTTCACCTCCCTGTTAGCTGGCCAGGGCAAGTTCAATAAACCAGAGGGTAGGAGTTGCAAGTCTGCCGAGGCTCAGGGCTGGCTGTCACATGGACAGTCCAGAGAGTCACAAAAGAGGCATGTGTAGAAAGGTCATATCTGAGTCCAACTCCATCACACTAAGGAACACAAATTCCAAAGTAGGGCCAACTGACATGGCCCTGAACTACAGAGACATCTGCCATGACCATAGAACCTGTGGGTCTCTGTAGCCCTCAGGAGAACCAGGACCTGGGTTTCTGTTTACTTTGGCTGTCTCTAGTACCCTGCTGAGGCATGCATAAGCATCACCCCTCTGATGACCACCTGACTATTTTTTGAAGACTCATAGCCATATAAACTCATTTGTCCTTTCCATTTCCCCCTTTTATTGAAGGTCAAAAAGCAGTTTTTAACACCTGGTATTACATGTAGGCTGAGATATTCTGCTGGTCTGAGTTGACCCTTTTATTCAAGGTCTTTTTCTAGTTACATTGTCAGCTGATGCTTGGTGGTAATCCCTCAGTGCCAGGGAGGCTCATCCCCGGGAGTCATGTCCCATGCTGTGGGGAAGGTAAAGCATTTACATGCTGACTTTGGCTTAGAGAGTGGCCACATTTGAGCAACATGGAGGCTCTCAGGAGGTAACTCTTAGGCACCCTGCAGCTCTAGGCCTAGTTCATATTTCAGGCACACAGGCTTATAATCGGAGCCATCAGTATCAAGGGCTCATCTTTGGACCATCCATCTTTATTGGTCTTTGCCATTTCACTTGGGGAATTGTTGCTGTTCCATTGGGGAATGTGATAGTGCTCCCCTGGCTAGGCACTCAGCACTCTCTCAGTTGTCGTTTTTAACTGAAACCACTATGAAAATATCCAGACATTTTTATGTACCCTGTATACATGCCCTGGAGAACTCCATTCCAACTGTATGCCCCCTATCAGTAATACCCCACACCAGTGTTCCTCCCTGCCATAGTTGAACCTCTCTGTAGTCCAAAACTTCTTTAAAAAGGCAGCCTAATATATTACCAGGTTCCATTAATACTAAAATGGAATATAGTGATGGGTTTGAAGGTTAGATATAGAATACATAGTAATTTAGAAAAATTTAATAAAGGAAAAATAAACTGGAGTATGAAAAAATGAAAAAGCTTTGTTTTTGACATTTTGCCTTTCATCACTGCTATAGGTGTTGCCCTGTATGTACAGTGGCGAGGCAAATTCTTCCATTTCTTCCTCAATGTCTACATTCTTTCTTCTTTTTTTCCAGATTATTAAGTTTTTCTTCACATAAGTTTTAGATCACAGTAATTCACGTATACAATATAAGGTACTCCCACATATACAACATCAAACCCTTTGTCCCTTCCCCAGCAATGATCTTTTTTACATGTTCATATTATATTCGCTGCATCTACCGTACAGGTATTGAAATAATAACTTTCAAACGTGGTTACATTTGGGTTTACATTATGGTTTATATTTTAGATTATATAATTTTCTAAATTTTTAGTTATCTTATGTTTTACATTATGGTTTCCATTTTAGCCTATAGACTTTTATACATTTTTGGTGTAATTTAACATGTCCTATATCCATCATTCCATCATCTTGTGGAACACTTCTATTGCCCCACAGTTACACTGATTCCATCTATTCAACATCTCTTTCCCCCTCCCCTCAGGGACCACTATGACAATCAGTCTTCATTACTTGAAGGACCATATTCAGAGATACTTGCAACAATGTTGAGGACTTGACATACTTGACTGCTCTAACCTATTGGGAGCCACCAGTTCTCTCGAGAGATACAATTCCCTCTGTCTGAGAACATCCGTCCTCCCCAGGATATGGGTATGCCTTCACTCTCATGGGTCTCCACCCAATGACATAACACACCATGACAAAATGAGCACTCACACACTCCCTAAGAAGCTTACCCTGTGTCAGATGCCCTCCTTTAAGCATCTTAAACAGGTAACCTTCTGTATTATATTTTCTAAAGAGTTTTCTCTGTGTTATAATTTCAGTCACATACCTGACAGTCTCCTATGTTCAAATGTTCCCCTCACTCTCCTCCCAATTTCTTGGGCCATCTGACCCATCCTCCCATCCCTAGCCCCAGTCAAGTCCACAAGCCCCACCCAAAGGTAACCCTATGCCCAATTTTATCCCTTACCTGTACAAATACTTACTTCCAGCTTATCATAGATTTCGCCCATGTAGGTGTCAGCTTGCAACCTTTCTCTGCCCCCCCAACTTCCTTTAAGTTTATCATCCATTCTCTAGCTCTCTGACACAGCTTGGTTTACTTATTTCATATCAGAGAGGTCATGTAGTATTTGTCCTTCAATGCCTGGGTTGCTTCACTCAACATAAGGTTTTCAAGATTCATCCATGTTATCACATGTGTTGTACTGTATTTGTTCTTATAGCTGAGTAGTATTCCACTGTATGTATATACCACATTTTATTTATCCATTCATCTGTTGATGGGCATTTGGGTTGATTCCAACTTTTGGCAATAGTGAATAGTGCTGCTATGAACATTGGTGTGCATATATCAGTTTGTGTCCTTGTTTTCACTTCTACTGGATATATACCAAGCAGTGGAATTGCTGGGTCATATGGGAAATCTATAGCTAGTTTTTTGAGAAACTGCCGAACTGTACTCCAGAATGGCTGGATCCTTCTGCATTCCCACCAGTAGTGGATAAGTGTTCCCATTCTTCCATATCCTCTCCAACAATTATAGTCTTCTGTTTTTTGATAGCTGCTAGTCTTATGAGAGTAAGATGGTATCTCATTGTTGTTTTGATTTGCATTTCCCTAATAGCTAGTGCTTTTGAGCATTTTTTCATGTATTTTTTAGCCATTTGTATATCTTCTTCGGGGAGGTGTCCAAATCTTTTTCACATTTTTAAAATGGGTTGTTTGTCTTTTTATTTTCGAGACATAGGAGTTCTTTATATATGCAAGAAATAAGTCTCCTATCAGATATATGGTTACCAAATATTTTCTCCCATTGTGTATGCTCTCTTTTCACTTTCTTGGCAAACTCCTTTGAGGTGCAGAAGGCTTTAATTTTGAGGAAGTACCATTTATCTATTTGTTCTTCTGCTGCTCATGCTTTGGGTGTGAAGTTCATGAAGCCATTTCCTATTACAGGGTCCTGTAGATGCTTCCCTACATAGCTTTCCAAGGTCTTTATGGTCTTGGCTCTTATATTTAGGTCTTTCTGTAGATGCTTCCCTACATAGCTTTCCAAGGTCTTTATGGTCTTGGCTCTTATATTTAGGTCTTTCATCCATCTTGTTTTGATTTTTGTATAAGGTGTTGTGAATTGGTAATGCTCTTTCATTCTTTTACATATGGATATCCAGTTCTCCAGGCGCCATTTTTGAAGAGGTCATTCTCTCCCATTTGAGAGGGTTTGGTGGCCTTTTCAAATACCATATGGCTGTATATATGAGAATCTATATCAGACCTCTCAATCCAGTTCCATTGGTCAGTGTGTCTCTCCTTGTGCTAATACCATGCTGTTTTCACTACTGTCACTTTGTAGTATGTTTTGAAGTCAGGTAATGTGATTATTCCAATTTCATTTTTATTTTTCAATATGTCCTTGGCTATTCAGGAGCTCTTTCCTTTCCAAATAAATTTCATAGTTAGTTTCTGTAGTTCATTAAAGAATGCTGTGTTGATTTTTATTGGTATTTCATTGACTCTGTAGATTACTCTTGGTAGGATAGACACCTTAGTAATATTTAGTCTTCCTATCCATGAACAGGAAATATTCTTCCATTTATTTAGGTAGGTCTCCTTTGATTTCCTTGAAAAGCATTGTGTAGTTTTCTGTGTATAAGTCTTTTTTTTTTTTTAAAGATTTATTTTTATTTATTTAATTCCCCTCCCCTCCCCCGGTTGTCTGTTTTCTGTGTCTTTTTGCTGCGTCTTGTTTCTTTGTCCACTTCTGTTGTCGTCAGCGGCTCAGGAAGTGTGTGTGGCGCCATTCCTGGGCAGGCTGCACTTTCTTTCACGCTGGGCGGCTCTCCTTACAGGTGCACTCCTTGCACGTGGGGCTCCCCTTCGCGGGGGACACCCCTGTGTGGCACGGCACTCCTTGCGCACATCAGCACTACGCATGGGCCAGCTTCACACGGGTCAAGGAGGCCCGGGGTTTGAACCGTGGGCCTCCCATGTGGTAGACAGATGCCCTAACCACTGGGCCAAAGTCCATTTCCCTGTGTATAAGTCTTTTACATCTTTAGTTAAATTTATTCCTCGGTATTTGATTTTTTAAATTTACTATTGTAAATGGTATTTGATTCCTGATTTCCTCCTGAGTTTGCTCATTATTCGTGTATAGAAATGCTACTGATTTTTGTGCATTGATCTTGTAACCTGTGACTTTACTGAACTCATTTATAAGTTCTAGAAACTTTGTTGTAGACTTCACAGGGTTTTCTATGTATAGGATCATATCTGCA
The DNA here is from genome assembly GCF_030445035.2 of Dasypus novemcinctus. Lineage (NCBI taxonomy): Eukaryota > Metazoa > Chordata > Mammalia > Cingulata > Dasypodidae > Dasypus > Dasypus novemcinctus. The sequence goes on along the minus strand of NC_080676.1, from coordinate 5,396,848 downwards.
TATAGTGAAATTTTGACTTCTTTCTTTCCATTTTGGATGCCTGTTGTGTCTGGCTTTTGCCTCAGTGCTTGAACAAGTACTTCTAAGACTATGTTAAATAGAAGGAGTGATAATGGGCATCCTTGTCTTATTCCTTATCGTGGAAAGATTTTAGGATTTCACCATTGTAAATGATTCTAGCTGTGGGTTTTTCTTATATACTCTTTATCGTGTTCAAAAAGTTTTCTTCTATTCTGATCTTTTACAGTTTTTTTATCAAGAAAGGGTGCTGTATTTTGTAAAATGCTTTTTCTGCATCTATAGATAAGATCATGTGTTTTTTTTCCCTTCAATCTGTTTATGTGATGTGTTACATTAACAGATTTTCTTACATTGAACCATCTTTGCATACCAGGAATGAAACCCACTTGGTCATGGTGTATAATTTGTTTAATGTGTTGTTGAATATGATTAGTAAGTATTTCATTGAGGATTTTCGTGTCAAGGTTCATTAGAGAGATTGGTCTGTAATTTTCCTTTTTTGTGATGTCTTTGGCTTTGGTACTAGAGTAATGTTGGCATCATAGAATGAGTTAGGCAATGTTACTTCTGTTTTGATTTTTTGGAAGCGTTTAAGCAAGATTGGTGTCAATTCTTTCTGGAATGTTTTGTCAAATTCACCTGTGAAGCCGTCTGGCCCAGGGCACTTCTTAGTTTGGAGGTATTCAGTGACTGATTCTGTCTCTTGTGATTGGTTTGTTGAGATTGTCAATTTCTTCTTTTGTCAATGTAGACTGCTTATGTGTTCCTAGGAATTTGTCCATTTCCTCTAAATTATTCTTTTTGTTGAAATATAGTTTTTCAAAGTATCATGTTATGATAGTCTTTATTTCTGTGGAGTTAGTGGTGATATCTCCTTTCTCCTTTCTTATTTTGTATATTTGCATCTTCTCTCTTTTTTTCTTTATTAGTCTAGCTAAGGGTTTGTCAATTTTATTGATCTTCTCAAAGAACCAGCTCTTGGTTTTGTTTATTTTTTTCAAGTGCTTTCTTATTTTCTATTTCACTTAGTTCTCCTCTGATCTGTTCTTTCTTTCTTCTTCCTTTGGGATTAGTTTGTCTTTTTTTACTAATTCCTCCAAGTGTGTAGTTAAGTCTTCAATTTTAGCTCTTCTTTTTTGATGTATGAATTTATGGATTCAAATTTCCTTCTCAATACTTTTCTTGCTGTATCCCATAAGTTTGGATATTTGCGTTATCATTTTCTTTAGTTTCAAGGAAGTTATTAATTTCTTTTGAGAGTTCCTCCTTGACCCACTGTTTTTCTAAGAGTATGTTGTTTAACTTCCAAATCTTGGTTCCTAATCTGAGTCTCTGGCCCTTGCAAATTTCCAGCTTCATTCCACTGTGGTCAGAAAAATTATGTTGTATGATTTCAGTCTTTCTGAATTCAATGAAACTTTTTCTGTGGCCTACTCTGTAGTCACTCCTTGAGAATGATTCATGTGCATTTGAGAAGAATGTATATCCTGCTGTATTTGGGTGTAATATTCTGTATATGTCTGTTAGGTCTAGCTTCTCTAATGTATTGTTCAAAGTCTTTGTTTCTTTAGGGATTTTCTTTTGAGATATTCTGTCCAATGTTGATAGTGGTGTATCAAAGTCCTCCACTATAATTGTAGAGGCATCTATTCCTTCCTTTAGTTTTTCCAGTGTTTCCCTCACATATTTGGAGGCACCCTTATTAGGAGCTTAAATGTTTATTATTGTTCTTTTTTTTTTGAAAGATCCCTTTCACTAATATGTAGTATCCATCTTTGTCTCTCACTATTGTTTTGCATTTAAAGTCTGTTTTGTCTGATATTAATATAGCTACTCCTGCCCTTTTTTGGTTATTGTTTCTTGTAAGATTGTTTTCTGGCCATTCACTTTCAGTCTCCTTGAATCCCTGTGTCTAAGATGTGATTCTTGTAGACAACGTAGAGATGGGTTGTATTTCCTTATCCAATCTTCCAGTCAGAGTCTCTTGATAGGTGATTTTAATCCATTGACATTCAGTGTTATTACTTTCAAGGAATTACTTATATTAGCCATATTTTCTTTGGATTTGTGTTTGTCATATTTTGTTTGATTTTCTTTTTCCATTTTTTTCTTTTTAATTGCTCTTACACTCTCCTCCAATTCTGTCTCTTGTTTTTTTCTCTCTTCCTGCAGAACTCCCTTTTGTATTTCTTAAAGCACAGGATTCTTTTTGTCATACTCTCTTAGTTTCTGTTTATCTGTGAATATTTTGAACTCTGTCATTTTTGAATGCTAACTTTGCTGGACAGAGTATTCTTGGTTGGACATTTTTTCCTTTCAGTATCTTGACTATGTCGTACCACTGCCTTCTTGCCTCCATAGTTTCAGATGAGAAATCAGCTCTTAATCTTATGGAGCCTCCCTTGTATGTGATGGTTCTCTTTTCTCTTGCTGCTTTTAGTATTTTCTCTTTGTCTTGAGCACTGGATAATTTGACAAGTATATGTCTTAGGGTAGGCCTGTTGGGTGTGTTGTGCTTTCTGGACATGTACATCCATCCCCCTCAATAGGTTTGGGAAGTTTTCAGCCATTATGTCCTCCAACACCCCTTCTGTCCCCTTTCCCTTCTCTTCTCCTTCTGGGATGCCTATAATGTGTATGTTTGCATATTTTGCGTTGTTATTCAGGTCCCTAATTCCCTGCTGGATTTTTTCTATCTTTTTGTCGGTCAATCCTACTATCTGTTTGATTTCAGATGTACTGTCTTCCACATCATTAATTCTCTCCTCTGCTTCTTCAAGTCTGCTGTTACTTGCTGAGAGTGTATTTTTGATTTCTTGAAGTGTGCTGTTCATCACCATCATATCCGTTATCTTTTTGTGTATGATTGCAGTTTCTTCTGTATTCTTTCCAAGTGTTTTCTTCATATTCTTAATCTCTTCCTTCACCTTATTGAATTGGTCCATAACGTATGTCTTGAGAACTTTAATTACTTGTTCGATGTTCTGCTCTTCTTCCTGATTTTTAGTTTGTTCATTGGATTGGGCATGTTTTCCTGATTATTGGTTTGGTTTGTAGTTTTTTGTTGCTGTGTGGTCATCATTTTTTCTTGACAAGTTTAATAAATTGCTTAGCTTTTTTGTCTAGTTTTGGATTTAATTAGTTGTTCTTTTTGCGTGTGTGTTAAGTCTTCTCTTTGTCACTTTGTTCTTCTTATCCTATTTCCTTGTTGTTGGTTAAGTTCACTTGAAGGAAAATATTAGGACCAGAGAAAGCAAAAGGAGTAAGGAAAGAAAATGAATAGTAGTATTGATAGTAAATATTAACAGAGGAACCATGTGAGATCTAGGAGAATGGATACTAGACTCATGTAAATTATGTAGAGTTATAACAGTAAGAAAAGTAGAATACGTATAATGAGACAGTAAACTGAATTTGGGGAGGAATATAGTGTGAATTAAAAGGCCATTGTGTTCAGCAGAGAGGGAAAGAGAAAAGAAAGGACAATAATATGAAGAGTAAATGTACGACAGAAAGCAGAACACAGGTATTAGAAATAAAAAGTCAGAAAAATAGGGGAGCAAACAAAGAGAGGTGTAATATATGAGAAACAATCAATGATGGGGGATAGAAAGATGTAGAGGAATGGGTATAATGTTGGTGGCCAAAATCAATACACACAGAAAAGAGTAAATGGAGGATGAGGAAGTACAGTAAATGTGAAGTGCTCCTTGCAGCACCTAATATAAAAATAAAAAAAGAAGAGAAAGAAAGAAAGAAAAGAAAAACACGGGGGTGGAGGGGAGGGCAAAAGGAAGGGAGGAAGCAAGCAAGAAAAAGAGGAAAAGAAAAAAGAAAAAAGGGCCTTGAGGGGATAAAGATGATGGAAAAACAAGAACACAAACCAAAAAAATACCAGGCAAAGTTTGAAGCAAGGAATCCTCTTTGCAGTTAAATAAAACGCTTAGGGATCTGATGTTCTCCCTTTCTCCATTCCTCACTTCCCTCTTTCCCAGGGCAGCAGGAAAGCTGCCTGAGACGTCTAATAGGAGATTCAAGTGGGTACTTGTTGAACCAATTCCCCACAGGAAACAGTGACTCTTAATTTCCAGAGAGAGAGCACTCACATCTCACCAGGAACCCCAAGTATTCTATTCGAAGCTTGGAAAGCACCTCCTACAGTCCCTCTCCTTTAGGTATGCTACGAGTGGGCTAGTTGATTTTCTGACTCCACCTTCTCCCAGACCAAGTTTCCTATCCTAGGGTATTTAGGTGAATTGGGCTTTCTCAGCAGATTCACCACTCCTTTATTCCCAGGCTCTCTCCAAGCCAGCTGGTATGCTCCTCCAAGTGCAAAAGAAAAAAGGAGGTGAGAAATACCAGAGAATCAAACCCATATTAGCCAGGCCCCCCTGCTGCATCCCCCATGGCATCAGTCCAAAACCAGAGGGCTAGGGCAATCCCAGACCTCCGGGAGTGCTGGACTTGGGAAAGGGAAGTCCGGGACATTGCACATACCAGAAGTCTGGTACGTAGGTCCGTGGTACATGGGCTACGGGGGCTCAGGGGACTTGGACCTGGGAACCACGCATCCAGGGACCACTGAGCCCAGGAATGCCGCCACACAATCAACAGTTTTCAGGGAACACCACTGCTGCCAGCCCCAGGGGGAGGGGTCCCGCCAGCCCACAGCTTCTGACCTCTGTACTTATAACCGGCAGTTCTACCTTTAGCAAGCACCACCTCCGTCACTGTCTCTCCAAATTGAGGTCCATACACCCTCCCTGCACCTCCACCCTGCAAGCCCCCAAGACAGCCTGCTCCGGCAAGACGCCAACCCCACTTGGCCTCCTCTTTGCAGGATTGACTGTAAGGTGCACTCACTCAGATGCCATCTTCCTGTATTATCCCTCCGGTGGTTCTTATTCTGGATCAAGCTGCTGTACAGGTGTACAGTCATCTTAAGGCTTGTTTAGGAAAGAATTCTCTGCCAAGAACATTCACTTACATGGCTTCAGTTGATGTCCTCATTTCCTTACCACCTAGGCCTTTCCATAGGCTCCCTGAGTGCCTTTGTGACATGAAAACTTGCTTCTCCCCAGTACTAGACATCCAATAGAGTGATGCCACACTACCTTAATGAGAGTCACACATAGTCACAGACTCTTTATTGAATTTGTTAGACAAGAGTGACTAAGTTTCGCCCTAACTCCAATGGAGGAGGTTACATAAGGTCTTCAATACCAAGAGGTCGCAATTACTGGGAAGAACATCTTAGAGGCTTGTTACTAAAGACTGATCCTAACAACGGTCACAGTCTTGACTTTGAAATGATGCGTATTTACCTTTATGTATCTGACTTCTGAAAAGTGAAAACTTGAGAGCAAATACTACCGTTATCATAATCAGTTTGTTGAACTCTGGGGCAGATAAATCCTCATTCTTCAAAATTCCTGGGAGAAATGAATGGAAAAACAATATTCACTCTATTTAAAAAAATTTACAGCCAATATACTTTAAAAGCACTGATTACTTCAATTCTAGGGCTATATCTTAGCATAGGTTTGTTGGTTTGTAATCAGCATACTTTATTTAACTGATAGGTCTACCAACTTTTTAAATTCTTTTTCTCAAATTCTTCTCTATAAACCATTTACACCATCTGTATATATCTGAGACACATGGTGCAGGTATTAAAAATTGTTTGGTGAAGTGTATGAATTATAACCTACCCCAAAAAACAAAATATGAAAAAATCTGAATGCAGGCTAAAGTCTTCTAAAGATTACTTTTGGAAATGCATTTTGGTGCTGTATTCATGTGACTTATTTTAGAAGAAACTTCTTCACGAGTAAGGATTGTTCATGTAACTGACTTTTTTTTCCAGTATCACAAGGTAAAATGAACAGGGTGGCTTCCCTATCCTCAGAGTCTTTATTTGCTGTTCCAAATATTTGTGGTATGTGATAACCATACTTTCTCCCTACTTGTCAGGATGGTGTACTTTTTACATTCAGTAGGTTGAAGTACTGGGTATGATTTAATGTTACCCTTTATTCGTGGATAATTTAATTTCAGTTTGTTCTTCCATTTCTTTGGTTTTTATTTTAGTATATTCCTTTTCGAGTATTTTCATTTTTTGTCTTGGTTAACTGCTTGAATTAATTTGTCTGGACTACCATCCCACTGATGTGGAATGACTTCCTGAAAGTGTTATACCCTCCCCTCCATGTTGAGTTGCGTTAGTTCTGCCGGATTTCATCAGAGGAAATGCTAATCCTATTGGAAACATTATTTCTAAACCCTCAGGCATAAAGATATCAGATAGACTTGTAGCAATTGACAGTGGAAAAATTGTAGGAAAGGTAGAAACCAAGATGATACATATATTTAGGTATGAAAACTTTGAGATTGAAAGTAAACAGAAAGCTCTGGAAGATGCTCTTGTATCATACATTCAAACTGGTACATACAAAGGCTCAATTCTGCCATATTTGATTTTAAAAGTTCCCGGTGTCTATAATCTTGCATTAACTTAACAAGAATACAGAAAACTGCTTCTTCTGGCATCTGGCATAAGTAGTAATCCAACTATAAAAGAACTTCCTTGACAGTAACCAACTTCATGGTCCACTAAAGAATATGCCTTCATTGCATTAAATAAAACATCCTGTCCAAGGCTATCTTTTTCCTTTAAAAAATATGTTCAGGATATATTCTACCAATATACCTTCAGATCACTTTTTCACGTGGTAATGTTAATTTCAAGAGTCCTGAATACTGATCCTTAATTGGCCTACTTTGTGCCCTGCATAAAAGTTTCCATACTATTCTAAAGTGATGTCTTATTCCTTTACAAACAAGTTCGTTTGCTTGCTTTTCCTCTTTTTTCCATACATCTTCCCATTCATTAACAACTGTTCCCCACAGAATCCAAGAATCTTCTTCAAGGAGGCTAAGTTTGCTAGAGGATTTATCATATGAACTTGATACAATAGAGAAGCCACTGATTCTTCCTGGTCCATTTACTTATCTTCAAGACTTACTATCCATCTGTAACAATCTCTCTTGTTCTTCCAGGTTAGCCAGGAGTTCTATGTCATCTGCACTCAAGTGCGATGGGGAAGGGCTGGTGTTGATAGTATGGTAGATGTGGATGTGTGTAATGAAGCAGGTGGACTTGCCATCTGACTGGTCATCTGATTGATTGTATGTGGTAATGTATTCTTCACCCATGAGAGAGTAGAATTCAATTTTTCTGCAGCCTTGTCTGTCACCACCATTTGGGTTGTATTCTGAAAGCTTTAGTACATTCAGGTATGGTCAAGAAAAACAGCCATATCTGTTTCCCATTAGGGTTTGTAAAGACAGCAGTCATTTTGGTGGTAATCATGATAAGAAAAGCAGACAAGGAGACTGGAGATTTGAATTCGATATTGTTAAATGTATTTTAAGATTAATGAGGAAACACTGTATTGTTTTTTATATTGAGTTATAGCATTCCATTTACTTGACCCTTTGAGACTCTTCTTATAGAGCAAGACCCTTATCTACTTGAAAATGAATTTTGAAAAGTTTTGCCCCACTGTGAAAAGCAGCCAAGAAAAGATTCTAAAATAAAAAGGAAAAGGTGATTATTTTGCTCCTCTTTTTACATAATTTCACACAGAACACATTTTTAATAGCACAAAGCACAAAGATTTTTGAAGATACCAATTATGCCTTATGTATCCTTGTTCCTAGAATCTAACATTTATGCCTGGCACATAGTATGTGATTAATGAGTGTTTAATAATAAACCATTAACAAAATCATAAGAAGGAGCAATCATAATGTCTTAGGCAGTCTCAGTCTCTGATTAGCTATCTAATAATTGGGAAAATTTTAATCCATTAAAAATTAATCTCCAATATTGCACAGTCCCTTGAATCTAGAGTAAGTCAAGTGATCAGTCATATCTATCTGTTGTCCTCTATATGGCGTGGATATCTTATTTTGAACTATAGATATATAGTACCCCAATTCTTTCTTCATATTTAGTGGTAAAGGTGCTTTCAAACTTTAAATAATCTTCCCTTCCTCTATTATTCCTCTTTTTCTTCCCTTCTTTTTTTCTTTCCCTTTTTCTTCCTTTCTTCCTTCCATCTGTCCATTCATCCATTTATCTTTTTTTTTTTTTAAATATATAAATAGACTTGTGGAAGCTTAAGATTGAGTAGAGTCTCTTTATCCTTTGATGGTTGTTGGATTCAGAGTTCTTATTTGGGACAATTTGGGCATTCCAAACTTTGTGCTATGTGGAGCTACCATAATTTGCCTGAGCATAATAAATAATGAGATAAAGTACATATTTTATTATAAATATTTTTCTCACACTTCTTTATAAAATAGGGCATTATATATATTTATAGTATATGTTATATTTGTTATATTTTCTATGGATTTTGTTACAGTATGGTTAAAGGACATGTTGGACCTGATTGGTTTGAGAACCACTGGTTTCAGTTCATGTCAGTATTTCTACATATGAACTAGTTTCTTTAATTTGTAGCTCTAGTGAGAGTATTTTGAATTAAATAAAAAAACTTGACTTGGAGTTATATTGAGCATGAGCCTTGCTGTCATTATAGTATGATAGAGGTTTACTTAACAGAGCTACAAATTTTAATTTAAACCAAATACCTAAAGATCTCCTGGGTCTCCAACCCTTTGAAGTATATAATTGCAGAGTGAAGCTGTTAAGAAGGGTTTATTTTTTATTTTATCAGCTTTTGCAGTATTATAGCCATTAGAATCTATATGTGTATATATTAACAAGTACTTCATGTTTAATAATTTAAAATCTTAATTTTACATCTGCTTCCTTTAGAACTTATTAATTGAGTTTTACCTACTAAGGGTGCCATGAAATCTTACGCTTTTTATATTTGGAGATTATTTCAGATTTACCTAGTACTTTGTGGCCCAAACAAGATTAAATGCCTTTTTTTTCGTCTGTTTGATTTGTGTGATTTTAGGAATGTCTGACAAAGTTACTTTTGCTTGAGATGTAAAATGTGTAACAGGTTTCCTGTTTATTTAATATTTTTAAATCCTTGCAAAAATAAAAGTTATATTTTAGGGTACAAGCTATGTTTTCAGTACTATTATCTGCCATTAAAATAGTAAAGTTACAATATAAAATTTCTCCATTTTGAACAGGTGATTGCATGTTTGTGAGGAAATCTGCTCCAGACCTCTCCTTTGTCATCCCTGCATTTGGTTTTAGGGAAAACCTACTGGTAGTACTTAATGAATTTAGAGTTCTGAAAATAAAGGAGGGAGCTATGTAGCAAGCAGTTCAAACATGCTTGAGAATGGTTTGGTTAAAAGAGCAGGTATCATTTCTCCCATTTAACAGATTAGTAAGAACTATGTACAGATTAATTTTAATATGCCAAATGTTATTAATATTATTTTTGTAAGACCACACTTTCTTGACTTTCAGGGCTGTTCTCGTACTTCAAGCTCTTTCCTATAAGAGTATAATACAGTTCAAAGACAATTTTCTTCTTACATTCTTAAATTTTATTTTATTTGGAGCTTGTAATCACTGTCAAGGATCCTGTCAGATGCTATAGATTAAGTTCTTTTCTTCCTGATTCCGTGAGTCGTAATCTTGTGATTTTTAAAATTTAATATTTACACTTACACTTAAGAAACTTTTCTCTATAAACACTGTTATGTTTAGTATAAAAGTGATCATATTTATCTCACTGTGCATATTTGAAATAAAAATGAAGTAGCTAGAAGTGGTATAAAAGAATAAGGTAAGAAAGCTTTAACTTTTTTTTGGTGTAGAAGTTATTGAGCCACTTTCATGTTCAAAGAAAAACTGAAATGTGATATTAGGTCAAGTGCCATTGCTTTAATTTATAGAAAAAGATTCTGAGGAAAAATATCTTTTAAGTGCCATGAAAGGATATAAACTGTATATTTGAAGGTTTTTAAGACAAAGGAAGACAGTTATATATCTGGTTAGCATTGGCATAAATCCATCTTCAGGTCCCTTCTTATAATGTTAAATCTATTGTCTCATTCTCTGTTTCTCCTTCTTCCACCCTCCTCTCAGTATTTCACCTCATATTTATCTATTTCAAAGGATAGTCAGTTCTTTTAAAATATCTATAGACTATGAGGATCCCAAAGAAGAGATTCCTTTAAAATAAATGGTATGGAACTTTGAGGAAAAAAGACAAATCCACTATTTTAGTAATTTTATGTAACTTCTTAAATAATGGCTAGATTAAATTTCAAGTTTGGCATGGGATAGAAAAAGATTAACAGGAAAAATCTGTTGTTCCACAGGTACTGTGAGAATAGAGATGTTTCGCAATATGCAGAACGCAGAAATCATCAGAAAAATGACCGAAGAATTTGATGAGGTATAGCATTCCAATATTTATACAAATTGCCTATTTATATTTTTTAATGGTGAATCTGTTGATTATTTCAAGTTGTGTTTTGATTGGAGTTTAGCATAATGGAAGATATACTATTTCTTGTTTATATGATAATTCCTGTGACTAAATTCATTTAATCTTGGGGATTTGATATTACATTGCATGGACTATCATTATATAATGACTGATAGGATAAGAGAATTAGTAGTCTGAGGTACAAGTTGATAATTGGCATTCGTTCTTGAAGACCTCAAATCCCCAAATTTACAGGTGCATCTCTATTACTTTCATGTTCTGTGGAATGCTAGTTGCACTAAATGCTTTAGTTAAAGAGGTCTGAGGAGGGCTTCAGATTGTACCCATCTTGGAGATTGTCAAAATACATTATATTTAAGGTCCTGAAAAATCCTAATGGAGAAAATCCTGTTTAACTTTATTTAACCCAGAATTTTCCAGAATTAATTTAAATGGCACCCCTCCCAACCTCCCCCTTTTGGTATAAAATGTAAGCTTCTATTTGGGACACTCTCTCACTTTGAGAAATATTCTAATTTCCATTTAGATTACATGTTTTCTTTGCTTGTCTTCACAAATTAGTTGCCTTTTCTGTTTTCACTGAAATGCTCTCTTGAGTAGTTTTACACTAATTATAATTGCTGAAACATTTTCACAGTTTTATTACAATATTGTCTTTTTGATGAACCTATTCATGTTCATGCTTTAGGCCACCACCAATTTTAACATTCTGCCCTTTTCATTTAAATAAGATTTCTGTAATCTAGTAGATTTTGCTTTTTCATGACTTTCAACACTAACAACAAAGATTGCTTTCTTCTGGTTCTATTCTTCTAGGGGGAGAAGACTCAGATTTTTAAAGATATTTTTTCAAGTGAAAAAATGCAAACAGCAAAATGAACACATTCAGAAGTAGAGAACACACATAGCACAATATGTCTCTTATCAGGTGTTTGCCTCTATTCCAGGAAGACATACAAAAACATTTTTATGAGCATCTTTACAGAAACATTCTGCCGATGATTTTCACAGTTATAGCCACATTTCATGGGGAGTAGTTAGGGCTTTACATTGGTGATCCATGTGTATGTATCCATACCACCCCCTCAGCAGGTTTTCATGCACGCACGTGCATGCACACACATGTGCGCAATCTCTTGTCTTGAATTCCATGAAGATTTGAAGTTCCAAATTATTAATTTTTTTTTGTAATTCACTTGGTCACAAAACCTAGATTGCTGTGCTGCAGATTCTTTTGGCATGTGATAGTCTATAAAGTATATATGCCCTATTAACTTCTAAAATTAAAAACTTTCTGAAATCTGAAATATTTCTCTGGGGCCACGTTTTACTGATAAAAATAATTTTGTTGTTATTACTTCAAGAGTTATATGTGGCAAATCAAAGATTAAGGTAGGTGTGAGTGGCAGGTTTACTCTTCGATGACCAGACTGCCTCTGCCTTGCCAACTGTACAACACAGGTGACTACAATCAGAAATTTTAAAGTAGTGTACATTTTGGAATCTAAGGAAACTTACATGTGATGCAGCTCTTAAGAACTGAAGGAAATATTTCCCAAACTTTGCTGCACATTAGTATTACCTGGGATTCTTTAAAAAATATTGGTATTTTGCTCCCTCCCCCATTCCCCAGTTATTTTGATTTAATTTGTAAGTGGTGCAGCCTGGGCATAGGGATTTTAAAAGCTCCCAGGTGATTCTAATTTGCAGCAAAACTTGTGAGCTACAAGTTTTAGGAGAGGGAAGAAAGCCAAGAATTAAAACACTGCACATAGAGAATGGGTAAAACAGAAATGAATACATTTTGAAAATGTACAATAACAAAATCATTATTTATTTATTTATTTTATTTCTTTCCCCCCCGCCCCAGTTGTCTGTTCTCTGTGTCCATTTGCTGTGTCTTCTTGTTTTTCTCTGCCTCTGTTGTTGTAAGTGGCACGGGAATCTGTATGTCTTTTTGTTGCATCATCTTGCTGCGTCAACTCTCTGTGTGTGCGGCACCATTCCTGGGCAGGCTGCATTTTCTTTTGCACTGGGCGGCTCTCCTTATGGGGTGCACTCCTTGTGCGTGGGGCTCCCCTATGTGGGGGACACTCCTATATGGCATGGCACTCCTTGGGCGCATCAGCACTGCACGTGGGCCAGCTCCACATGGGTCAAGGAGGCCCGGGGTTTGAACCGTGAACTTCCCATGTGGTAGACGGATGCCCTAGCCACTGGGCCAAGTCCGCTTCCCTCATTATTATTTTATAACTCTTTAATTGAAACAATTCCAGAGACAGAAGGTTAGTCGTGACAAAACCATTATTTTTTTAAATTTATTGAAATATTTCACTTATACACAAACATACATAAACAATAAATGTATAATAGTTGTGAACTTACAAAACAAACATACATAACATCAAACATACATAACATCAAACATATATAACATCTTACCCTGCCACCGATAACTTGCATTGTTTTTAAACCTTTTTAACTAATGATTAAAGAGCATTGTCAAAATATTACTACTAAACAAAGTATTTTTCCCCTAACCAATCCGATTATTATCTTTACATCATTTTTATATGAACACACATAAACAAGTGTATAATAAAAGTTGTGTACTTACAAAGCAATCATGCATAACATCATACGGGGGTCCCACACATCAACCCTCTACCAACACCTTGCATTGTCATGAGACATTTGTTACAAACTATTCAAGAACACTGTCAAAATCTTACTATTAATCATAGTTCTTATCTTACATTTGGTGTATTTTCCCCCAATCCACCCTACTATTATTTTTTAAATATATTTTTATGACATTATAAACTTATAAAACAATCATGCACATGTGCAGAATTCCCAAGCAACACCCCTCTATCAACACATCTGTCATTTGCTACAGATAAAATAATATCATCTGATTATTGCCATGTTCATAGTGTACATTTGGCTCACATTTTCGATACTGCCTCAGTATCATCACAGTACATCTTTTACATAGATGCAAGAATATTATATTATTACTATTAACAACAGTCCATTGGTCACTCCAGCTGTATTTTTCCCGTGCTTCTCCACATTCCCAACACCCTGCAGTAGTGATATACATTTGTCCTAGCTAACAAAGGACACTCTTGTTCTGTACCATCTACCACAGTTCTCACCCACCTCTTGGTTTACTGTGCTATCCAGTTCCTAGATTATTCTCAAGCATCTGTCAGTTGGCATTTACATAACTAGACTACCATTTTCAGTCACATCCCTGTTTATAAACTAGCTGTTACTCACTGTGTATTATCATCCACTCTATACATTTCCACAACTTTACAGTAAAGCTAATTAAAACTTCTACATACATTAAACATCAGTAGTCCACTCAGTCCTTCTCTCCTTTAAGAATCCACCACCTACCACCAAGTCTTGAAGATATTTTCCAATACTTTCTTCTAGAAGTTTTATGGTTCTTGCTTTTATTTTTAGTTTTTTGATCCACTTTGAGTTAATTTTTGGATAAGGTGTGAGATAGGGGTCCTCTTTCCTTCTTTCAACTATGGACGTCCAATTCTTTCTGCACCATTTGTTGAATGGATTGTTCTGCCTGAGCTGTGTGAGTTTGACAGGCTAGTCAAAAATCACTTGACCATACCTGTGAGGGTCTGTTTCTGAACCATAAATTTGGTTCCACTGGTCTATTGTGTCTGTCTTTAAGCCACTACCATGCTGTTTTTACCACTGTAGATAGGTATTATGATTTAAAGTCTGGAGATGAGGGTTTACTTTCCCTTTTTATTTTTTTTCTGGCTATTCAGGACTCCTTACCCTCCCAAATAAATTTAATAATTGTGTTTTCAATTTTTTCTTTAATGCTGGTGGAATTTATATCGGGATTGCATTAAATCTGATATCAATTTGAGTAGAAGTGACATCTTAATGATATTTAGTCTTCCAATCCATGAACATGGAATGTTCTTCCAGTTATTTAGGCCTTTTAAAAATTTCTTTTAACACTGAGTTGCAGTTTTCTGAATACAAGTGCTTTACATCATTGGATAAGTTTATTCCTATTTGAGTTTTATCTGTCATATTTTATTTTCACCACTCTTTTGACAATTTTAGTTACTTTTATTGATATAATCTTCATTTCTAGACTCTCTGCCGGGCCCCTCTCTCCTGTCTTTTCTTTTCAAGCTCTAGCACATCCTTTAGTATTTCCTGAAATTCTGGTGTCTTGCTTAGAAATTCTCTCAGTTTCTGTTTATCTGTGATTATTATAATTTTGCGATCATTTTTGGAAAGACAGTCTTGGTGGATATAATATTCTTGGCTGGAAGGTTCTCTCTTGTAGTATCTTAAATGTATCAGACCATTATTTTCTTGCCTCCATGGTTTCTGGTGAGAAATCAGCACTTAATCTTATTGGATGTCCCTTATATGTTATGCATTGCTTTTCTCTTGCTGCTCTCAGAATTCTCTCTTTGTCTTTGGCCTTTGACTTTCTAATGAGTATGTGTCTTGGAGTTGATCTGTTTGGATTTTTTCAGATGGGAGTACCGTTGTGCTTCTTGGACAGGTATATCTGAGTCCTTCAATAGGGTTGGGAAATTTTCTACTATTATTTCTTTAAATATTCCTTCTGCCCCTTTTCCCTTCTCTTCTTCTGTATGTTTGCATGCCTTTTGCGGTCATTTAGTTCCCTGAAACCTTATTCAATTTTTCCATTCTTATCTTCTTCTGTTCTTTTGTATGTTCACTTTCAGAGACCATTTCTTCAAGCTCACCAATCCTTTCTTCTGCCTCCTCAAATCTGCTATATACGATGCCAGTGTTTTTTTTTAATTTCATTGATTGCACCTTTCATTCCCATAAGATCTGCTGTTTTTCTGTGTATGCTTTCAAATTCTTGTTTGTGCTCATCCAATGTCTTCTTGATATCCTTAATCCTTTATGTCATCTGGAGGCTTATCTTGTTCCTTTTACCCCGGGCCATATCTTCTTGTTTTTTCATGTGGATTGTAATTTTTCATTAGTGTCTTCACATCTGGCTTACTAGAGTTTTTTTTCTGGGTGCAGTTTTTCTCTTTAGTTTAGGGCTTCTATCGTTTCTCCCTTGCTGGTTGTGCAGTAGGAGCCAAGCACATAGTTGGTGCTGTAACCTATGGAGGCTCAAGCTGCCCTCATTGCACCAGGGACCTATGAAGTGTCTTCCAACTTTCTCCTTTGCTAGGGGTAGGGACAGAGTCACAGCTGTGTGGAATAATCCACCCGCTGGTCTAGACTGTAGTGGCCCAGAGAGACTGATGAAGCTTCACATCCCATTCTCCCCTGCCTGGGACGGGGACAGAACTGCAGGTGTGGGCAGCAGTCTATGCAATGTGGCTCCAAGATGACTGCAGTTGCCCTGGCAGACTTCTGATTTTCAGTCTATGCCAGCTAAAATTCTCTGCAGTTACCTGTATAGGCTGGTATAGGGCTTCTCAGCCTCCTCCCCACCAGAGGCAGGGCTGAAGCCTAGGCGGCCTACAGGCTGATCTGTGTGAAAGAAACTGGTTCCTGCTGATGATGAGAGTTTCAGTCAGGTCGGCTTCCCCTCAGGCTGGGTGGAGTCAGAATGGCAGCTACTGGCCTCTTTCTGACTTGGGCTGGTTCTCACCCCTGCTGTTCCCACGGTTATCTCTTAGCTAGCCAAGTCCCCCATTCAGTAGCCAAAATTAGCAGCCAACCGTCTCCTCCCCTGTTCCTGGGAAATGGAGCTTCCAATTCCCGTCACAGAGTACCTCTTGGGGCAGCTCGTGCCACCAGAGCAGGACAATTACTGGCCTCCGCAGCTTGGCTGGTATTTCCGAAGAGGCTGGTGCAGATCCCTGCAGCTTCCTCCCTGCTGGAGGTGGCAATGGGGCTTAGGCTAGACCTGCAATATGATCTGGATGGGAAGAAGCCGGTCCCCACCACCACTAGGATTTTCAGTCTGCCCCACTTCCTCTTGTATCAGGCGCGGAGTTAAGATGGCGGCTCCCATCCTCTTTCTGACCTGGACAGGCTCCAACCGTAGCTCTTCTCAGGATCATACTTCAGCCCACTGAATTTCCTCATCATAGCTGAAATTGGTGCCCAACCATTTTTGGGGAAGTGGAGCTTTCAATTCCAGCTGCGGAACAGCTCCCAAGGTGGCTTGTGCCTCCAGTAAAGGATGGGCACCGGCCTCAGTGGCATGGAGTGCTCTACTTACAAGTCTTCTCTGCAGATGCGCAGTCTCCTCTTCCCACTCCCCCAAGGATGTTGCAGGATGCTCTTCTGGCCTCCTGGAGCCTCTGAACGGGTGCTTCAGCTAGCTCCAGAGAACTCTGGGTGTTTGCTAACTGCCCCTAGCAGGAGGTGACTCTAGGAGCTCCCTACTCCGCTGCCATCTTGCTGGTTCTCTCCAAAACTGTTATTTTTATAGTAAGATTTTTGACATAACTAGAGGAAGGAATTTATGGAATTAAGAGTCATGATATTCCAAAGAAAACATTCGTGTAAATATTGTCAAGTATTCAGGGTAAATTGAAAGCATAGTAAGCTGTTACCAAAACTCATAATGGTTTAACCATAGGATTTGCAAATAAAATTATTGAAAAGGTATTTATTTCTTATTACTATATACTTTTTCTCCCAATATTTGAGATGAGTGCCCTGATCAAAGAAGAATCTAATTATAAAATCAGCATTCCATTCCACACCAAATGCAAATTGTTAATAATAGGGTGGTATATGGGAATCCTGTATTTTATGCACAATTGTTCCATAAACCCACAACTTTTCTAATAAAGAAAAAAGAAGTTAAAAAAATCAGCATAACGCTTTTTTCATAATTGACAGTACAGCTAACAGTTTTCAGTATGATTATATTTGTTTAAAGCAAAATTATATATTAGATGTATTCTAAGTCTGCCTGTTATATCTTCAACATCTTTAGCAAGATAATTGCTCTTTAGCTACTCTGTATATATCCAAGAAACTGTATTTGCTTTATTTTACTTTTTTTTAAAGATTTATTTTATTTATTTCTCTCCCCTTCCCTCCCCCTGGTTGTGTGCTCTGTGTGTCTATTCACTGTGTGTTCTTCTGCGTCCACTTGCATTATCAGGTGGCACTGGGAATCTGCATCTCTTTTTTGTTGTGTCATCTTGCTGCGTCAGCTTTCTGTGTGTAAGGCACCACTCCTGGGCAGACTGAGCCTTTTTCATGCGGAGTGGCTCTCCTTTCACCATGGGACACCCCTATGCAGGGGGCGTCCCTGCATGACAGGGCACTCCTTGCACGTCACAGCACTGCACATGGTCAAGAGGAGGCCCTGGGGATCGAACCCTGGACTCTTGATATGGTAGATGGATGCTCTATCAGTTGAGCCATATCTGCTTCCCAAGAAACTGTGTTTAAATCCTTTGTAATCTTAAATATACAATATTTTATTTTGTGTGTGATTTTTTTTCCCTTCAAAATACTCAGTGGGTCATTTAGTTCCCTGGAGAACAAGGGGAAGGGAATTTTTAAAAATTGCATTTTGTGATAAAATTTTGAAATAGCTGATAACAAACATTTAGTCCCAACAGTGTAGAACAGTGTCTGATTCACAAAGAATAGTCATTAAAATTTTGCTGACTGAAAGAACATATTATATTACAGAAAAGTAAAGATAAGGTGAATTTGAAGTAACTTAGATTGAAGGTATGTAAATTTTGGTAAGGCAATCCAGGAATTTGGTATTGCCTTGGAAGTACACTTTATCTCCTATACTTTAGTACAGATTGGTTATAATGTTTGTTATTAGATGACCTTTTTTCAAATCCTAAAACCTGCATTCAGCCAAAAGTGTTTTGCAATTATAACATCAGCCTAATTTAGAAATATATTAATTCCTAGAGCTGTGAATTGTACTTTAGTCAGTAGTTACATTCTGTACTTGTTGGAGCTAACCTCTGGAGACTAAGGCAAAGATATATTATTTCTTCTCCAGATTATTGTAATCACATCTCCATGTGTACATAAACTCTTAGGTATATTTCTCAAATGTCAGCATAGTTTTCCCTAAGTTTTTGTGACTTATATGTAGGAAATACATTGTTGCAACACAACACATTTTAATGCATTCATTTAGTACTTTTCATTCTTGTCTCTTATTTTGTATTGCATTGCTCATAATTTTAATACAGATTTTTCATGTCATGTTCTTATATGATTATAAAACTTGTCCTATAGCTTTTTTCTTTTATCGGTGCACTTCTGTGCATTAATTTATATAAACTTAAAGAACTGTTAATCTTTTTATACATTTGGGCATTTATTTAATCAAAGGATTAAAAGTTTAAATCGTATACAAACTGAGAAATGCTAAAGATATATTAGAGGAAAGATCAAATTATCTCTAGTATTGTTATACCATGTTACAGCTCAGAAAACTGAGGCAGTGGGGGTAAAAAGTTTAGGTTGAGTTCACACAAAAAGTAAATGACAAAGCCAAAAGTTGAACACATATCATCAAGCTCCACTTTCTTAACCACTGCCTATTCTGGTAGTATATAACTCCTTGTTTATAACCCTAAAATGGCTGGGAAAACAGTAGTCAAATGACAGGTATGCTCTTTCAACTTGTATGCTTTTTATGATATGATAAATTTCAGGCTGTTTTTATTACCAATGTCTGTGACTAATCCGACAAGTTATGAAATTTAGTATTTTTAAAAAGGACCAATTGGACCCTGACCTGATGAGTATATCAGAGTGAGACACTACAGGGCTCCATCCCATTATAAAAGCTCTGTACAAAGAAGAAGAGTTGGCAAAAACATCTTTCTCAAAGTTCCCGAAAACAGTTAAAGGCCTGCAGTAACAAGGCGAGTTCCAAATCAAGAAAAAAAGCTGCTTAAAAGCAGTAAGTTCCCTTGTTGCCATGGCTGGCCTCTTTCCCATCACCACCACTCACTGGCTTGGCATGGAACCAGATCCCTAGTCCCAGACCAGAGAGAGCAGAGTAACCAATGTGCACTTAGTGGAAAATATGTGTCTGACTCTATTTGGTGCTGGCCTAAGGGACTTGCTGTCCCAGAAATTGCCCTGTACGTGGAAGATAGCTCAAGGACCTCCTACAGAACACTGTGGAAGAACAGGCAAGTCATGTGGCCTGGGGCACTGTCTCTAGGATATACAGTGCAGTTTCCCTAGACAGTGGGGAAATTGGATCCTAGGGAAGATGGGGTATTCACATCCCTGTAAATGGGGAAATTCCTAGGCTCACATAACACATATGCTCAGAAAGGCCAAGGAGGCTTTTTTATAAACTCATTAATGTTCAATACCTAAGGAACACACTTACCCAGGTTAGTCAGCAAATACTGGAAAAAGAGTTTCTCTTTTTACTTACTCTTACTTTTTCTTCTTGTGGTTAACTCCTGGCAATCAAAGAAAGTTCTATCATAACACTAACCAGATACAGGCTTAAGGAGTGGTAGCCTCAGAGTCTAAATTCCACCAGGAACACATCATTAAAATTTCTAAATGTCCAGGTTTCAAGGAAAGTTTACAAAACATACAAAGGAAGAGGAAGTATTAGCCCATGCAAAGGAAAACATTATAGCAATAGAAACCATCAATAAGTAGGATCAGACTAGGGGCATACCTAGACAAAGACTTTTAAAAATGGTCCTAAATATGCTTAAAGAGCTAAAAGAAAATGTAGACAAAGAAGTAAGGAAATCAGGAAAATGATAGGTAAACAAAAAGAATATCAGTGGGGGATGGAAATTATGAAAAGGAACCAAAGAGAGCTGAAGGACACAGTAACAGACATTAAAAATTCTGTAGTGTTTCTGCAGCATATTGGAGCTGCCAAAACAAAGAATCAGTGAACTTGACGATAAGACAACTGCAGTTCCCCAGTCTAAGGAGCAGAAGGAAGAAATTTTCATATAAAGAAAAGTGATGGGAGTCTAAGGAACGTGTGTACTAATGTCGCATTATGGAAGTCCCAGAAGAAGAAAGAGGAAGGGACACACAAAATATTCAAATAAATCATAGCTAAAAACTTTCCAAATCTGAGGAAAGACTTAAAATATGTACATTTAAGAAGCCCGACAAACTGAAAGTGGATAAACTCAGAGAGCCACACCCATAACCATAATAATCAAATTGTTCAATGCCAGGGACAAGGTGGGTGTTCAGAAAGCTGTGAAAGACTAAATGAGATATGTACAAGGGAACACTAATTAGATTAATAGAGGCAAGAATCCATAGAGGCAAGAAGGCAGTGAAACAACATATTTAAAATGCTGTAGGAAAACAATTGTCAGTGAAGAATTTTGTACCTAGCAAGACTTCCTTTTGAAAATGAGGGAGTGATTAAGACATTCCCAGATGAGCAAAAACTGAGGGAATTTGTCATCACTAAACTTACCCTACAAGCAATGCTAAAGGAAAAATCTCAAACTGAAAGGAAAGGACAGTAGAGAGTGGAACAAAGTAGCATAAAGAAATAAAGACCTCTGGTAGAGGTAACCATGTGGATAATTAAAGCTACCAGTATGCTTGTATTGTTTGTTTTGTAGCCCCACTTCTTGCTTCATGTAAGAGGTATAATGTAAATACATAAAAAGTGTGATAAATTGATGGTTTTGGTCCTACAATGTACAAAGATACAATTTGTCGCAAGTATAAAAAAGGTGAGGGGATGAAGGGGTATACGAACAATGTCTGTATATGTTATTCAAGATAAGTTGCTTTCAAATCAAATATGATTGATATGTATATATACAGGATGTTAAATTTTAACCCCCATGGTAACCACAAAGAAAATTCATGAAAAATAAGATGAAAGGAGCAGGGCATATGGGAATTCCCTCTATTTTTTTTATGTAACATTTATATAATCTAAGTATCTTAAAAGTATATTTGTTTTAGAGGAGAAAAATTTTTTTGTTAGAGAGGTTGTGGGTTTGCAGAACAATCCTGCATAATCATGCATAAAATACAGGATTCCCATATTCCACCCTACCACCATCTTGCTTTGGTGTGGAATATTTGTTACAACTGATTATAACACTTTTTAGTAATTATACTACTACTTTTTAACAGTAGTTACCTTTGTTACAATTGATGAAAGATTATTAAAATATTATTAACTATTAAAAAAATAAGGGGTTCAAAATGGTACAGTACAAAAAGCCAAATATATGTGGAAATAGGCATTAATGGGAGATTTGAGGGTCACAAAAAGTATAAGATTTACAAACACAAAATAGCAAAATGGCAAAAGAAAGGGCTGCATTATCTGTAGTTGTTTTAAATGTCAATGGATTAAGCTCTCCAGCCAAAAGGCAGATTGACAGAAGGGCTACAAAAGCATGATCCAACACTGTTTACAAGAGAGTTCCCTTAAATTCAAAGACATAAGAAGTTTGCAGTAAAAGGGTAGGAAAAAAATATACCATGCATGTAGTAACGAAGAGAGCTGAAGCAGCTATACTATCAGATAAAATAGACTTTAAGTGATAAACTATTATGAGGGACAAAGAAGGTCACTCTATAATGATAAATGTCTTCAATGAGAAGACATAATAATTATAAATATATAATTATATGTAGATAATATATACAGGTTCCAAAATCTATCTTCTCTGACTGCAATTGAATGAAGCTATAAATCAATAATGGAAAAATGGAAAATTCATAACTATTTGGAAATAAAACAACATATTCTTAACCTTTGAGTCAAAGAAAAACTCCCAAGGGAAACTAGGAAATATCTTGAGGTAAATGAAAATGAAAACACAACATTATTAAAAATTATGAGCTGCAACAAAGATAGTGCCAAGAGGGAAATTTATAACTCTACATTCTTACATTAAAAAAGAAGAAAGACTTCAACTCAGAGACCTAACCTCAAAACTAGAAGAACAAACAAAGCAGAAGGAAGTCACAAAGATTAGAGCATTAATAAATAAAATACAGAATTTAAAAAAGTAGGAAATGAACAAAGTTAAAAGTTGGTTCTCTGAAAAGATCAAAATTGACAAGCCTTTAGCTAGGCTGACCAAATAAAAGAGAGAGAATGCAAATATCTAAAATCAGAAATAAAAAGAGGGACATGACTGTCACCTCGCTTAAGTAAAGAAGACTTAGAATAATAAGAACAACCATACACCAACAGATTGGATAGCTAGATGAATTGGACAACTTCCTAGATACACACCAACTACCTACATAGACTCGAGAAGAAATAGAAGATCTTAACAAACCAAATACCGGTAAGAGATTAAATCAGTAATCAAAAACCTTCCAACAAAGAAAAGACTAGGAGCAGATGACTTCACAAGTGAATTTTACCAAACATTCCAAGAATTAACACCTATCCTAAACAAAGTCTTCAAAAATTTGAAGAGGGAACACTCTAACTCATTCTGTATGGTCAACATTACCCTCATATGAAAGAAGAAAACTACAAATCAATGTCCATTATGAATATAGATGCAGAAATCCTGAACAAAATTCTAGCAAACTGAATCCAACAGCAAAAGTGTCCTACATCATGATCAAGTAGTATTTGTTCCGGGTATGTAGGGTTCAACATAAGAAAACCAATGTGATACACTGCTTTAATAGAACAAAGGGAAAAAAGCCACTTGATAATACCAATTGATGTAGAAAAAGCATTTGACAAAATTCATCACCCCTTATTGATACAAACACTTAGTAAACTAGGAATAGAAGGAAGCTTCTTTAACATACATAATAAAGAGCATCTATATATATCTGAAGCGGAGTTGGCCCAGTGGTTAGGGTGTCCTTCTACCACATGGGAGGTCCGCGGTACAAACCCCGGGCCTCCTTGACCTGTGTGGAGCTGGCCCATGCGCAGTGCTGATGCGCACAAGGAGTGCCGTGCCACACGGGCGTGTCCCCCGTGTAGGGGAGCCCCACGCACAAGGAGTGCGCCCCATAAGGAGAGCCGCCCAGCACGAAAGAAAGTGCAGCCTGCCCAGGAATGGTGCCGCACACACGGAGAGCTGGCACAAGATGACGCAACAAAAAGAAACACAGATTCCCATGGCGCTGACAACAACATAAGCGGACAAAGAAAAACATGCAGCAAATAGACACAGAGAACAGACAGCTGGGCGGGGGGAAGGAGCAAGAAAAAAAAAAGCATCTATATAAAGCTCAGAATTAACATCAGACTCAGCAGTGAATGACTGAAAGCTTTCCCTCTGAGATATGGGAACAAGACAAGGTTGCCTTCTGTCACGACTAACCAACATCGTACTGGATGTTCAGAAAGAAAGAAATGGCCTACATATTGGAAAGGAAGTAGCAAAACTCCCTATTTGCAGATGTCATGATCCTATATGCAGAAAATTCTGAAAATTCCACAACAAAGCCACTGGAACTGATAAATGAATTAATAAGCAAAGTGTTGGGGTATAATATTAACACATAAAAATCAGCTGTGCTTCTGTGTACTAGTTATGAACAATCTGAAAAAGAAATCAAGAGAATTTGCTATTTACAAGAGCAATTAAAGAATTATAGGTATTAGAATAGTAGGTATTTAAAAATACCTAGGAGTAAATCTAAGCAAGAATGCAAAGGACTTGTACACAGAAAATTACAAGACTGCTAAAAGAAATCAAAGAAGACCTAAATAATTCATTTGACAATCTATACTCATGGTTTGGAATAATAAGTATTGTTAAGATGTCAATTCTAACCAAAGCGATTTACAAATTCAATACAAGTCCATTCAAAATTCTGTCAACCTTCTTTGCAGAAATGGAAACGCTAATAATCAAATTTGTATGGAAAGGTAAGGGGCTTCAAATAGAGCCTTCTTATAAAAGAAAGAAGTTGAGGACTCACACTTCCTGATATTAATACTTATTGCAAAGTGATAGTAATCTAAACACTATGATAGTGGTACAAGAACAGACGTATAGACCAAAGGAATCAAATTGAAAATTCTGAAGTCAATACTTAAATTTATGTCCAACTTATTTTTGACAAGGATGCCAAGTTCATTCCATGGGGAAAGAACAGTCACTCAACAGATGGTGCTGTGGAAACTGGATGTTCACGTGTATCCAAAGAATGAACTGATTCTCTGCCTCATACCATATTAAAATACCAACTTCGAATGGATCATAGTCTTAAATATAAGAGCCAAAACTATCAAACCCCTTCAGGAAAACAAAGGGAAGCTTATAATTAAAGCACAGGCAACAAAAGAAATACTAGATAAATGGGACCTCATCAAAATGGAAGATTTTGCATTTCAAAGGTGTTTTATAATGAAAGTAGAAAGACAACCTACTCAACAGTAGAAAAGATTTAAGAACCACATATCTGACAAGGGGTTAGTATCCTGAATATAAAAGAAATCCTACAACTTAACAATAAAAAAGACATCTCAATTAAAAAATGTGCAACAGGTACATAGACATTTTTCCATAGAACGTATACAAAAGGCACATGAAAATATGCCCAATATCACTAGTTGTTAGGGAAATGCAAATTAAAACCACAAATGACATTTCACACTCAGTAGAATGGTTACTGTTAAAACACACAGAAAATTACAAGTTTTGGACAGTATGCAGAAAAATAGGAATACTAATTCATTGTTGGTAGGAATGTAAAATGGTGCAGCCGCTATAGAAGACAGTTTGGTGGTATTGTAGTCAGGGTACTCTAGGGAAACAACCAACAGGAGCTATCTGTAAATAAGAGATTTTACAGCATTGTTTCATGCGGCTGTGGGCTGCAGAAGTCCAAATTCCATAGGTCAGGCTGCAAGCTGGGAACTCTGATGAAGGTTTTTGATGAACTTCCCAGGAGAAGCAGGCTGGCTGAAGTAGAAATGGAAATTCTCCCTTCTGATTACTGAAATCATTTCTCCTTTTAAAAACCCTCAGCTGATTTGATGAGATGTCTCTCATTATTGAAGTCAGTCTGCTCAGTTGATTTTAGATATAATCAGGCATATATGCAATCATCTTACTGCTGATTTAAGCCTATGAAATGTCCTTGCTTTACAACTAGCCCATTGCTTGCCTAACCAAACAACTGGGAACTATTTCCTGACCAAGTTGACACATGAATGTAACGATTACAGGCAGTTCCTCAGAAAGTTAAGTATAAATTTACCATGTGACCTGGCAATCCCACTTCTACATATATACCCAAACGACGGAATAACCCAAGTATCCATCAGCTGATCAACAGATAAATAAAATGTGGAATATGCATACAATGAAATAGTGTTCAGTCTTAAAAAGAGATAAAGTTCTGATACATGTGATAAAATGGACAAACATTGAAGACATCATATTAGATGAAGTAAGCCAGGCACAAAAGGACATATATTGTATCACCTCACCAGTATGAAATAATTAGAATAAGCCAACTTGTAAAGTTAGAATCTGGAATATAGGTTATGAGAGCATAGGGTGGGAATAGGAAATAGTTAATGCTTAAATTTTAGAGTTTCTACTTCAGCTGATTGTAAAGTTTTGGTAATAAATGGTGTTGATGGTAGGACAGCCTTGTGAATATAATTAGCGGCACTGTGTTATATATGTGAATGTGGATAAAAGGGGAAATTTTAGGTGGTATATTTGTTACTTGAATAAAATTTTTTTAGAAAATCTAGAACTGAACAACACAGTGAACCCTATTTTATAGGATGTTCATTCATTAATTGTAACAAATTACCACACTAATGCAAGGTGCTAATAATAGGGTGGCATATGGGAATTCTGTATTTTACGCATGTTTTTTCTGTAAATCTACGACTTCCCCAGTAAAGGAGAAAAAAAAATGAGGGTATGTTCAAGACATTCACACAGAAACAATAGGGTGAAAAAATGGGTAATTATAGATTCCGGTATCACTGTATTTTTGGTTTCAACTCCACTTTTTACTTCTTACTGGATCTAAAAGGCAGATGCATAAATTGTAATGGTAAATCAGTGGTTTTGAACTCAGGGTATAAATATGTAATTTGTGGCAGGAACTAAAGAATGATGGGAGGATGGACGAGTATAGGAACATAGTTTTTGTATGCTCTTTAAGTTAAGTTGATCAAAGCACAGGATACTATTTTAGTTTTAGGAAGTTATGTTTAAGCCTCATGGTAACTGCAAAGACAAAACTGGAGAATTTGCAAGCTCATAGTGATAGAAATTATAGTTTAGGTTTCCAGTGGTGTGGCGGTCAGGACGCATGGGGAGTGAGTACAAAATGGGTGTAGAGTATCTGTTTAGGTTGATGGGAAAGTTACGTAGAGGGAGATGAGGATACTGCAGTGTGGTGAATGTGATTAATACTGTTGAATGGTATGCTCAGGAATGGTTGAGATTATAAAGTTTATGTTGTATATATGTTCCCACAATTAGAAACAAAAGAAAAAAAGCAACTAAAGAGACAGTGACAATTAAAGGCAATACATGATCCTGGATGGGATCTAACAAGAGAGGAGAGAAAAGCTGCAAAAGGGCATTATTGGGACATATGATATAGATTTTAAGCTTACATATCAGTGTTAAGTTTCTTATACTTGCTAACTGTACTTAAGTTACATATAAACGTGAATGTCCTTGGTCTTAGGGACTGTACATGTAATACATGTAATACATGGCAGTATTAAATGTTCAAGGAGCATGGCGTACATAACCTACACTGAAGTTTTCACAAAGGGGATTGATAAAGAGATGGATAGATGGATAGATAGCTATATGGGTTGATAGATTGATGAATAGATTGAATGATAAGGCAAGTGTAGCAAAAATGTTAAAATTGATGACTGGTTATTTGGGGGGGGGATAGGATTATGTTGGAATTATCTGAATGAGGTGTGTGTTTTGTAACTTTCTATTAAGTTAGAAAGTATTTAAAATAAGTTTAGATTAAAAACAAAAACACCAAGTATCTTGAACCTAGAGGAAATGTTTTTAGAGTGAGTTGTGCCTTTTCATTATATTGTCTAGAGCCAAACACTCATTTTGAGAGAAGCTTAAATGATGTACTCGTGAAGCCTAAGTATTACTTAGCAATGATATTTGTATCAACGAGTGCTAGATTAAATCCCTGTCTGTACTAGTCATGATTGACTATATATTGAGATTATTATTACACCTTTGGCAATTTCAAGATTTTTCTCATTTAGTTTTATGATATATCTGTAAAACATGATTTTTGCAGCAGGGTACTTAATCACATTTATATTTTTTAGTTATTATAAGACCTGTTAAGTTATTAAAGTTAAGTATTAAAAATTCTATATATTTTTCCCACTGTGTTGTACAGTCCTATGTTTTATCATTTTATCTTTTTCTACTAACATATATATGACCCCAAATTTCCCTCTACAACCACATTCACATATACAGTTCAGTGCCTGTAACCACACTGACAATGTTGTACCATCACCACCATCCATCTCCAAAATTTTATAGTCAACCCAAAGAGAAATTCTGTACAAAGCACTAACCAACTTTCCATTCCCTTCCCCAACCAAAACCCCAGCAATCTATGTTCTAGATCAGGGATTCTTAACAAGGGGTCCATGGAAAGATTTCAGGGGGTCTGTGAGCTTGAATTGAAAATCAAAACAACGTTATTCTTGTGGGGCTGTGTTGGTGCAGGTATGATCTATTTATTAAAATAATACACAGTATCGTATGGACTTAGTAAGGGGTCTGTTGTTTTCACCTGACTAGCAAAGGGGTCCATGGAGCAAAAATTGTTAAGAACCCCTGCTCTAGATTCTAACTCCATGAGAGTCTTTTTTTTTAATCATAGATACAACTTTTTACTTTAACAAGTGTTGTATAAATGAATTATTTCATCTTTCAAATTTATGTGGGATAAATTAATTTTTGTTATTAAGAAACATACGCACAACTTTTAGTTGGAAACTGTGTTTATAGAGATCAATACGATAGTAGCTCTGGGCAATGATGAACACATTCTAAATTGGGAAAGAGCTGTATAAACTAATACCATTAATACACTGACAAGTTTAATAGTTGAGGAATATACAAGAATCAGTGAGAAACCCATAGGATTGAGTTAATCATCTGAGATATGAGAACTTCACAAAATATTTAACCCTAGAACTAGGTGATTAAAAATACAAGTTCACCATAATAAATAGGAAAGAGGCATTGGACAGGTGGAGTGTTTAGGATATATAGGAAGAAACTGGGATCTGAAGCCAGGTTATCACAAACCCTGTATGCCAGACTCAGATTTTAATCTGATGCTAATAAGGAAGCCTTCCCCAAAACATTGTTCTACTCCTAAGTATAATAGTTATACTGTGGGAATCCTCTCTTGTCTACTGTTTTGTCCACCTTCCTCTCCAGTCTGTTTCCACACTCCCAGTCTCAAGAGTTGGGAAAATTCAACCCAACCCTTTTAGTTCCCCCCTGATCTTTTTTTTTTTTTTATACTTTTTATTTTTAAAATACTTTAGATTACATAAATGTTACATAAAAAATATAGTGGATTCCCATATGCCCCACTCCCTACCCCTCCCAAATTTTCTCACATTAACAGCATCCTTCATTAGTGTGGCACATTTGTTACAATTGATGAACACATTGGAGCATTGCCACTAAGCATGGTTTATAGTTTACATTATAGTTTACACTCTTTCCCACACAATTTTCTAAGTTATGACAAAATATATAATGTCCTAGTTCTAGATTCTCTCTGTTGCTTGTAATGGGCATTGTCAATTATCATCTCCTTGTTAGCTGTCCTGGATGAGTCCAGTGAACTGGAGAGTAGGTGTTGCAGCTCTGTTGAGATTCAGGGCCCAGCTGGCACAGTAATACTTGCAACAGTAGACAGTGCCTTAGATAAATGCAGAGATAGAAAAATGAATAAGATATGAACTTTGAAAATTTTAATAAATTTTTACAGCATTGATTTGTACAATTGCTGTTCCAAATATATATATTTTTTGTATTTTTTAAAATACATTTTTAATGTATTTTTAAAATATACAAAGATCACACAGAATGTTACATTAAAAAATATAGGAGGGAAACAGATTTGGCTCAATGGATAGAGCATCCACCTACCACATGGGAGGTCCAAGGATCAAACCCAGGGCCCCCTGACCCATGCAGTGCTGATGCACACAGGGAGTGCGCTCCATAAGGAGAGCTGCCCTGCACAAAAAAAGTGCAGCCTGCCCAGGAGTGGTGCCGCACATATGGAGAGCTGACGCAGCCAGATGACGCAACAAAAAAGAGATGCAGATTCCCGATGCCACTGAAGAATACAAGTGGGCACAGAAGAGCACACAGCGAATGGACACAGAAAGCAGACAACCCTGGGGGAGGGGGGGTGGAGAGAAATAAATTAAAAAATAAAATCTTAAAAAGAAAAAAAGATATATATATAGGGGGTTCCCGTATACCCTCCTCCCCACACCCTGCCCTTTTCCCACATCCACTACTACTTTCATTAGTGTGGTACATTCATTGCGTTTGATAGATACATTTTGGAGCATTGCTACACAGCATGGATTATAGGGTACATTGTAGTTTACACTCTGTCCCAGTCCATTCAGTGGGTTATGACAGGATATATAATGTCCTGCATCTGTCCCTGCAGTAGCATTTAGGATAACTGCAAGTCCCGACCAAATATATTTTTTCATCATTTCTTAATTGGTGTGTCTGTGACTCTCTTGACCAAATGAAATCTGTTAAAAACTTTGAAAATTTTTATTTTAATTTCTTGGTATTTTAGAAGTATGAAGCTTTGCCAGAGTCAGAAAAGCTAGCTTAGATTTAATTAGAAGAGGCCCTATTATAAAGAGTAATTTCACTTTAATTGCATTAAAGCAGTCAGCCAAAATAATTTACTTGAATAGTTCTTTATGGTTATTGTTTGTTGTTAAATGCATGATGGAACTTTCAAAGATTATTGTTATGCAGTTGAAGTTATTGGTCTTTTATTACTTACGGATTTTGTATCATATTTAGAAAAAAAAATCCATTCTCACAATATCACCCATGTTTTCACCTCTTAGTTTTGTGGTTGATTTTTTTTAGGTGTTTTGGTTCATTAGGAATGTGTTTTTTGTGTAATGTGCAGTATATATCTTTTTATTTCCCTAATGGACACCCGGGTGATCCATAATCATTTACTGAATAATTAATCTTTCCCCCCTGCCATTTAATTCTTCTTTCTCCTGTAATAGTAGGAATGCATTTGTCTGTGGGTAACAGAAAACCTGACCAACACAGCTTAAATTCACAATAGTTTTTGTTTCATACAAAATAAATATGAGAATGGATAGTACATGACCAGTACTGCAACTCAGCAGCAATACAAGACCTAGAATTTTTCTCTCCTCCTCCACATTCTTCTTACTCATACTTATCCCCTCATGGTTACAAAATGGCTGCAAAACATCCAGCACCACATTTGATTTCCAGGGTAATGAAAGAAGGAAGATACAGAAGACTGAAGAAACTGTACTAGTGAAGTCTTTAAAAGGCCTTTTCTAGAAATCCCAATAGCAAATTACCCATGTTTCTTCAGATATTTCTTGGATATTGTTTTTTAGGCTACTAATATATTGCCTATTATTCATGTATCTTCTTTCCTTCAATCCAGCAACTGAATTATTTAATTAGGAAATTAAATATTTTAGGTCACTGGAGTCTAAAATGTGTGCTGCATTTGAATCTTCTGAAGTTTGCTTAATTTTTAAATCAAGTTTTCCTGTGTGACTGTTGTTCTGCCTGTCCTTTGTTTCATTTGCTTTTAGGTTTCTTTGGGTGGTTTATTTTCTTGGTAACCTCTTTAGGGTCCAGGTTTGGTTTTGCTGAGCACCAAATGCTGAACTTCAGTTTGTATAAAGCAAGAGGAACTTTACCCTAGTGGGCTTTTGTGATACAGATTTCGTAGGCAGGTTGTTTAAATCTACCTTTAGGAAACTGTCCAGTTGTATCTACTTTGTCCAGTCTATACACCTCTCTTCACCCCATACACACACACACAGCCTTAAGGGCTGGGAACATTCAGCCTGCTTCTTCCGTTCTTAATCTTTTGAGGGCCCAGTGAACCCTACAACACTGACTTTTCTCCTACGCCTGAGTGCCACTCCCTCCTTTCTGTTTCTTGCTTTTGCCATTTACTTCTCCTCTAAGAATCATGCTTATTCTCTTTCCAGGGACACCAGCAGTGCTCACAGCCTTACTTATACCCAATTTTCCCAGCAGCAATTTGCTAGAAAAGACAAAAAGCCACAAATTAAGAATATTCAAATAACCATGTTCACTGAATTCTTCTCTCTGCCTTGCGAATTTCCATTTCTTTACCAAAATATTTTAGGCTATGGTGGTGGGAAACAACCTTCAAATTTTGAGTTGAATTCAAGTTTTTTTGTGTTTTAAACAAGATAATATAATCTGGTGACATCAAGAACCCACCTTAGAATTTTTCTATTAAGTTAACTTAAAAAGTTAATCCATTCAATAAAAATGAATTATTTTTGTAACTCTAAGAACTTTTTTAAGTTCTTAGAAAAATTACAAGAAAATGGGGTTGAATTTTAGATGTTGTAGTTTTCAGGCTGCTATAACAAATACCACACTTGTTATTGGTTGACTTAAATAATGGGAATATATTGTTTTAGGGTTTTGAGGCTGGGAGAAGTCCAAAATTAAGCTTTCAACAAGGAGATGCTTTCTTCTCAAAGTCTGTAACACTCTGGTGCTTGCTGTCTGCCATCCTTGGGAATCCTTGACTTATATCCCTGGCTGTTACCTCTTTGCAATGTCTTCTCCTGTCCCTTCCATGTCTCATCCACTTCCATCTCTTCCCAGTAGCTCTCCGTGACAATAGATTCCAATTTCCTTCTCTTTATAAGACTTTTTCTATTCTCCTCCACATTCTCTTTATAATGTCTCCAGTATTCCTGATTAAGACCAACCTTATTCAGTTGGGCCACACATTAATTTAAAATAACATCTTCAAGATATCCTATTTATAATGGGCTTCACACCCACAGGAATGCAGGTTAAGATAAAGAACATGTCTAAATTGGGGTATATAATTCAGTCTACCACAGTTGTAAAAGGTTACTTTTGGACTTCTCAGTGTAATACTTATACTTGTGAAAGTATCAATTCTTAAAAACTCAGTTTAAAATAACTGAAAAATGCTGTGAGACAGATGACATGGTTAACATGATGTAAATTGAATGGCAAATCTTTTCTACTCTTAAATTCGTTAAATTTTTTCTTTAAATTGTCTACAAATTATCTCAGCTAGAACTTAAACACAATAAACCTGAAAGTTTTATTTTGATTGAATGACTTAGAACAGTAAATACTTTTCTAAATAATAATTTTCAGCATTTTAAGAATTAAGTGGTTGTGGTAGATCAAATCAGACTAACAAAAAACAATGATAAAGAAATCAAGTATTCTTGTCAAAGTCATTTTCTATCTTGTCCTCATGTACTTTAAACAAAAGGATACCTATGCAGGTAGGAGTTAAAAAAAATTTTTTTTATCAGGCTGATACTATATGTTATACTTAATAGGTTCTTTATCTCCTTTTTTTTTTTTTAGGACAGTGGTGATTATCCTCTTACCATGCCTGGACCTCAGTGGAAAAAATTTCGTTCAAATTTTTGTGAATTTATTGGAGTCCTGATTCGACAGTGTCAGTATAGCATTATTTATGATGAGTATATGATGGACACAGTAATCTCCCTTTTGACTGGTTTGTCAGATTCCCAAGTCAGAGCTTTTAGGCATACAAGTACTCTTGCTGGTAAGTAACCAACAGTTTATTTCCTTTTCATTTAGTTTTGTTAAATATGCTTTATTCTAATTAAAATTCCCTTACACTAACTATTAATTTAAACTAATCACTTCTCCCCTGAAAAATAACATCCTCCCCTCCCCCCAATTAATATGAATGGTTTGTGTTATCTCTTATCTCTTTAGGTCATATGTATGCTTATTTTGATAACTGGCATTTGATAATCTTGAAAATGAAATCTGCTGGCTAATGTCAACAAATATCTCTGAAGGTTTAGTTATTTTTTCTATATCCAAAGTAATTTTAGGAGGTTACTAGGCCATATTCTTAGTAAAACCAAATAATAGTTGAGATTTTAAATTCACAGTGTTTTATCTCCACTTAATTACATTGCTTTATTGTTCATTGTTATTATACACTTATATACGAATATTTATTTGCTTATATATTTTAAAGAAACATTCCATCAAACTAATAAGGTAGTAAATAATTCTTCCTATTCCTATAATAACTTAGAATTATATCTAAACATAGTGTTTCTAAGATCACTTCATTCAGGTAGTCTATAGATAACACTGATTGCAGTTTTTTTGCTTTCATCACATTAGAATTGTCTAGATAACATCTCAGTCAAGTATATTCATCTTTCCCTCGTTTTTCTATGACAAGGTAGTTTCATTAATTTAGAAATTGTTTTATTTTGTCTTCACTGCTTTAACTATGCTTACCTAAAATGACTCTTTTTCTTTATTCATAATAGAATGTGCACGTATACACACACATATATCTAAATATCCCCAAATTAGATATTTCTTAGTATCAATAATTTTGTCTGTTGTCTTATTACCCTGCCAAAAAACAGATTAAATTTCATTAATTGCCTTTCATCTTGCATTTGAATTTAAATTTCTCATGTATCTAATTACTTAAAGCATTAGTTCTCAAACCTTAGCAGACATCAGATTCACCTGCAGGACTTTGAAACAGATTGCTGGACCCCACACCAAGAGTTTAGCAAGTTTCTAGGTAATGCTGATGTGGTTTGGGGACTATACATTGTAAGCATCTGATTAAAATTTTGTCATTTTCTGACATAGAACTGTTTCCTAAAGCCAATATGATAATATTATCTGGAGTTATTAATAGATTTCCACTCCTGTTTTCCATTCTTTTTTTAAAAAATTCAAGGTAGTTAGGCCATATTAGCATCATTAGTCTCTTATTTATTTCCACAACAAAACATATTTAAAACAATTCATTTTAGTTTGAGTTCCTTTTTCTTTATTTTTAGGAAGAGTGGAAGATCTTTCATACAATCTTACCTATTTAAAAATGGTAAAAAACACCGTTTATTATTGAAAAAATTTCTGTACAGTATAAACATCAACATAGTGTTGATGAGAGTATTCTCTTCCTCATTATTAGGAAGAGAAGGAGATGTACCCAGTGGGACCTTTTTAAAAAGATACTGTAAAAATACTATTTATTATTTTTAAAATTATTTTATACATTTTTTTTGTATTTGGAATTTGCTTTTTTCTTTTTTCCTTTTTCTCTTTCATTTTCCTCCTTTTTCTTATGTGTATAGTAATGTCATTTAGTTGATTTTCAGATGGATGGTAAATTCAGTGGTTTGAAATAAAAAACTTAAGATAGATGTTGTTTCTGAATAGCCAAGTTTGCTGTCACTAAAGTTAATGAACTTGCCTTGATACAAAAAGTTATCTTGTTTCCCAAAATGAACAGAGAAGGAGAAGGAACAGATTATGAAAAGCCAACCTTAAGAGCCCCTCCTGCTGATGGTATTATTAAATAACAACTCATAACAGAACATAATACAAAAAAATGTGTTTACAAATCTCAAGATAGAAATCTGGGGCTTCTCTGTAGGGACAAGCTACTGCTTTTTAATACAGAAAGCTGTGTGCATTTTGTATAAAGTTTAAATATATGCCACATACTCTTAAGAGCATAGGAATAGGAATGATGTATTTTGGAAATACACAGAATGTTCTACCTCTTAAAACAGTGTTCCAGTCTTCTGAAAAATGCACATTGATTCATTTGCATTTGTCTTTCACTGCCATTACTATATTTTAACATTACTATATTTTTTTACTGACTTAGTGAGGGTCCTTTTCAGCTCTCTTTTCACTTGGCCCATTTTCAATAAATTTTATTATGGTATTTTCTGTAACTCTATCCCTTTGGTTATCTATATCTACTAAATTTGCACATGATTAAATATGTCTTCATTAAGGTCTTCCTCTTACTCACTTTGTATTGAGTGGTTCCCCTTTATCTCCAGTGCCTTTTTGTATCTCTCTTTCTACAGTTTACCTATGTTTATGATAGCTTTTAAAATTGCTTGGTAAATGCCATTTTGTTTGTCCCTAAGCTCTTTTTACATCGTCATCTAACTAGTTTTAATTTGAAAATATTTTTGAAAATCAAATATCAAGAAAAACAGATC
This sequence comes from Dasypus novemcinctus, assembly GCF_030445035.2. NCBI lineage: Eukaryota > Metazoa > Chordata > Mammalia > Cingulata > Dasypodidae > Dasypus > Dasypus novemcinctus. The sequence continues at coordinate 5,361,079 of NC_080676.1, read as the reverse complement.
AATGTTATATTTAATACTGGTTCTTCAAAGGATAAAACCTGTTGTTTAGTCTAAATTTATTTCCAAAATTGCTATAATTCCCAAGTGTTCACATTAATGGTCATGATGCCCAAGGGTTAGCTTTATAAAATGTGAGACATAATCATTCACCTGCCCTTCAAAAAAGTACAGAGGCTTGCTGAGAACTTATTTCCAGGCTGGGCAGTAATTATCCATCTTTTCAAGGGTTTTTAGTTTTTTAGTTTTTTCCTCATCTGTGCCCTCTTCTCTGTCATTTTATGGTATGTGTGCCAGGGGTAGATTAAAAGATAATCGTTTTTATTCACTTTGCAGGACGAGTCTTGGGGACTAGATAAAATGGGCAGGAACATTTAATCCTCTGCTTCAAAGACTATGTGCATGGACAGTTACAAGGCAGTTATGGCCAGATATGATTATCGGCTTTGGAATAAAATGCTCCTTGACATTGCTTATATCTTAGCTGAGAAGAGAGACAATCAGGTTAGTTATTTTGTAGGGTACAGATGTGATGAGCTCCAGAGCTTCATAAGTCATCATAGTGGTCTTATCAATAGTACTTTTACTATGTTTTCCAAATACCCACTTTCTTGTTATGAATTAAATAATGTCTTCCTATTGTTGGTGTTTATGCATTGCATTTATTTGTTTACTTTTACAACATTTTTATTAAGAGTTTTCATCATTCTGCAGTTCTTCAGGTCTGTTATCCCAGTTTTGAGAATAATTATTCTCATTTTTCTGTTAGAGGTAAACCATACTTTCCTCCCTTTTTTAAAATGCTTTTTACCATTATGTTTGCATTTTATATTATACTCTTCTTATTTTTGTCTTATTTGGAGTCTTAAAATATACTGTCATATTTATTTGATCCATTTTAATAAACATGCTTCACCTTGCAGCACAGTTTTCATTAACAGTTAACTTTCAGAATTAAGTGCCCTTTCTTTTTTCTGTTCTAAATAATTATCTCAGTTGACATATTACAGCCTTAATATATATAAGAAGCACTTTTTCATAATTTCTTTAGTTCTTCTTTTGGTAGATTTAAATTATGAAGCTGGGCACATTTTTTTCCCCAATCTGATGAAATTTTCACATTTTATGAGAAAAAGTTATTTTATTTCAAGGTCAAAAATAGATATTATTGCCATTGTTTTACCATGTTGTTGTTTAGTATTATGAAGATTATTTTATCCTTAAGGAATCTATTTTTGAGAATTATAACAATCTTTCATATTTTTAGAGCTTTGCTTTTAAATGCATTCCATTACTTTATAAGTTGTTGACTTCAAGTTTTTATTAGATGGCAATTTGCAGAATGAATAATGTTGGTTTGACTTTTAAATTTTTTTTACATTTTATTATCATCATAATTTCCTAAGATGTTTCTAAGGGTAATACTAGCTAACTATCATTTTTAAGGTATAGATACTAATTTTTTAAAAGGGGATTAAGAATACAAATTTGTATTAATATTGGCATGGTGATTGATTCTCTTCTACTTATTTCTAAGATGAATTTTGGAAAAATTTTAAAATGTGGTTAAAATCATCATATGACAGTCCAGTGGCTTCAGAAGATTGAGAAACCAGTTTTCACCAGCATTTTAACAATAGGTCACTCTCAGCTTCTTGAGGAAGTAGACAAAGTTTCCTTACACCTTATGTTTTGGACATTTTTATGTTGACATGTGGTTGATTTTGTTCAATATGGTTCATTGATAATATTTTTTTATCAAGTCAGCACCTCTAGACTTTTCCTTCTGAGGAAAGATATGTCATTTGAAAATGCTTTGTTGTTTAATCATATGAAGCTGAAAATCATTTTGTCTTTTTCCTTTGCTGAAACCATATAATATAGTGGTTGATAGAATGGGTTCAGACTGTCTTGAGTTCAGATTCCTTTCTGTCTTTTACTAGTTGGTAACCTCCAGTAAGTCTTTAACTTATCTGGAATCACTTTCTTCATATGTAAAGCAGGGCAGATAATGGCAGCTACCTCATATTTCAACAGATGAGGTGTGCTTGGAATAGTGCCTGGCATTTAGTAAATTGCCATCATTATTCTGAAAAGACAAGAAGGGCTAATGGTAGTCTCCCAATATTTTCCTTCATTCACATTTTCCTCAGAATTCATTGAACCTACTCTATTTTAGGGTAATAACAGACATAGTAAATAGGGGATCAGAAATAAACAAATGAATTAGATCTTTTGAAAACTGCTACTAAGGAAACTAAGAGCATGCATTTTCATTTTACTTGTCTTTAGTTCTCAGCACCGAAGTTCTAATTATTGAGTTCAATAAGTATTTTTTAACTCTTCACTAGAGAGATTATTCTAGTTTCTATGGTTAGAACCTGAAAAATTTCAGTCAGTTTGGCATTGTCAAAGAACAGGCCATAGGGTATAATCTCTCTTCTTTCTTATCTTTGTATTCTATTTTCTTTATATTCATTGCAAATTGCTTTGTAATTTTACCGTTGTGTATTTTACTTTATCACCTTTGTCTTTCTTACCCCTCCTTTAAATGCAACCCTGTTATTCGGTTTTCTAGGGTTTGGATAGTAGACTTTTGGTGGTGGTGTAGGATTAATGCCCACTCTAGGCCAATAGCACTGTATCATATAATTGTACCCATAAAACATAAAATACAGCGACGTATATAACTTTTTAAGAACTATCATTTCCTTAGATTTACTTTTTTCACTTTCACTCATCAAGTCTGTAAATAAGCTTTCTTTGGGGAACCATGGTTTTCAAGAATTTTTTTTTTTTAAGATTTATTTTATTTATTTCTCCCCACCCCCGTGTTTGCGCTGCTGCTGTGTCTGTTCATCTTCCTATTTCTTCAGGAGACTATGGGGACCTCTGATATGGGAGGGAAATGCCTGATCACTTGAGTCACCTCCACTCTCTGCTTTGTTGTGTCTCTTGTGTTTTCCTTCTTGTGTCTCTTGTTGCATTAGCTTGCCATGCCTGCCTGTTGTATCAGCTTGCTATCTTGCTTGTCTTCTTTAGGAGGTACCGGGAGCCTCCACTCGCTGCTTTGTTGTATCTCTCATTATGTTTTTTTTCTTTGTCTTGTGTCTCTTGTTGCATCAGCTTGCTGCACCAGCCCATTATGCCAGCTCGCTGTCTTCTTTAGGAGGTACCAGGAGCTGAACCAGGGGCCTCCCATGTGGTATATGGGAGCGCAATTGCTTGAGCCATATGCGCTTCCCGGACTATGGTTTTTAAATCATTTTATAGGGAAGTGGATGTGGCTCAAGCGGTTGGGCTTTTGTTTACCATATGGGAGGTCCAGGGTTTGTTTCCTGGGGCCTCCTGGTGAAGACACACTGGCCCAAGCAGAGAGCTGGCCCATGCGCAGTGCTGGCCCATGCAGCAAGATGATGCAGCAACAACAAAAAAGAGGCACAGAGGAGAGACAATAAAAGATGCAGCAGACCAGGAGCTGAGGCCCACTCCAGAAAGTCCCAGGATCAGTTCCCAGTGCCACTTAAGAGAAGACAGACAAAGAAGAATGCACAGCAAGTGGACACAGAGAGCAGACAATGGGGGTCTGGAGGGGATAAATAAATAAATCTTTAAAAAAAAAAATCATTTTGTAAACATTTTATATCTCCTGTTTATTAACTTGGTTATCTAGGACAGATTACTTAACTTCTGTGCCTCACTTTCTGATCAGTACAATGTTGATATTAAATAGTCCTATCTCACTGGAGTGTTGTGAAATTTAAATAATGTTAAATGTTTAACATATAAGTCACTTAGTAGAGAATTTGAGAAAATTATTTGTAGATTTAATTTGTTTTCTATATTGTAAATTTTAACATTTTTGTACACCCAAAATTGCATGTAGTACTTACAGGGAATTTGAAAAACAGAAAAATGCAAAACTTAAAGTTAGGTATAATAAGACAATGCCGTAACAGTTTAGTGTTTCTGTTAAGTCTTTTTCTCATATGCATATTTGTGAGATTTTTAAAAACAAATAGTATCATGTTACAATTATTTTTTAAATAATCTTTATTTTTAGAGAAGTCTTAAGATACAGAAAAATACATCAAAAGTACAGAGATTCCCATATGACCCCACCACCACTACCTACATACTCATATTCCCCTATTATTAACATCTTACATTAGTGTGGTACATTTGTTATAAGTGATGAACCAATATTGAGACATTGCTACTAACCAAAGTCCATAGTTCACATTATAGTTTGCACCTTGTACTGTATATGTTGTTTTATAGGCTTTGACAAATGCCTATGTACAGTGTCATATATCCATCATTGCAGTACATACAAAATAAATCCAATGACCTAAAAATGCCCTGTGTTCTACCTATTCATCCTCCCCTTCCCCTCTGAACCCCTGGTAACCACTATCTTTATATCAATGTTCTATTACCATAAAATAATTACAGTAATAATAAATCTACCTTGGTCCCTGGTTACATTAAGCTTTTTCTTTCCTCACTCTTGAGGAATTTGGGATGATGATGTCTGCTGTGAAAATCTCAGGCCAAGAGGAGGCTTAGTTATTATAGGGCAGATGAAAGGAATTGTTTTGCTTGCAGTTGTAGATACCCTTTTTTGGGGGGATGAGACTTGTCCCTCATCATCTTGTGTCATCATCATTTTGTTAGCACTCCAAAGAACTAGAGAATAGGAATGGGCTGCAATTCTGCTGGGATTCAGGGTTCAACCAGCAAGTGAACAATCTGAAGATTTAAGTCTCTGAGGCATGTATTTAATGAGTAAAATGATAATTATAGGTTCAAATAAAAGGAGAAGAAGAATCATGAATAAGGGAATTATAAATAAGTATAATTATTCATTGGGAAATATATTTTGGGGAAATAGATTATCAGACATTCTCAAATAGGGCCTGCTAAGGGGTGTTCATTTCATGATGCTGTGTGCCTTTCCTACACAGTCTGGATGTCCCTAGAGACCTTAGGAGCACTCTCCCTTGAGGCTTTGTTTACTGTGGCAGTTTGCGAAATCTCCAAGACCTGCATAAGCATGACCTCTGGAATGACCTTCTGTCTCACTTTTAAATCTCAGTCATAAAAACTCTTTTTTTATTTAATGTTTCCCCCTTTTGGTCAGAGTTTTTTCTAAATGCATTTGCTGGTTAGCACTCGGCAGTAATCCCATGATGCCAGGGAGAGTCATCCCTCGGGGTCAAGTCCCACATTGGGCAGAAGTTAGTGAGTTTATTTTCTGAGTTTGGCTTAGAGAGAGGCCACGTTTGAGTAACAGGGAGGTTTTCAGGAAATAACTCTCAGGTGTTGATTATAGTTAGGCCAAGTATAATATAATCAATCTTGTAGCAAGCATTTTTCTGTGTTTTAAATTTTTTTATAACTATTTTAAATGGCTGGCTCATTTTCTATTATTTCGATGTTCTTTAATTTAACTGCCCTGCTTTTGTTTGTATCCTTTGTCTTATGTTGCATCTTCTGTCATCTATCATCCAACCTCTCATCTCTTCTAATTTATTCTCTCCTTTTAGTGTAGCATATTATCCAAAAGTTTCCTGAGAATAAGTGTATTGGGAAAGAATGTAATTGAGTCTTTTTATGCCCCTAAATGTATTGCATCCTCATATTTAATAGTCTGACCCAAAATAGAATTCATCATTGAAAATAATTTTCTTCAAATTTGTCATCTAACTTTTAGTGTTTGTTTTTGAGACATCCAATAACATTTTGGGTTCTGATTTGAATCCTGTTTCTTGTCTTTGAAAAAGCTTTTCTTTATTCCTAGTGCTCTGAAATTTTATGGTAATATACCCTAGTTTGTGTGTGTGTGTGTTTTTCCCATTTTTTATACGGTACTGTTTCTGAATGCCTATTGACTGGATGTTACTCTTGAATCGGTCTTGAGTTTCATATTTTTCTTATATTTTCCATTTTTTTAGCCCTTTTGTTTACCTTTCGTTTACCTTTCTTGTAATTCTTCAACTTTATTGAACCTAATTTTACTATCATTTTAAACTTTAAGAATTCTTTCATAGCCATCAGGTCTTTTATATAACATTCTATGTTTCATGAATGTAATGTCTTATCTCTTTGACTATGTTAATTATTTCTTTGAGATTTTCTTCTGCTCTCTGACCTCTTTTCTTCTGATTCTCTGCTTTTTTCTCTGTTGTTCATGTTGGAAGCTTTCCACAAATGTCTGTTTCTGGGCTCCCTATGCATTGCTGAGAATAAGACACTAAAAACTAAAAGGCTGGTTGACTATGTGTGTGTGTGTTGAGATTGGCAGGTTGAGGGTTCACTCTGGCTTCTAGAACTGAGGACTTCAGTGTAACAGAGTCATCCAGTAGTGGTGAGCTAGCATTTTCTTTGTAGGCTCTCAAATGTTAGTATCAATCATTATTTTTCCTGGGGAAGTTCGACTTCTTTGCAGAAGGATTTTTCAGTTTACTTTAACTTTGGGTACTGGTTAACATCTGGGAATTGGACAGGAGGAGAGAAAACTCAGAGCACTCTGCACATATCCCTCCTCTGTGTCTGATAACTTCAAATCTCTGGTTTATTTTCACCAGGGAATAAGCTTCTGGGCATCCAAGATGGATGTGTGGTAGAGAAATTGCTTTTAATGCATAGGTTAGAGTGGAGATTTGGGGAGTTAATTGCTTATTATACAGACTTTGAAATGGTACTCTTACATTCTTCACCCCATCTTCTGTGGAGCCTCGTGCTTCTAATTCCTGAGTCCTTCTGGATGCTACAGCTCTTTTCGCTTATAGATAATTTTTGTAATGCTTTCTCCATTCTTTGGTTTGGTTGTATGCTGTCTGCTCATCCATTTGCTTTCCATATTCATTATTCATATATTGTGGTTGCAGATATTTTCTGTATTCATTGGAGATGAAAATTGTTTTCTCCTTTTTATTTGGCTGGGTTTTTGAGAGAAAAAGGGCTTGGTTAACTACGTTTGGAAAACTGTAGTTTAAGTTTTTTAAAGCTGAAACAGTATCTAATTTGTTCTGTTATCTAGAGTAGTAATAGTAGTTGGTTTTCAAAAGCATAGTAGAGGGGAAGCGGCTGTGGCTCAAAAAGTTGGTCTCCCATCTACCAAATGGGAGGTCCTGGGTTTGGGTCCTGGGGCTCGCTTGCACACCACTGAGCGCTGCCGGCCTACAAGTGCCTCCCAGCCCAGTGACACTATAACCACAACAAAAAAAGGGAGACAAGTAAAAACACAGAAGAGCATGCAGCGAATGGACACAGAGCAAAACAACAAGCAAGCCTCAAGGGGGGAGGAATAAATAAAAATAAATACAGACACACAGAAGAATGCACAGCGAATGGACACAGAGAGCAGACAGCAAGCAAGTCACAAGGCGGGGGGAATAAAAAATATATATATATAGTAGATATCACTAAACAGAAATGCAGGTTTTTGGTTTTCAGTTTTATTTGTGGGGACCTAAATTCAAATTGTTGGATATTAATTTAAACATTCAGTGTCCACAATCTTAATTTCAAGCCTCCCATTTGCTGATAGCCACCTCCATTTGTTCCATTGTTGTTCCTCAGTGCCCCCAACTCCAATAATGTTTTTCTTCTCTCAGGACTTCAAATCCTGTGACACTATTATATCTTTACTGTTCTTCACAACTTTTATGTTCTCACTTCCTTTACTTTTCCAGTTTAGATTCCGTTATCTTTAATTATAATCATGTCCTACATATGCTCAATTTCTTTGCCTGTACTTCTCTCCCTCATACTCCCTAGGATAGGAAAATCCCAAGTCTCCACCTGCTCCATACCTGCACCAAAGTAGCTAAATTTTTCTGGAGAAAACCACATAACTGTAATGGCTTGGCTTTACATTTTTCTCTCAAATGAACCTTGAGTGCTTACTAGCAATCTTGTGACAGTATCATATTCCGTGGTTACGCCCACTTTCTTAGAAGATTATTTCGTATCTTCTCAAATCTATACCTTCTCCTTCCACATCTTCTTTACATTCAGCTGATTATTTTGCTTCCTTTATAGAAGCAGTCAGAAGAGAATCCTTTGAGCATTAAACCTACTTGTCTAACTGCAGTTGTACAAATATACTCTGCCTTTTCTCATCACAGTGCCCCCAGTCTAAGGCGTGTCGTTGCCCTTGGGCAGTGACTTAGTGCTAATCTACTCAAGATCTTTGCTTTTCATATTGTTCTCACTTTCTCCTGACTTTAGTTCCTCTTCCCCAACCATTTAACAATAATTCTTATATACTAATATGCTATAACAGCTCCCATCTTTTAGAAACACTCCATTAGTTCTCATACCTCTCCAGCTACAAGCTCATTGCTCTCCTTTTATTAAAACCCCTCAAGGAATTGTTTATATTCACGGTCATGTCATCACTCACTGTCATCTTATTCTCCTTGATCCTCCCTACTACTTCAGTCATGTTTCTGTCTCTGCCATTTGTTTCTCTGCTCTTGTTGATGTGAACAATTACGTTCTTACTGGCCAAATCAGTGGGCAGCTCCACATTGTTATTTTTCTCTCTCATTAAAGACATGGCTGTTTCTTTTCTCTTGAAATACTCTGTTCACTTGCTTTCTAGAATACCACACTGACCTGATGGATCCTAGAAAGTTAATGGAAATATTGGATTATCCTGGGACTCAGTCTTCAGACCTTTTATCTTCTCCTCAGTGAATAAAGTGAAACCCAATTCCATGGTTTTATTTATTTTTTATTTAAAAAAACACTGATGGTGGGAGAGATAAAATAGTCACATGATTTAAGATTTAAGGTGATAAATGTTATATGGCTCTCAGACATAAAATTCTTTTCCCTAAGGCAGTCAGAGTTACCATTTCATATGTATCTTTCCAGAGGTCTACTAGGCATATAGTTGCAAATACTGAGAGGCATTATAATGTAGTGGTTAGGACCTTGAACTATGGAGCATGACTCTCTGTAGTTACATTCTATCTCTGTTAGGTACTAGCTATGTAACCTTGGATAAGTCTCCTAGCTCATCTGTGCCTCAGTTTTTTCTTACGTAAAAAGGAACTAATAATCCAGTACTTCATTGGTTTGTGAGGTATTAATATAAATGTATAAGTGACTGGCGCATAAAAATAAATAACATTCCTTCCTTCTGTACAGATGATGCATACTGTCAAATATCTTTGTGAGCTTTCTTTTTCAGCACAAAAAATCCTGCCTCATTTTTTTTCTAATGGTTGAATAACTATTCATTGTATTGGTGTTCCATCCAGTTTTATGGCTCTGCATACCAAATCTCTATGATGGTAACTTCCAAATGTATATTTACTAGACCTCTCCAATCTGCTCTAAGCGTGTGTGTCTTTTCTACTTCTCTCATTTCCCACATTGTAATCTATCAAATTCTTCTGGATCTACCTTCAAAATACACTTCACATTTAATCATTATTTCTCTTGCCACCGCTTTAAATCCAAACCAGCCTCACTTCACTTCTCAAGGACAAAAACTTGAGAATCATCGTTCCAAACTTTTTACAAAATATTTTCAGCTCTACTTCAGTGTCCTCATCATTGGTCTCCCTCCCTACTTCTCCTTTTAATCTTCTGTAGTCTCTTCACATGGGAGTTTAAACCAGCCCCTCACCCACATCAAAACCTCCAGTGGATCTTTCCCTACCTTAGATTTATATCCCAAATCTTAACCCGATACTAGTATTGGACCCTTTATAATCTGGCCTTTGGTTTCCTCCTCAACCTCATTTCTATCCGTCTACCTCTGTGCTTCAGCCACAGTAAATGCCTTGTTCTTTTCTAAGTGCCTGACTTACAACAATCTACCTCATAAACTTTGTATTTGTAATCCTCTCTTTCTAGAACACCACATGTTATCTATTTGTTTATTGTCTTAGAGGGCAGGTACTTTGTTCAATTTTGTGTCCCTTGCACCTAGAACAGTGTCCAATATATGTTGGATTGATAGATGAATGGAGGAGCCCTAAATCAGAGCTTCTATAGTGAAAGACCAGTGTTCTAATTACAAATCTGCCACCACATGACACTTTGGATTTTAAGAAAAGTGAATTAATTATTAGATTCAACAGGCATAAAATTACTGTCAGATTCCTTTAACATTTCTGAACATTTGCTTTCAATTTTACTATCTCCTCATGAACTGTTAACAAGTCATTTGTGTTCTGCACCTATTTGTAGACCACTCTTGAGTAGCACTGCTCTAGAACACAGTCACCATTCCATAGCCAGCAGTTAATACGTGATGGGTAAATTAAGCATTTTTCTCCTTGTTAGAAGAGGAGAAGCCACTTAAAAGCCCATGTCACATTACAACTCAATTCCTATGTGAATAAAAGTGTGCTAATTTAGAAAATGGATCTTTTAGCAATGCCAGTAAAATTCAAAAATACCCACTCTATGCAGGAATCAGTCTTTTTCAATGGACTCAATAAAACATCACAAGTTGTGTCTATGTCATTAAATTAAAAGTCCCCTTTAAGTTACTATTGATTTCCTTGTATGTTGGTCATTGAATTGGAAATTTTAATGCCATCTAAATTTCATAGATCAGAAAATAATTTATCTCAGAATAAATACTGTTACATGAAATACTTTTCTGGAAATGATTGTTTTGTTTTGTTTTGTTTTTTTAAATTGTGTTTATTATTTTGTTGTTTGTAAGTCTGAGGTGGGAGAAGGGTAATTACCCAGTGGCAGTTGGAGTTTAGCATCTGGGTTCACATGGAGATATATAGCTGAAACAAAAATCATTAAATTTAGTAAAAGATGTAACTCAGCATCCACTGGTGAATTCCAGCCAGGCTGATTTTAATTTTAATGCTTTCCAACTCCTTGATTTCCAAGTCATTTTGCTTTAGAGAGCTAGGCATTTATATTAAATTGATGTCCATTGGGTATTATTTTGTATATGTACGATGAGCTGTTGGAAACTGGTGTTAGCTCTGACTTGGACAGTTTGAATACTCCAGATCTCTCTTGTCTTTGAACCATGCTTCTTTTTTATACAGAATAATTTCAAAAGTATTTTCTATTAGATAATGTATAAAGCTGTGAAATTACTAGCTTGCATTTTGAAATTCAAGAATATTTCTCAATTTATTGTAATCAGATACTGTATCTCAGGAAAAGAGAAATGTTTTTTATTAAATACAGTTTTTAGTGGTCACTAACTTAAATGCATTTGTTTTCATGAATTTTCATCTCATATTTTGGTCTAAGGGCAGCAGCAGTCATGACTAACATGGAGTTGGCCAAAGTGTAGACATGACCTCAGAATAAGAAATTGTGTGTGTGTGTGTACCTATATAGATAAATACAGCATGCATGCATATGTGGCTATATTTCTAGTTGAAGTGAAATCAGGTAATCTTAGAAGAAATATATCCTCATTGTGAATTATGTGGAAGTGTTTACAGATAGCGAATCAGTTTTTCCAAAGCACTGAACAATTTCATTTTCTATAACTGAACTTTCATATTGCAGATGAATAATCTAAAAGAAAAGAAGAGAAATTATTTACCAGCACAAGATCTCTTATTCCTTTACTAATATTTTCTACGTTCCCACCATCTCAATAATGAAAACAAATACAAATGAACAAGTAAAAGTTGGAGGTTTTTTGTCATAGCTATTATAATTGGACATGAAATCAGAAATTTGAAAGTATTTAACATGATTTATAAATACAATCCTTAAAGTGCCTTAATACTTCATCTGAGGAAAATAGGTCAATCAGAAGTTCACAGATTACATTTTTAATAAACTTAATGGAGTTTGGCAGCATTATTGTTTTTTTTTTAATGGTTGAAGTTATGCCATTCACTGAGGTGAAGAACAGGGAGAGTACTGTTTTTGAGGGTAAAATCATTAATTGGTTATAAACATTTAAGGCATCTTTAAGCAATTGTATATAAAGGTCCGTTGGTAAGAGGGAAGATTTAAACTTGAGGAATATGCCCTCACTGAGATGTGTGTATTTGGAGGTGGGGGAAGGGTTGTTGAAGATGTTCCTTAAATTCTTCCTGCCCACAGTTAAGATGATCCTATTTAAGGGGAAATGTCAGAGAGCCAATTTATGAGGGACAATGAGGCAGACAAAATTATGTTGCAAACTAATAGGAATGTATGTTTTTATAAATCAGTTTGTGTCTTTTAAAAAAAAAACTATGCCTGGATTGTAAAACATGGAAAGAACTAATTTCCTTCCTTCATCCATTTACTTTATACGTTTGTAATCTTATGGGTGATGGTCTAATTCATAGGTGAATATTATAATATTCCTTTATTTCATAGCCATGAAACTCATGACTGCTCTGGTGAATGTTGCCTTAAACCTCAGTATTCATCAGGATAATACACAGAGACAGTATGAAGCTGAGAGAAATAAAATGATTGGAAAGAGAGCCAATGAAAGGTTGGAGTTACTACTTCAGAAACGCAAAGAGGTAAGTAACTTTAATGGTAACTGAGATTCTTATGTTCCGTAAATGTATAGTAAATATGTCAATTAGTTTTTTGTTCTCTGTACTAAGATTTTTTTAAGGTAGATTAGTTGATCTCAGTGTTGTCCATTGAAACTGGAAAGTTCAACCAGTGATTGTGTGAATGCTGTCAATGGCAGAGGGAAATCAAAGAACAGTCCTACTTTTAAAAGAAAGTGACTTGGGAATTAGGCAATTCAGAAAGGCTGTCAGGCTGTGGCCTCAGAAAATAGAATAAATGTTAATTTAGAACTGGGGCTGGTGGTGCTGTATATCCAAGAGAAAGCCAAAGATGATGTATAAAGCATTTCTATGAATAAGATTGGTCCCAGTTTTATAATGAAACTTTCACAAATGTGCTGGAAGTGATTTTACAGTAATGGGAAACACTTTTATTCATCCACTAGGAGACTAAATAATAGATCTGCATTGTTAGTTTATCTTTTAAACCAAAAAATAAAAAACAATATCACATTGCTGCAAAGAAATAACTGTCAGTGAAAAATGGGTTTATAATAGGTAACAAACCACAACAGACTTACTGATGAAATTACAATCCATATCATTCAAGAAATATGGTGAAAGTAAATACTGTATTTGTGCTTCAGTAAGTACTGCTAGCCAAAATATATGCCTCTTTTTTAAACTAATTAATTTTTATATTATAAATATAGCTAAAGTTTCACTTTAAAAATTTGCAGTAAGTTGCAATAATTTGAATGATGTACTGTGAAAGTATTCCCAAATTTATTTCGGAAAAACTGAAATAAAAAAAATAAGTCTGAAAGAATTTTATCATCACATTCATGCATTGCAGTAAAAGCAAATATTTCACTGAATATTACAATATAGCAAATTACAGGTAAATTATATAGTAAAGTTTGAATGTAATTGTATATGAGTAATTTTATTGTTTTTGAGACTTGAATAAACTCAAACTTGTTTTTGCCTAAAATTTGTTTTTACTGTTATGTTGTTGCTGCATTTCATAATTACTAGCTAAGATCCCTTTCTTTTATTATGCCTGCTAACATTGTTTTTCATTTTAAAAATATTTTATTGAAATATATCATTCGTAAATGACCATGCATAGCCAGTAAGTGTTTAGCAAAAGTTGTGAACTTAGCAAACAGACATGCGTCTCATCATGGTGGAATCTCCCATACATCATCCGACCACCAGTGCCTTGCACTGTTGTTAAATGAAAGGGCATCACCAAAATATTACTAACTTGCTTTTGGTGTATTATCCCCCAACCTACCCGATTATTAACACCCTGTGTTAGTATTATGTATTTGTTATAGTTCGTGAGAGAACATTCTCATAGTTGTTCTTTTAACCATAGTCTATCTTCACCACTTGGTTCCCTAATTATACAGTCCCATGCTTTGTTCAATCCATTCAAAGTGTACACTAAGTGGCTCTGATTTTCATCAGAGTTGTGCTTTCATTACCTAAGTAAATTTTAGAACATTATCATTTCTCCAAAAGGAAAAAATCCCATACCCCATTTAACCCCCTATTTTTATCCCTTAGAATGAAATATCATCTTTGCCATTCCTGCAAAAATATATTAGTGTTAACTATCTTTCAGAAGTTACATTAGTTGTAATTTTCCCATGTATCACTTTATTCTTAACACTTTGTAAAAAGAACATTCTTATATTTATACTATTAACGACAATCTTCATCTACCACCAAAATCACTGTTATACATTCCTTAGATTATTTTCTAGCTTCTTTCAATTGACATTTATATCCACAGACAATTCCTTTCATCCACAATCACATTTATAAATTAGCAGTGTTAGTTAAACTCACTGTAATGTATTACCACCTACTCTACGTTCTATCTATTAGTAAAGTATGCTCTAGAGCAGAGGGTTCTTCACAAGGGATCCGTGAGCTTGACTTGAAATTCAATAAAACATTATTCTTTTGGGGATGTGTTGGTGCAGGTATGATATACTTATTAAATAATACTCAGTATCGTGGACTTAGTAAGGGGTCTGTGATTTTCACCTGACTGGCAGAGGGCTCCATGGAACACAAAAGGTTACGAACTCCTGCTCTAGAATTTATCTCTGTGAGTGTACTTGTTTTTGGTTCATATTATTGAGACTGTACAATGTTTGTCTTTTTGTATTTTGGCCTATTTCACTCAACATATCCATTTTGTCGTTTGTATCCTGATTTCATTTCTTTCTCCAGGTTATAAATAGTGTTCTTTTGTATGTATATACCACATTTTGTTTATCCATTCATCAGTTGATGGGCACTTGGGCTGTTTCCATATTTTAGCAATTGCAAATAACTCTGCTACGAACATTTTATGCAAATGTCAGTTTGCGCACTTGCTTTTAGTTCTTCTAAATATATTCCTAGAAGTGGGACTGCTTGATCATACAGCAGTTTTTGAGGAACTACCAAACTGTCTTTCAGAGGCTGCACCATTCTACATTCCCACCAATAGTGAAGGAGTGTTCCTGTTTCTCCACATCCTCTCCAGCACTTGTAGTTTTCTGTTTTGTTTTTTTCTCAATATTGGCTATTCTATAATGTGTGAAATAGTATCTCATGGCAGTTTTGACCTGCATTTCCCTAATAGCTATTGATGTTTAACTTTTTTTTTTAAAGATTTATTTCTCTCCCTTTCCCCCCCCTGTTGTCTGCTCTCTGTGTCCATTTGCTATGTGTTCTTCTACGTCCACTTGCATTATCTAGCAGCACTGGGAAACTGCATCTCTTTTTTGTTTCATCATCTTGCTGCGTCAGCTCTCCATGTATGCGGCACCACTCCTGGGCAGGCTGAACTTTTTTCGCGCTGGGCGGCTCTTATTACAGGGCACATTCCTTGCGCGTGGGGCTCCCCTACGCGGGGGGCACCCCTGTGTGGCACGGCAGTCCTTGCACTCATCAGCACTGTGCTTGGGCCAGCTTCACCACACAGGTCACCATACCCTGGGTTTGAACCGTGAACCTCCTGTGTGGAAGGCGGATGCTCTATCAGTTGAACTACATCTGCTTACCAATGATGTTTAACATTTTTTCATGCTTTATGACCATTTGTTTTTCCTCATTGGAGAAATGTCTATTCAAGTCTTTTGCCCATTTCTTTTTCTTTTTTTTTGACCATTTTTAAAATTGGGTTGCTTGTCTTTTTATCCTTGAGTGTTATGATCTTTTTATGTAAGGTGAATATCAAACCCTTATCAGATACTTGGTTTCCAAATATTTTCTCCCATTAAGGAGGCTGCCTTTTTGCTTTCTTGAGAAAGTCTTTTGAAGCACAAGTTTAATTTTGAGAAGGTCTCATTTATCTATTTTTTCCTATCATAACCTACTACAGGGTCTTGTAGATGTTTCCCCACATTATCTTCAAGGAGTTTCATGGTCCTGGTTTTTATGTTTAGGTCTTTGATCCATTTTAAGTTGCTTCTTGTATAGGGAGTGAGAAAGTGGTCCTCTTTGTTTCGAATATGGATATCTAGTTCTCCCAGCACTATTTGTTGAATAGACTGTTCTGCACCAGCAGCTGGGTGGGTTTGACAGGCTTGTCAAAAATCATTTGACTATAGATGTGAGGGACAGTTGTTTCTAAGTTCTCGATTTGGTTACACTCGTCGATACATCTATCTTTATACCAATTCCATGCTTTTTTTTTTTTTTTTTTTTTTTTAACCACTGCTCTAGCTGAGCAACTTGATGTAAAGTTAGGAAATGAGAGTCCTCCAACTTTATTCTTATTTTAAAAGACATTTTTGGGTATTCGGGACCCTTTACCCTTCCAAATAAATTTGATAATTGGCTTTTCCATTTCTGCAAAAAAAAAAAAAAAAAAAGGCTGTTGGGATTTTTATTGGGATTGCACCGAATCCATAAATCAGTTTGGGTGGAATTGACATTGTGATGATATTTATTCTTCTAATCCATGAATACAGAATGTCCTTCCATTTATTCATGTCTTCTTTGGTTTCTTTTAGCAATGTTTTATAGTTTTCTTAATACAGGTCCTTTATAATCTTGTTTAAATTTATTCCTAAATATTTTATTCTTTTAGTTGCTATTATAAATGGAATTTTTTTTTTACTTCCTCCTGAGATTTTTCGTCAGTAGTGTTTAGAAATGCTACTGATTTTTGCATATTAATCTTGCTGAACTCATATATTATTTCTAATAGCTTTGTTGTGGAGTTTTCAGGATTTTCTAGATGAAGAGACAAATCAGTGAATAGCAAAAGTTTTATTTCTTCCTTTCATATTTTGTTGCCTTTTTCTTACCTAATTGGCCTCACTGGAACTTCTAGAACAATATTGAAAACAGTGGTGAAAATGGACATCCTTGTCCTCTTCCTTATCTCAACGAGAAATCTTTCAGTCTTTCACCATTGATTACAATGTTAGCAGTGGGTTTTTCATATGCACTTTACCATTTTGAGAATTCAAAATGAATCCTTCTATTCCTCTCTTTTGGAGTGTTTTTATCAAGAAAGAATGCTGTATTTTGTCAAAATCCTTTACTGCATCAATCAAGAGGATCGTGTGATTTTCCTTCTTCAATTTATTAATGTGGTTTATTACACCAATTGATTTTCTTGTGTTGAGCCAGTCTTTCATTCCTGGGATCAATCCCTCTTGATGCTGGTGTATTGTTCTTTTAATGTGCTTTTGAATTTGGTTTGAAAGTATTTTGTTGAGGATTTTTACATCTGTATTCATTAGAAAAACGAGTCTAATTTTCTTTTTTCATAGTATCTTTATCTTATTTAGGTCTTAGGGTGATGTTGGCTTCATAGAGTACCTTTAGTAATGTACCTTCCTGTTCAGTTTTTTTAAGATAGATTGATTGATTGATTTTCCCCCTTCCCCTCTGCCCACGCTGCTTTTTTGCTGTTTACACTGTCTTCTCATTTTCTCTCTAGGATTCACCGGGATTTGATCCTGGAGACTCCTGATGTGGAGGGAGGTTCCCTGTCACCTGTGCCACCTCAATTCCTGGTTTCTGTTGCACTTCACCTTGACTCTCCCCTTGTCTCTCCTTTGTTGCATCATCATCTTGCTCTGTGACTTACATGCACAGGCACTGTTTCACCACATGAGCACTCGTGTGGGCGCTCGCATGGGTGCTGGCTCACCACATGGGCAGTTGCGCTCACTGGTTCATCACGTGGACACTGACCCACTGTGTGGGCACACTTTCTCTTTTTATTCACCATGAGGCCCCATGGATTGAACCCAGGTCCTCCCATACTATGGGTGGACGCTTTATCACTTGAGCCACATCCATTTGCCCCTATTGAATTTTTTGAAAGAGCTTGAGCAAGATTGTATTAGATCGTCTTTGAATGATTGGTAGAATTCACCGTGAAGCAATCTGGTCCTGGGCTTTTCATTTTGGGGAGGTTTTCAATTAGTGTTTCAGGCTCTTTCTCTTGATTGGTTTGCTAAGATCTTCTGTTTCTTCTAGGGTTGGTGTAGGTTGTTTGTGCATTTCTAGAAATTTGTCTGTTTCATCTACGTTGTTTAGTTTATTGTCATATAGTTGTCCATAGTATCCTTTTTTGATCTCTTATTTCTGTGGGATCTGTGGTAATTTTCCCCCTCTTATTTCTCTTTTTTTTTTTCATTTGCGTCTTCTGTTTTTTTCTTTGTCAGTCTACCTAAGAGTTTGTCCATTTTGTTCATCTTAAAGAACCAACTTTTGGTTTTGTTGATTCTCTCCATTGTTATTTTGGTCTCAATTTCATTTATTTCTGCTCTGATCTTTATTATTTCTTTCTGTCAACTTGGTGTGGGTTTAGTTTGCTGTTCTTTTAGTTTGTCCAGGTGTTCAGTTAGATCTGTCTTTTTTTTTTGTACTGTAAGCATTGAGGGCTATAAATTTCCCCAGTCCAGCCTTTGCTGTGTTCCATAGGTTTTGATAAGTTGTGTTCTCATTTTCATTTGTCTTGAGATATTTACTGATTTCTTTTGTAATTTTTTTGACTCACTGATTATTTATAAGTATATTATTTAATTTACTTATATTTATGAATTTTCCCTTTTTCTGTCCTTTATTGATTCCCAGCTTCATTCCCTTATGATCATAGAAAGTGCTTTGAATAATTTAAATGTTTTAAAATTTATTGAGACCTATCTTTTGACCCAACATATGGTCTATCCTGGAGATTGATCCATGAGCACTTGGAAAGAATGTACATTCTGCTGTTTTGGGGTGTAATGCCCTATAAATATCTGTTAGACCTGGTTCATTTATCCTATTATTCAAGCTCTCTGTTTCCTTTTTTATTCTCTGTCCAGATTTCCTAAAATAATTCTGAGACCAGTGTATTGGAGTCTCCAAATATTATAGAGATGTCTTATTTCCCCCTTCAGTTTTGCCAGTGTGTACTTCATGTATCTTGGGGCACCCAGGTTAGGTGCATAAATATTTATTTTAGTTATTTCTTCTTGGTGAACTGCCTCTTTTATTAATATATACTCTCATCACATTTTTGCATCTAAAATTTCTTTTGTGTGATATTAGTATCAGATCTTTTTTGGTTACTTTTTGAATAATACCTTTTTTCCAACCCTTCACTTTCAATCTGATTGTGTCCTTAGACCTGAGATGAGTCCCTTGTAAAGAGTATATAGATGGCTGTTCCCCACCCCCCCCCCATCCACTCTGTCAGTCTGTTTTTGATTGGGCAGTTTATTCCATTAATGTACAGTGTTATTTACTGCAAAGGCATTACTTTGTCCATTTTATCCTTTTAGTTTCTGTTGTCATATCTTATTATTGTCTTTTTACTCTTTAAATTACCCTTATTAATAATATTCATTTCTACAGTCTTTAGAAGGTTCTAGCATTTCCTTTAATGTCTCTTGTAAATCTGGTCTTTTGGTAACTTACTCTGTTTTTGTCTGTGAAGACTTTAAACTCAACCTCGTTTTGGAAGGAAAGTTTTACCAGATAAAGAATTCTTAGCTGGCAGTTTTTCTCTTTCAGTACCTTAAATACATCTCAGCATTTTCTTCTCACCTTTACGGTTTCTGATAAGAGATCAGCTCATAGTATTACTGAGATTCCCTTGTATGTGATGCATTGGTTTTCTCTTGCTGCTTTCAGCAACCTCTCTTTATCTCTGCTATTTGTCATTCTGAATGGTATGTGTTTTGAGTCAGTCTTTTTGGATTTATTTTGTTTGGGATACGTTGTCCTTCTTGGATATTAATATTTATGTCTTTCATAAGGGTTGGGAAATTTTTAGTCAGTGTTTCTCAGATATTCTTTCTGCCCATTTTCCATTCTTTTTTCCTTCTGGGACACTGATAACACGTATGTTTGTGTTTCACGTTGTCATTCAGTTGCTGAGATCCTGTTCCATTTTTTCCATTCTTTTTTCTTTCTGTTCCTCTTTTTATGTTCAGATGCTCAGTCCTCCAACTAACTAATTCTGTGCTCCACCAATTCAAATCTGTTAAATGTCTCTGATATATTTTTAATTTCATCCATTGTCTTTCATTCCCATAAGCTCTGTTACTTTTCTTTATGGGCTTTAAATTTTTCTTGATGTTCACCCAGTGTCGTCTTAATATCCTATATGTCTTTATATTTTCCTTCAACACTTTGACTTGATTTAGAAGATGTGTGTGATTATCATTGATTATTTGTCTTAAATCCTATGTCTCATCAGGATTTTTGGTTTCTTCCTTTGGCTGGGCCATCTCTTCCTGTTTCTTAGTATGTCTTTTCCTTTTTTCTGATGTCTAGGCACCTGATTATGTTAGTGAATTTACTCTGACGGTCAATTTCTCTCTCTTGCCAGTGTTTTTTTTTTTTTTTTTCCCCCACGGCTTTTCTTTGATTTTTGGTTCAACTCATTCTAAATCTTTAAAATTGTCCAGCTTAAGTTATCAAAATTGTGCTAGGGTCTCACTAATGGGGCCTAGATCAAAACCAGGGGAACTGGAAAAGGATACCTCAAAAAGCGGTTTTTCTCCTTGCAGTTTCCTGGCTGGCCAGCAGATGGAACTTGTCAATGAATATTTCTTTGGAGGCTTTTTTTTTTTCAATTTACACTTGCTGTTAATTCTGGTGTGGCCGGAGCAGAAATTAAAAGCAGGCTCTCCTGGCCAAAATTATTGAAGAAAAACCACTCTCCTCCCACAGCTGCTCCCTTCCTCTTCTCAGGGAGATAGACATCCATTCCCCTTTCAGTTGGTTGCAGGGAGCTACAAGTTTTACCCAGGCTGCTCACCCTGAGGGTGGGGGATGGGTGCCATTCCCATCCATGGGGTCAAGTAACTCACAGTTTTCATTTTGGCTTCTTCACCTCTCTGTTCCTTGCCCTCCTGAAGGATGTGCAGCCTCTCCTGATCTGCAGATCCCCAAAGCAGCTCCCTTGGACAGCTTTTTGCCCTTCCTCCATTGTTTTTATGAGAGTTTAGCCCCGTTTTCCTCCTCTGATGCCATCTTTCAGGAAGTCTCCATGTCTGCTATCTTGGAAACTTGGCCTACTCTGTGTAATCTGGGCTAATCCAATGCAGGGTAATATTTGCATACTTCAGATTGAGTGAAAAGTTTCTTGTATAATCACAAATATGATAATCAGTGATGATCTATTACCATGGAAGGAAAAACCAACCTGGGGTGCTCGTTTATAGAGAGGAACATACAAGTGGGTGCATTCCCCTAAAGTAGATGGTATTTGGGATATAATAATGTGGCCAGTTAGCCATTCCATTCTTCCTTGTTAATATTGTGTATTGTGTGGAGTTGGGGATGGGAGAGAAATAATGCAAGTTTATTGAGAGTTTCAGACATCTGTTTCCCAATACATGAGAAAAGAGATTGATAACAGTTAGAACTATTCATTCAAAAAAAAAAAATGATCAATATTTTAATCTACATTTTTTCTTGTTTTTTGTTTTTGTTTTTGTTTTTGTTTTCATTTCAGCTACAAGAAAATCAGGATGAAATTGAAAATATGATGAACTCAATTTTTAAGGGTATATTTGTTCATAGATACCGGTAAGGGACTTCTCTTTTAAATCACTTAAAAGGCTTTTAACTTAATTTTTGCGTGTTTTTGTATCTAGCTATTCTAAAGCTATAAAATTCTCACTAATTATTTTTGTTGTTTTGTTTTCTGGAAAGCAACCTTGTGTATGAAAGAAATTGTACTATCACAGCCACATACTTCCAAATTTAAGATGTCATTAACTTAATGTGGCCTTAATAAAATATCATTGATTATCTTCAAATTTGAAAAAATTAAATACCTTACTTTCTGCCCTGCAGTAGTCATTTGTTTACATGGTCAAATTTACCAACAGTCTTTTTAAATAATTCTATTAAGATGGAAGAAAAGAAGACATTAAGGGGTACTCCTACAGATAATAAAACAGCTCTGCAGCTTCACTGGTTTATCTTAAATTATGCACATGAGAGTAAACGCTTTTATGAGTTTACCTGGTTATGGACATTTTGATTGTTTCTAGTTTTTCACTATTAGAAATAATGCTGCCATGAATGTTTGTGTACAAGTCTATATATATACATACATACAGATATACACACACACACTTTCATTTCTCTCGGGTAAATTCCTTAGAGTTTAACAGCAAGGTTATGTGTTAGGTACATGTTGAACTTTTAAAGAAGCTATAAAACAGTTGTATATAGTGTTTGTACAATTTTACATTTTTCTCATCAGTGGAAGTTCCAGTTACTCCACTGTCTTGGTATTGTCAGGCATCTTAATTTTAACTTTTCTAGTAAGTGTGTAGTAATAGTTCATAAGAATTTTGCTTTGCATATCTTAGTATAATTGAGCATATATATGTGGGCATATTTAAGGTTTCTTTATTTTATTCGGATAATCTATTTGTCTATCCATTGGCCTCACAGTCCTAAATATTATAGTAATAGGTAGTAGAAAACTCTGGCTTTGTTTTTTTATTTTCCAAACTGTAATGTTCTGCCACTGTTTTGTTATAAGAGTAATGTTGGCATTGTAGAATGGGTTGCAATGTCTTCTCCCTTTTTAAAATTTCTGGGAGAGTTTGGTAGAATTGAAATTATTCCTTCAGATATGCCTTCTGTCAGGGCATATAGGTTTTCATTGTGGAAATGTTAAATGACCTTTTGTTAGTTTTTCTATTGGAAGGAATTGGCACGTTCATTTGAGTTATTGAATTTACCTGCCTAAAGTTGTTCATAATATTCTTTTGGTGATTTCCCCTCACTTATTCCCAATATTGATAATTTGTTTCTATTCTCATTCTCCTCTTCCCACACCCACCCCATTTATCTTTCTCTTTTCTTTCTGTCTTTCATTGTCTTTCTCTGTCAGTCTATCTGAATAAAACCAGTCAATTTTATTGAATTTTCTTAAAGGACCAGCTTTCCCCTCCCCTCCTTGTATCTTGCTTGCTCTCTGGTGTTTCCATTCACTGTGCATTGTTCTGTGTGTCTATTTATTTTATTTATTTCCTTCCCTTGGCTTGCTTATTGTTTTGCTCTCTGTGTCCATTTGCTTGTGTGTTGTTTTTTTGTTTTTGTTCTTTACTTACCTCCCTTTTTGTTGTGTCACCTTGCTGAGTTGGCTCCCCGTGGTGCTTGCGAGCTGGCCGGCTCTCCACGGCATGCAGATGAGCCCACCTTCACAAGGAGGCCCCGGGTCACGAACCCAGGGCCTCCCACATGGTAGACGGGAGCCCAACTGATTGAGCCACAGCTGTTTCCCCAGCCTTTTTTATTTTTATTTTTTTTAAGATTTATTTATTTTTTCTTTATTTCTCTCCCCTTCCCCGAACCCTCCCCCCGCCGCCAGTTGTCTGTTCTCTGTGTCCATTCGCTGTGTGTTCTGCGTCCACTTATGTTCTTGTCACCAGGAATCTGTATCTCTTTTTGTTGCGTCATCTTGCTGTGTCAGCTCTCCATGTGTGCGGTGCCATTCCTGGGCAGGCTGCACTTTTTTCACACTAGGCAGCTCTTTTTACGGGGCACACTCCTTGCACGTGGGGCTCCCCTATGTGGGGGACACTCCTGTGTGGCACGGCACTCCTTGTGCGCGTTAGCACTGCCTGTGGGCCAGCTCATCACATGGGTCAGGAGGCCCTGGCTTTGAACCCTGGACCTCCCATGTGGTAGGCAGACATTCCATATCCAT
This sequence comes from Dasypus novemcinctus, assembly GCF_030445035.2. Lineage (NCBI taxonomy): Eukaryota > Metazoa > Chordata > Mammalia > Cingulata > Dasypodidae > Dasypus > Dasypus novemcinctus. The sequence continues at coordinate 5,337,406 of NC_080676.1, read as the reverse complement.
CGAGCCAAATCTCCTTCCCTCCCCCAGCTTTTAATTACACTGAGTTTCTCTATTTTTGTTTTCTATTTCATTATTTCTGCTCTACGCTTTATTATTTCCTTCCTTACACTTACTTTGGATTTCACATCTTACTCCCTTCCACCCCTGGATTACTTAGAAGTATGGTACATATTGTGCAGATATTGGGTTAATTTTCATATATCGTCTTTCCTTAAATGCAATATTTAGTATGTAGATTCCATGGCCCACATGCAGGACTGTTGAAGCCAAATTTGTCCTTAGGTGCCTTTCTTGCTTCACTGAACATAATGTTTTCAAGGTTCTGCCATATATTGCAGTTTGTCTTATAACTTCATTCTTAATTGCTGAATAACATTCCATTGTTAGTATGTATCACGTTTCATTTATCTCTTGTTTTTTAATGGAATTTTGTGGTTTTTTCCTACCTGTTTTTAGCTTTTGTGAATAATGCTATTACAAACGTTGGTACGAATACCTATTTGAGGTCCTGTTGTCACTTTCTCTGTGTATGTATCTAGAAGTGGAATTGCTGAGTCATATACTAATTCTGTATTTAACTTTTTGAGGGACCACCATGTTGCTTTCCACAATACAGTGACTGCACCACTTTATATTCCTACCAAAATGCTCTGGAGTTCCAGTTTCTCCACAACTTCCGCAACACTTAATATTATCCTTTTTTTTCTTAAACAATGAGCACCCTCAATGGTGTGAAGTGGGATTTCGGTGTAATTTTGATTTTTATTTCCCTAATTTTGAGCCTCTTTTCACATGTTTTTTGAGCCATTTCTATATCCTTTTTGGAAAAATATCTATTCAGGTCATTTCACCATTTTTTAATGTGTTTTTTTTTTTTAATTAGAGAAGTTGTAGGTTTACAGAAAAAGAATCCCCTTTTTTTGTTTTTTAGAAAGATTTTGTTTCCTTGGAATTGGAAAACAATGAATTCTAATAGTCATTTTCAGTAAGGGGCAGCCAAGAATACTTTACAAACAGTGAAGGTAAACTGTACTGTTATATATATAGATATGTATAAAATACTGTAAAATATCAATTATTAAAATAATTACTACCTCTAGGATTAAAAAAATAGACAAAGAATAGGATAGAAATCTCATAACCAGAATTATGTAGGACTGTTTACTCTGTGCAAACCAAAGTGCCTTAAGGATCAATTGGTCAAGATACAAGAATGATAGACTTCTAGCAAAAAATAAAGTTACGTTTTTGCCAGTTATCTGCCAAACCAAAATAATTAAGAGGAAATAATGTGAAAGTTTTAAAATTTATGGATGGAAAGGGCTTTTGAGGAATGATAACAAAGGCAGAGAAGAAAAAAAAAAAACTAAAGCTATTTTACCACATGAAAGTTTTCAAATTTCACAATTAGAAAATGACAGAAGCTGCAAGCAGGAGAATTCCATCCATCATCCATATGGGATCTAAGCCCCCACTTGATTTAGAGGTGGAGTGGACGTCGCCATCCTAGGGACCTCAGGATGGAGGAATAAAATATGGACTAGAGTGGACTTACTGATATTCTACTATAGAAATATTGTGACTCAAGCAATGGAAGAAATTATATTATCGATGTGGAGATAGTGGCCACGGGAGTTGCTGAAGGCAGGGAGAGGAAAAAGGTGTGTTATGGGGACATTTTTGGGACTTAAAGTTGTCCTCAATGATATTTCAGGGACAGATGCAGAACATTATATATCCTGCCATAAACCACTGAAAGGACTGAGAGTGAGTGTAAACTACAACATAAACTATAATCCATGCTGTATAGCAATGCTTCAAAATGTACTCATCAAATGCAACAAATGTACCACACTTAATGAAAGAGGTTGCCTATGTGGGAGGAGTTCAGGGTGTGGGGAGTGGGGTATATGGGAACCTCTTATATTTTTTAATGTAACATTTTGTGTGATCTTTGTATCTTTTTTAAAAAAAGATAATGATAAAAAGACAGAAAGGGATAAATCCTTTTGATGCTGTGCCTGAGAATCCATTCACAATTTTGTAATACCATCAGCACTGTTTATTACAGAAACTTTTTAATCACCCCAAACAAAAGTCATCTGATCTGATCCTGGAGTTTTCTTTGTTAGGGGATTTTTCATTCTTTCAGTGTCTTTAGTTGTTATTGCACTGTTGAGATTTCTATTTCTTCTTGAGTTCCTGTTTAGGTAAAATGTGTGTTTCTAGGAAATTGTCCATTTTATATAGATTATCTGATTTGTTGGTATACTGTTCTATGTATATAGTAGTCTCTTAAAATATTTTGTTCCAGATCAGTAGTAAATGTCTCCAACTTAATTTGTTATATTAGATATGAGTGTCTTCACTCTTTTTTTCTCATTTTCAGTCTAGCTAAACTTTTGTCATTTTTATTGATCTTTGCAAAGAACCAGCCTTTAGTTTCACTGATTTACCCTGTTGTTTATAGTTCCCTATCTCATTTATCTGAGGTTTAATCTCTATACTCTCTTTCATTCTACTAACTTTAGGTTTCATTTGCTCTTTTTTTTTTTTTGTAGTTACTCAAGATGTGAAGTTAGGTTATTGATTTGAGATCTTTTATCTTTTATAATATAAGTGTTTACTGCTATAAATTTCCCTGCGAGTACTGCATTTACTGCATCCCATAAGTTTTGGTATGTTGTGTTTTTCATACTCATATGTAAGAATTTTCTGATTTTCCTTGTGAGTTCCTTCTTTGGTTGTTTAGGGTTCTTTTTAATTTCTGCATATTTGTGAATTTTCCAGTTTTCCTTTTATTGATTTCTGGTTCCATTTTGTTGTGCTCAGAGAAGATGCTTTGTATGATACCACTGTTTTAAAATTAATTGAAGGGAGCAGAGGTGACTCAAGTGATTAGGTATCTCCCTCCCACATAGATCTGGGTTCAGTTCCTGGTGCCTCCTAAAAGGAAGGTGAGAATAGAAAGAACAGACAGCGAATGCAAACAACAAGGGGGTGGGGAGAAATAAAATTTTTTTTTTTATTTAAAAAATTAAATTAATTGAGACTCGTTTTGTGACCTGGCATGTGGTCTACTCTGGAGAATGTTCCATGTGCACTTTAAAAAGGATATATATTCTGTTCTTGTTGGGTGAAGTGTTATATATGTCTGTTAGGTCTTTTTGGTTTAGAATATTGTTCAGTACCTGTTTCCTTCTTGATTTTTCTAACTAGATGTTCTATCTATTATTGGAAGTGGTATATTAATAAGTCTCCATTATTTTAGAATGGTCTCTTTTTCCCATTAATTCTGTCAGTATCTGCCTCATGTATTTTGGGGCTCCGTGGTTAGTTACAGGTATGTTTGTAATTATTATATCTTCTTGGTGGGTTGACGCTTTTATCAATGTAATGGTTTTTTTAATCTCTTGTAAAAGTTTTTTACTTTGTCTCTTTCATTTGGTATTAATATAGCCTCTTTGTCTCTTTTTTTTTGGGGGGGGGTACTATTTGCATTAAATACTTTTTCGGTTCTTTCACTTTAAACCTATTTGTGTCTTTTGGCCTAAGGTGAACCTCCTATAAACAGCATATAGTTGGATTACGCTTTATCATCTATTGTGTCATTTTCTGGCTTTTGATTAGAAAGTTTACTAAATTTGCATTTAAAGTAATCACTGAATAGAAAGGACTTCAACCATTTTGCTATTTGTTTTTTTGTAATCTTATCCTTCCCCCACCCATTTCCTCTACTGCTGCCGCCTTTTTTGGTATAGTAGATCTTTACTTAGAGTAAAACAGTTTGGTTCCCCCTTCTCCTTTATTCTTCTCTACATATTTTTAGATACTGTCTTTGTAGTTACCATGATGTTCACATTTAACATCCTAAATCTCTAACAGTCTAGTTTGAATTGATACCGTCTTACTCTCAATAGCATATATAGTCTCTGTTCTTATACCCCTCTATCCCCCATCTTTATGTTTTCTTGTCATAAATTTCATCTTTGTGTTTGTGTGCCCTATAATGTAGAAATATTATTTTATACACCTGTATTTTAGATATAAAAAGAAAAGTGAAGGTATATACCAAGAATACAATAATACTGGAATTTATATTTACCCATGTCATTACCTTTATTATAGATCTTTGTTTTTCCATAATGCTTTAACTTACTGTTGAGAGTTCTTCCCTTTCATTCAGGAGCACTCATTTTAGCCTTTCTTGTAAGCTGTGTTTTTTTTTCAACTTTCGTTTATCTAAGAATATCTCAATTTCTCCCTCATTTTTGAAAGACTTTTTGCCATATATAGAATTCTTCATTGATAATTTTTTTATTTCAGAACTTTAGATATATGATCCTACTTCTTTCTGGCTTCTGTGATTTCTGATGAGAAATTGACACTTGATCTTATCAAGGAAAGCTTGTATATGACAAGTCACTTCTTTCTGGCTGCTTTTTGTATTTTCTCTTCTGTTTGGCTTTCGAAAAAAGGTTCTCTCCCTAGTTTCTCCTCTTGGAATCCAGGCACTGTGCTTTATGACTTAACCTCAGTCTTTTGCCCCAGGTTGCTACAGTTTTGCTCAGTTCTGTTCCATTTTTCCTTACTGGGTGATTCCTAGTTAGACAACCCAAATGCGCACCTTGAGTCAGTCTCTAGTGAACAAGCTCAATCAGACATACAAACACAGCACATCTGCACATTAGGTGTTTTCATAACCAGACCTCAGGATCCATACGAGGCAAACCTTACAGCTTATCCTGCAGAGCCAGAGGAGGGGCTAAGACAAGTAAACATTTCCTCCCTTCTTTAGGTTTCTTTTTCCTGATTCAGCATTTGCTCAATTGTTTTCTGTTCTCACCATTTTCCAGAGTGCTGGTAAAGTTTGTTCTAATAGATTCTATTTTTCCATATTCCAGAGATGGGAGAATTCACCAGGAGTATCTTTTTCTGCCATCTTACTTATTCCCTTGCCTTCATTTTTGAAAGATACTTTATCTGGTATGGAATTTTAGATTGATATTTTTTATTTTCAATAATTTAAAGATATTGATCCACTATCTCTGGTTTGCCTTCTTTCCAATTAAAAATAAGTCTACTGTCATTCTTATCTTACATTCTTTTAGGGTCTTTTTCTTCTAGCTACAGTTAAGATTTTTCTCTTTAACACTGTTTTTAAACATTTCTGCTATGATGTTCTCTGGTGTTTTTTTCTTTATTAGAGAAGTATTGTGTTTGCAAAAGAATCATACATAAAATACAGGATTCCTGTATACCCTCCCGTCACTAGCATCTTGCCTTGGTGTGGAACCTTTGTTATCATTGATGGTAGCACTTTAAAAAAACAATAACTGTACTATTTTTTTTAACAGTAGTTACCTTTGTTATAATTGATTAAAAATTATTAAAATAGTTCTATCACCCATTAGTTACATTAGGTGTATTTTTCCCTATATGCCACTCTATTATTACCACCTTGTATTAGTACCATACATTTGTTAAAATTGATGAATGAACATTCTTATACTATTAACTATAGTCCATCATCTACAGTAGGGTTCAGTGTCTTGTACAGTCCTATGTTTTTGTGTTTTAATTTTTTTTCTGGTATGTATTCTTTGTGTTTCTTTTATCTGTTCATATCCTTTACATGCTTAACGCTTTCCTCTGTGCACTTTCCTCTCACCACTGTTTTTAATGTCTTTTTTTTTTTTTTACTAATTTTACCATCTGTGCCATTTTTGGCTCTGTATTGATTACTTTTTTTCCTAATTAGGGATATTTTCCTGCTTCTTTGCATGCCTGGTAATTTTATTGGGTCCAGCCGTTGTGGTTTGTACCTTTTTGCATGCCAGATAATTTTATATTCTTATAAATTATTCCCCCCTTTATTTCTGGGACACAGGTGTTTGATTCTTTCATGACTTGTTTTACGGATTTATTTAGCAAAAACAGATTATTTAGTCCGAAGCAACACCAGTCTTTGTGCTCTACGCAATGCCATATAAATTATGAGACGTTACCACTCTAGCTTATTAAAACACAAACTATTCCCAGCTCTATGTTCACTCCGGAGATGGTTCTTTCTGCTCTTTTAATTCTTTTCCCAGCCTTAGGTGCTTTATTCACATGCGTGCATTAGTTTATACTTAGCTGAAAAATTAGGTCATCATTCTGCATCTCTAGAGTGTGCTCCTGCTCTTTTTAACTGTCTTATCTCTGATACTCTGCCTTGCAGACTGTAGCCACTTGACCTTACTAGAGTCCCAACTCTGGGCCATTCCCGGGCTCTGCTTAGATTTCTCTGCCTTTACTGCTGCCTGAAAACTGTCGACTGGCAATAACCCAGGGCAGTCTTAAGGCTCACCTCATTTTTACTCCTCTCCCAGAGATTACAGTCTTGTTTTTCCTGATGGATGCCATCTAAAAAATCCATTTTTTAATATTTCATGCAGATTTTAGTTATTTTTTAGGGTAGAAACATAAATCCTTTCCATATCACTTTTCATGGTAATTCCTCTATCTCTAATGTCAAAATAAAGCAGCATTTATTTTAGTGACTTCCCTTCATTGAGTCTTTCCAAAGCTTTCAACCTATTATACTCATAGAAACAATAATTTTTAAATTTCCAACTCTCTCTTCATTGACATGTTTTTTTAAATCAGACTTTGCATAAGCTAGTATTAGAACTGTCACAGATTATAATTTATAAGTAAAGAATGCAGGGTTTTTTTTTAAAGATTTATTTATTTTTTTCTCCCCCCTTCCCACCCCGACCTGGGTTGTCTGTTCTTTGTGTCTCTTTGCTACGTCTTCTTCTTTGTCCACTTCTGTTGTCAGTGGCACGGGAATCTGTGTTTCTTTTTGTTATGTCATCTTGTTGTGTCAGCTCTCCGTGTGTGCGGCGCCATTCCTGGGCAGACCGCACTTTCTTTCACACTGGGCGGCTCTCCTTTTGGGGCACACTCCTTGCGCGTGGGGCTCCCCTACGCGGGGGACCCCCCTGCGTGGCACAGCACTCCTTGCACACATCAGCACTGCGCATGGGCCAGCTTCACATGGGTCAAGGAGGCCCAGGGTTTGAACTGCGGACCTCCCATGTGGTAGGCGGATGCCCTAACCACTGGGCCAAGTCCGCCGCCAGAACTCTGAACAAGATTTGCATTTACGGTTGAGAATATGATCCCTGCCAGAAGTGATCAGCTCAGAACTTACTGCAAAGTTACAATTGTCAAAACAGGTTGGTACCGACATAAGGAAAGACATATTGACCAATAAATATAATTCATTACCCAGAAATAAATCCACATATTGATGGCCAGCTTCTTTGGAACTGGGATGCCAAGTATATTTAATGGGACAGAATAGTCTTTTCAACAAATGGTGCAGGGAAAACTGGCTGTCCAAAGCTCAAAAAATGTAAATGATCTACTTCTTCATAACTTATAGAAAAATTAAATCAAAATTGACTAGGGACCTAAATATAAGAGCTAAAACCACAAAACTCTTAGAATTAGACATAGGGCGGAAACTTCATGACCTTATATGTGACACCAAAAGCACAAACAGCAAAAGAGAAAAATAATTAAATTGTACTTCATCACAATTAAAAACTTTGGTGTATCAAAGGACATTATGAAATGAAAAGGTAACCTACCAAATGGGAGAAAATAGTTACAAAATATATCTGCTAAGTGTGGGTTTTTTTGTTATTGTTTTATTGTTTGTTTGTTTTTATTTTTTTATGGTACCGAGGCCAGGGAATGAGCCTAGGACCTCGTATGTAGGAAGCTGGTGCTCAACTACTGAGCCACATCAACTACCCGAGCTGGGTTTTTGGTTTGGTTGTTGTTTTTGTTTTTTGTTTTTAGGAGGCACCAGGGTCCAAACCTGGGACCTTTCATGTGGGAAGCAGGCGCTCAACTGCTTGAGCCGCATTTATTCCCCTGATAATTGTTTAATCTTCAGATTATGTGAAGAACTCCTACAAAGTAACAGCAGAAAGACAAACAACTCTAAAAAATGGGAATTGAATAGACATTTCTCCAAACAATATATACCAATGTCCAATAAACACATGGAATGATGTTCAGCATCACGAACCATTTGATAGGTGCAAATCAAAATCACAATGGGATGGCTTTTATTTAAAAAAAAAAAAAAAGAAAATAACAGGTGTTGGAGAAATCACATAGAAATTGTAACACTCCAGCATTGCTGGTGAGAATGTAAAATGGCGCAGCCCCTGTCCAAAACAGGTGGAAACCACCCAGGTGTCCATCAACAGAAAAATGGATGAACAAAATGTGGTATATACATACAGCAGAATATTATTCACCCATAAAGTAGAATGAGTTCTGATTTGTGCGTCAACATGGCTGAGTGTTGAAAACATTTTGGTGAATGAAATATGCCAGACACCAAAGAACAGATTTTTGTGATTCAAATTATATAAAATACGTAGAATAAGCAAATTCATACAGACAGAAAGTAGATTAAAGGTTACCAAGGTCCAAGGGTGAGGGGAGAGGGGGAATTATTGGTTAATGGATACAGAGCTTCTTTTTGGGGCGATAGAGAAGGTTGGTAATGGTCAATTATGATAGTAGTACAAAATTGTGAATGTATTTCATACTACTAGACTGTACATTTAAAAATGGTTAAAATGGGAAATTTTGTATTATTCAAATGTTAACACAAGAAAAATTTTAAAAATTGATCAACATGACATTGGCATTGACTGCTGCTTTTCTAAAAGTATCACGTAATCTATTATATTGTTTAAGAAGTATTACTGCATGTCCATAATGGAAATAAAAGGTTATGTGCAGAGATGGCCTTTTACCTTAACACTTTGCTTTCCACCTTCCACTTTTACTTCAAACAAAACTTGGCTCTTTTTATATATATATGTATAATTTAAAAACTTGACTCAATCTACACAGTGATAGAGTTGACAGCTAGTTTATAGGAAATATGTAATAAAGAACATATTGTCTAACTGAATCCTCATGGTATTACTTAAATTCAGAATGTGGGAAATTCTACAAACCAAATAACTCAGTTTCTTCAACAAATAAATGGCCTATAATAAGATTTAGTAGGTGTAAAAACAGTATTTAAAGTATTGGAAATGAAAAATATATTCAGGGAAATATTTTTGGTCAGAATATGCCATAGACTGTTGAAGACATAGTTAATTAGAATGTAATACTGAACAATTTACTCAAAACACAGTCTAAAGGGATAGAAAATATGGAAGGGCATTTATGATACATGGGATTAGTTTGAGATGCATCTTCAGTTTTTTTGTTTTTTGTTTTTTAAGGCTAACTTTTTTTTTTTAAATAAAGACTTTTTTTTCTCCCCTTCCCTCTATTGTCTGCTCTCTGTGTCCATTCGCTGTGTGTACTTATGTGTTTGCTTATATTCTCATTAGGTGGTTCCAGGAGCCAATCCTGGGACCTCCAGGAGTGAGAGAGAGGCGATCATTCTCTTGCACTACCTCAGCTCCCTGGTCTGCTGCGTCTCTTATTGTCTCTCCTCCGTGTCTCTTTTTGTTGCATTGTCTTGCTGCATTACCTTTCCATATGGGCCAGCACTCCTGTGCGGGGCAGCGCTCCACGTGGGCCAGCTCACCACATGGGAGGCCCTGTGTATCAAACCCTGAATCTCCTATATGGTTGACGGGAGCCCAATTGCCTGAGCCACTTCTGCTTCCCTTCAGTGTTTTAAAAAGGAATTTTAAAACTGGAGGAAACTACTGGGGAGAAGTAGTATTAGAGAACTGAAATTTTTACCAAATCAGTTCTTTTTTAAAAAGTAGAATTTTCAGATTGAAAATATGTAATGCGTGTTGAGTAAATTAAGAAAAATAATCCATATCTAGGCCATACCATCATGAAAGTGCAAAATGTCTAAGATCAAGATAAAGTCTTAAAAACAACTAGAGAAGAAAGACCGTAACTGTTATTTCAGTAATAATAAAAGAATAAAATTTTTATTAGGCCAAAAGAACAAAATTAATGAGAGAATAGATAACAACAACTGGCAATTTCAACAGTTTTGAGGCTTAAAGTAAATGTTTATTTTCCAAATGAATCTTTTTTTTTTTTTACTGTAATGAAACCTTTGAGAATCATTTTCAGAGCTATTTTTACTCAATATCAAAGTATGGTTATTTTGAGAAAGCTCTCATTCTGTTATTTCAGTCTTTTTTTTCCCAGCATTTCCCCTTGAATTTGTGATCAGGTTGGTCATTGGAATGTGTACATTAATTTAAAAATACATTTCTTTGAATCTTAATGTATCCTTTTTTTCCCCCCAAAAGATTTATTTATTTATTTATCTCCCTTTCTCCCCCACCCCCACCCCGGATGTCTGTTCTCTGTGTCTATTTGCTGCGTCTTCTTTGTCCGCTTCTATTGTTGTCAGCAGCATGGGAATCTGTTTCTTTTCGTTGCGTCATCTTGTTGTGTCAGCTCTCTGTGTGTGTGGCGCCATTCCTGGGCAGGGTGAACTTTCTTTTGCACTGGGCGTCTCTCCTTACGGGGCGCACTCCTTGTGTGTGGGGCTCCCCTCCATGGGGACACCCCTGCGTGGCATGTTACTCCTTGTGGGCATCAGCACTGTGCGTGGGCCAGCTCCACACGGGTCCAGGGGGTCCAGGGTTTGAACCGTGGACCTCCCATGTGATAGACGGATGCCCTAACCACTGGGCCAAGTCTGCTTCCCTTAATGTATCCTTGATACTGAATTTTTAATGCTATTCATGCCTTAAATTTTTAGTAGTAAAACATTTAAGGAGTAAAACACAGGGTGGTCATGTAACTTGCATTGTATGAGACTATTAGGGATGAATTGCCTTTCTCTTTATTATGTTTTCACTATTTAATGAATATGGAACGTAACTGAAATGAAAAATATTTTCTAATTTTATAAACTTATTAAATTTCTAATGCCTGAAATCAGTAAATGAAAGTTTTGTATGTTATTAGCAAAAGACTTTCATCTCTTCAAGTCTGCATTTAAATTTTAGTACCTTTCAGAAGCCTTCCTTGATACCCTCTTTCCCCATGAGATTACATGCTTCATGTCCTTGTAATGCCCATTGTGATCATTTAGTACTCACCAAGATATTTATTTTTATTATTCATCTTGCTGTAGGTTATGGTCTCTATTCTCAGTTACTGCTCAAATGCTAATGAAGAATACAGTGTAACTTATCAGTAACTCCTTGAGCTGATTTTTTTTCGCCCAGCCAAATCTTAGTGACAGAAATGGTTGAGACATGAATTCATTGTGTTTAGAGTAGACTTTTTTTGGCATGCATGAGGAATAATTGTCAATGTCAAAATATCATTATTAGCCTAGAGTTCTCTATGTGTTGCGATCATTTTAATTTAGTCTTCATTTTTACTGGAAAAGCATATGTAAGGGTAGTAAAGAAATATTTAATTAAAATTTACTAGAATTAAATTTCATTTTGTTCTAAGTAGAAAATAATTAAAATTCTGTCTGCTACTAAAAAATCCAGACAGAAAACTTACGTCTAGATATTAAAGGGTCATGTTTCCCCAAAAAAACATACTAACTCTAAGGATTTATAAATTAAATAAGTTTTTCATTGAAACAAGCTTAATCATTAGTTTATGCTGTTACTAATATATATCAGAGTTATTTTTTCCTAGTTGATTTTCTTTTTCTGAGTTTCCAAGTAAAGTGTATCCTAACTTCACTTTTAGTTCTTGATTTCAAGGCCCAAATATCACAAAGCTATGAAAATTACTTCATCTTATGATTTTTTTACCTTATCTTTTGTCTTATTTACTACATTTCCTACCCTTTTAATCTTTGCCTTGTAATCTCTAAAAATGCCTGAAGTAATTACTTTTCAAATTGGTTGAGGTCATTGTAAGTAAAGATTAAGGTGTTAAAAAAAAATTAATCTGGAAACCAAGAATTGGAGGATTCTTGTATATGAGAAACATATCTGTGTATCAAAAGATAAGTTGTGATCAAATCAAGGAATATTTTTAAATAACCTTTTTTTTTTTTAATACACTGTCTACTTAATAGAATGTTAGTTCCTAGAAGGCAAGAAGGATATTTCTAGTAATAAGAAGATATACCGAAAATTATGGAAGAGCTGAGACTTCTCTGGAACTTGAAAGTATAATCAGTATAGGTAAAAAGAGCATTATGAGGACATTGTAGGTACAGGGACAATCACAGACATGTAAGCACTGGTTGATTTGAGCTAATGTGAACCTAAGAACTCATTCATGAACCAGATGAGAAGATAGGTTACAGCTAGAGTGGTAAGGGATTTTAATACCAGACGAAGGATGCATTAATTACTTTTTGCATTGTATCTAATTACCCCAAAACTTGGCAGTGCAAACAGCAAACATGTATCATGTCATAATGTCTGTGGGTTAGGAATTTGGCCGCAGCTTAGCTGGGTGGTTCTGCCTCAGGATCTCATAAAACTGACTGTTAGGACATCAGTTGGGGCTTCAGTCCTTTGCAAGCTTGACTGGTGTTGGAAGATCTGCTGCTAAGGTGGCTCATTTATATGATTGGTGGCAGAATGCCTCAGTTACCTCATGAACCTTTCCATTGGGCAGCTTGAATGTCCTCGAGATATGGCCGCTGACTTCCCCTAGAGAGACTGCTTGAAGAGAGAGAACAAAACAAATTACATTTTAATATCTTTTATGACCTAGCCTGAGAACTCAAAATTTAACATTTCCAGCACATTATATGCATTAGAAGGAAGTTACTAAGGATACCAGTAATCAAGAAAATGGAAATTGTCTCTACCAAAGGGAATATTAGCAAAGAATTTATATATATAATATTAGCAAAGGGAATATTAACCAAGAAGTTCAGGTGGAGAGTATCAGACTGGGATTCCAAGATAAACTGTATAAAAATAGTGACAGTTCTTATAGAGAAGCACTGTCTTCCAAAACCTAATCTTTTAGGAGTCTAGTAGGAAAGAAAAAAGCATTAGAAAGAAGGTAAGATGAAGGGGTGGGTATAAAATATATTTTGAACAAGATTTCCCTGCTGAAACAAAGTTGAGCCTGTATATTCTCTGGCCTTTGGGAATTCCCATACTGTCAGTATCACTGACCATTTTAAGAATCAAACTAAGAGTGATGAAAGAATGATAAAGTACTTATCATACTCAGTAGTCACTGGTTTTAATCAGTATATTATACCTGTTGATTTTGTCCACAGCATATCGTAGAAAACTTAGCCTCGTTTTTATTTAGGACTGATTTTATTTTTTTAATTTTTGTTTTTTACTTAAAATTTTTTTTTTAATTTTTGTTTTTTTCTTGGGATTGATTTTTAATAAGGGCAGTGCAACAGAGGATAAGTATAATGGATCATTGATAGAGACAAGTACTTGATAGGATTGAGAGAGCTAAAATACTAGGATTTGGGTGTTTTGTGGTTTTTTGTTGTTTATTTTGGTTTATTTGGGAGGAGGTGTTTTACTTCATTTTGCTTTTTGCTGTTACTCCTTTTTATTTGGACAGCCTAATAGAAAATGGTTATAGTATGTGAACCTGCAGTTCAAAGTGACAGAAATTTCATTTAAAGAGGAGGACAATGCCAAGTTTCAGACAAGGATGTAAAGCCTTGATTTAGAAAGAAATTTGTCACTATCTAGTAAAGTTGAAACTCTACATTGCCTCTCTCACCCAGTAATTTCACTTCTAGGTATAAAAAGTATCTTTGCAGACCTTTGTTGCCATGTCCTACCTACCTTGATACCCAAAACGTTGTAAGGAAAAATACTCATTTACTACATGTAAAGCAACCTGATATTTTCTACCCTGTGTATTTTTTAAGTATTTATTGCCACTCACTGAATTTATTTCATGACACATTAGCGGATAGTGATACACCATTTGGAAAACTCTGCCCTGGGGAAACTCTTATATGAAGCCAAGGAGACATGTATAAGAATATTCATGGCACCATTGTTAATAAAAGCAAAACTTAGAAACTGTGTAAATGTCTGTCAGTGAGGGAAGGTAGGAATAATTTGCAATCTATTCATAGAAAGGAACACTCAGCAATAGTTAAAATTAGTGTTTAGAACTACATGAGTCAGTGCATAAATTGCAAAACATGGTTAAAAAAAAACCAGAAGGATACGCACAGAACAATATTTATGTAAAGTTTTAAAGTATGTGAAACAATATATATGTAGCAAAATCATAAATATATGGACAGGAATGATACTCACTGAATCAAGTATATTCATTTAATCTTGGAGAGAGAATTGCATTGATAAGTATATAGGAAGTATCAGCTATACTATTTTCTTCTGTAACTGAACAGTGAATACACAAGTATTCACTATATTGTCCTTTACACCTTTCATAGTTCTTAAAGTTTTCATATTAAGAAAAAAAGTAATGTCCTGGATCCATTCATTCATTATTATAAAGGTCTAAGAACATACTCTCACATTTGAAGTAAAGATACTTTTAATATTGTATTCTCTGTAAATGTCTAGATTGATGAAATTTATATGAAAGATTATAATAGCAACTTTTATTGAAGGTTTCCAATGTACCAGGCACAATTCTAAGTATTTTACTTATGTTAAGTCATTTAAATCTTATTCTGTGAGCAAGATATTGTTACTTTCCCTATTTTACAAATAAGGAAACCGAAGAAAGAGGGAAATAACTTGCCCACAGTCACACAAGTAGTAAGTAGCAGAAGCAGAATTTCTATTCAGTATGTGTTGCTCCAGAACCTGTACTGTTAGCCACTATGATATAGGAAACCTCCCTCCCAAAAAGCACTAAGGAAAAATGTAGGAAAACTAAAGATTATGGTTGGTGATTTGGCTTTGGAAAAGAACGTTTCCTCCATTTTAATTCTTAGACATAGACTTCGAGAAACTGTGATCTATCAGAACTAGGAAAGAAATAGTTGAATGCTTAACACGCATTTTGCCACAAGAGAAACTGATAATAGTGTATGGAAAATCAGAAGAGAAAATTAGGACTCAACCTTATTATCTTAATTTGAATTTTTTGCAAGTGAGGACTAATACCCTGGTGGAAAATAAGGTGAAAATAGTAACATTTTTTTGTTCTTGATTCAGAGATTTTAAAGTAGGAAAATCATCACAGGAATTAGCTTATAGTGAGGTGAAAAGCCTCTGGGCACAGCCAGGAACCTGACTCCTGGGTTTGGTTCTACCACCAGTTCATAGTGTAGTTACCAAAATTGTCCCCATTGTGACCTAAGGTGAATTACCTGTGCCTCAACCTAAAAAATAAATTAAAGATGAAAGAGCCGTGACTTGAGTGAAGTAGTAAAAACCTGTTTTTAAAGTCGAGGATCTGTTTGTTGTTAAACTGCTTGAATTTTATAAACAATTGCACATTTTCCAATGATATTGACTTCTATGTGATTTTGTCTCATGATATATAACTAATTGTTGTCTTGTCATAAAAATTATTTTCTTTAAATTCATTAAATATATGCTAGCTGAAAAATTCACAATTCCTCAGAGAAACAGTTTTGAGCTGTGCATTATTCTGTACCTGTATGTTGGTACCCTGGTTTGTCCTCAGAAGTTTAGCTTATTTGTTGGCTCCGTAATAGTTGTGGGGATCTCTCCAAATGTAGTATCCTAACCTAATGAAAATAGAGCAGTTAGACTAAAATAAGATGATTTTTGGAAGCATTATTTTCAGTTAGATGTTGGTAGTTTATATTTGCAAAAACCGTGTGAAAACAGAAGATATGAAAGTTGGAAGCCTTTGAGAGTACAGGTATAAATGCAGTATTAAAAATAATTCTAATATACATTGCTTGTTGAAAGTAAGTATGAAGTGCATTCCAGTTTTGGATATTAATCAGAGGTGTGTCTTTTTTTTTCCTATTCCTCTAGTGATGCTATTGCTGAGATTAGAGCTATTTGTATTGAAGAAATTGGTGTATGGATGAAAATGTATAGTGACGCCTTTCTAAATGACAGTTACCTAAAATATGTTGGCTGGACACTTCATGACAGGGTAAGTTACTCTACCAGGCTTTCATGGAAAATATGCTTGTTTCAATACTGAAATGCCAAGAAGTTAAGATGGCAGTAGTTGATTTTTCAAGAATTTTGCTGAATAACTATTTGATGACTATGATGAAACTTCAGATATTGGCCCATGTGTGAAGACCCTGTCTTTTACTAGTTATAATGCTGTCTTTAAACCAAGATAAACGACCCGGTACCTCTAGAGTTTTAAGAGAATATATTAGCCCAAGAAATTGATAGTCTGTTTCTAGTTTGAAAGCAAAGGAGATTCCTTCTTTCTCTTAATATATAGAATCTAGATAAGCTTTCTTGGTTGGAATTATCTAGGATTATATTACAGGAGAGTGTTTCATTAGATTTGGATCAATTTGTTGGACTCTAGATTGTTTGATTAAAAATATGTTTCTCTCTCTACTCCCTAAAGGAAGATCTGACTTTATCTTACAGTTGAGTCCTGGGCCTGGTATTCTCTATGATCAGCTCTTGACTAGAGAGAGATATGGGTCTTTTTAAATGTTGCCAGAGAGGTCCTCTGCATCTTACACTTTGCTTTTTTTATTATTATTATTAATTACACTTTGCTTTTAAACTGGCGATTCATTAGCCTATGTCTGTATCTTTTCAGAATCTCAGTGGCAGTTAGCAAAAGCTGCCCAATTCCATGGTCCTTATAGTTACTATTAACCCTGCTCTCTCAAATGCTGGGAACATCCTCAAAGATAAGTGCATCCCATTTCACCCTGTAGGTGAAAATACTAGCAAATGCACTACTGTCCCACACTAGGTACTATCACTACTTCACCTACCATAAGTAATTGTGTTCTTCCTGATAGCAGTCCGTCCTGCCATTGTCCCTATTAAGCCAAGCTTGAGCCAGAAGTTTTTGTGCTAGTGACTTATTAAGGTTGTACTCTCAGGAGTATCCTGTAAAAAAAAAAAGAAAGAAAAAAAAATAGGATTAAGCAAGGAAGATCTAAGCAAAAATGTAGCTTCAGGACAAGTCTAGCCTCTGCCTGATCCCAAAGGGAATTGCATCTCAAGGGTTGTCCTGCTCAGAGGCAAGGAGTTTGGGTTGTTTTACTTTTGTATGATTCCTAACTGGTTTGAGGCCTTAGCCTCCTGGAGGTGAGGGGAGAGGCTCAGCAAAATAGAGCAAAACCCCCAGGGATCTGTTCCCTGGAGGCTCTTGTCAACCAAGGTCATTTCTTCTGTGAAAATGCAGATATGAGTGGTTAACATCGAACTCAGGTAAAGGCTGGAGGATTAGCCCAGTAAAGTGGATCTTGTTGGGCCATCAGCAGGATCTGCTACAGTACTTTCTATGTGCTAGATACTCTACTAACAAACATCATAGCTGGTGGTATGCTAGAGCCAGCTAGATTCAGCCTTCAAGGAAGCTGTTCTGCATATCTTTTCCTAAATCTGAGTAAAATAGTTTCTCCCTGGTAGCTTGAAATTAGAGGGTGTATTTATGCCACAGAATTCTACAAATGCAACAATTTATGACCCCACCCCCCCCCAAAGCTGATTTTTAAAACATTTACCAGCATACCTCTGCATTTAGTCTGTAGAACAACCTTATGAAATTGATGTCATTTTAGGAATGAGAAAACTAAGTTTCAGAGTGATTGATCTGCTTACAATTTCTTGTATAGCTAATGAGATATTGAAGTGAAAATGAAATCTAGTTTTATCTAATTCCAGAATTTGAACTTACAGTTAGAGCATATTGCTACTGCTGCTGCTGTTTTGGTTTTTTTTTTTTTAGGAGGTACTGGGGATTGATTGAACCCAGGACCTCATACATGGGAAACAGAGGCTCCACCACTGAGTCATACCAGCTTCCCAATGAGAATTGGTTTTTTCATTTGTTTGTTTGTTTGTTTGTTTGTTTGTTTTTAGGAGGTACTGGGGATCAAACCTGGGGCCTTGTATCTGGGAAGCAGGTGCTCAACCACTTGAGCTACATCCACTCCCTGCTTCTTTTTGAGCATAAAAACTCCAGTCTCTTTTGAATCCTTTCAGAGACTTGGATGAATTTTAGGTGATCCTGAATGCCCACTGATAACAAACATTCTCTACTCGGTAATAACTTTGTTAAAGACACTCCACTAGTAAGTAGTAACCCCAGCATTCTTTTCACTGTATTGTCCTGCCTCTCAAAGATTCTGCCATTTATTTGTTTTCCTAACTGCTCTCTCTGGCATATTCAAGACATTCAGTAAATACTTGTTGCATGAATAATCAAAGACCCTTTAATATGAAAGTAGGTTTATCCACAGAATTATTCAGCACTTGTATAAAGGACAAATGTACATACCCTTCTCTAATTAAAATTATAGTTTAAAAATTCTCTCTGGCTGCCATAGGATAGGATGGGAAATACTCCATGTTAAATCAGCTGTTAGAGTTATTGAATGTTTAAAAAAATTATACCTTACTCCCAAGTAACAGGGTTTTAGTGCATTTTTATTAAATGTAAGTGCAACACAAATTGCACAGTTGCTTAGTCCCATCCTGCGTATGATGTTGTCAGATGGTTACATTGAAAATTATTTTAGTTTCTATAAATTTGAAAATATGTTCAACCTTTTTTGCATGGAATTGACTGTTTCTGCTTTGTTTTTATTTGTGTTTCTGAAGCAAGGGGAAGTCAGGCTGAAGTGTTTGAAAGCTCTACAGAGTTTGTATACTAATAGAGAATTATTCCCCAAATTGGAACTCTTCACTAATCGGTTCAAGGTAAGGATCAAGAATGCCAAGCTTGTTTTATTTTTCATTTTGAAATGCTAATTGCTACTAGTTTAATGAATGATTCTATAATAACAAATATTTAGGTCATATTCTTACATTTTTAAAGTAAATCCTTATAAGAAAGATGAATGACTCTATGCTTTAATATATTCCAGCATAAGATTTTACCTGTTGCCTTTGAGAGAATGCTCTCTGCTTAAAATACGATTTTCTTCATGTATGGCTTTTTATAAATATATTAATTTTGCACGTTAAGATTCCAGTGTTTGGGAAGAGAGGAACTTTCTCTTTTTACTTTATGTCCTTCTGTATTGTTTGAATTTGTTTTATCAAGCAGAATATATTGTATCATTTTTGTATTTGTAAATATAGTTAGAAATATGTGATTTAAATCAAGGGAGTCCGTTCCTTAGATAGAAATTATTGATTTCTAAATCAGTATCCTCAGAATCTGTTGGCTTAAGGGAAATCTTTCTACTCTGCTGCCTTTTGTCCTGACCATGTGTTCCCCAGACACTATCACACCACCCAGCCCACCTCCAAACGATCCACTGCCCATGCTTTAACATGCTAGAAATTAAACTTCTCTCAGGGCACCTGGTTTCCCCATCCTCTCCCGTGTATGCTCCTTCCCAGTCACGGCCCAAGCATCCACTCCCCAATAAAGAAAAAGAAAAAAAAAATGACCCTAGTGTTAGGGAATCCCAGTTGATGAGAAAGATTTTGTATTATGAGTGTTTATACTAATTGAGGAAGAGTACAACTATGATAATGTGGTTTCAAGAGTAAGGATATACCTTTAACCTTTTGTTAGTGTTGCATGTATTCCCCAAAGCACATTACCTCAGATCTGCCCTGATTTTATTTTCTACTCATGGTTGGTTGGTTTATAACTTTTTCTTTTTAGGATCGTATTGTGTCAATGACACTTGATAAGGAATATGATGTTGCAGTGGAAGCCATTCGGTTGGTTACTCTGATTCTTCAGTAAGTATAATATCTGATAATATTTTACTTTAATGTATCAATATTTTATTGTCCTTTATTCAGCATTTTTTATATTCTTTATATTATAACACATGTATTTTAGCACTTTATGTTCCTTGTTTAGTTCTACTTTTTCATTTTAAGATTAGTTTGAAACAAAGGATTTTCTGTTCTCTTATTTTATATTTTGACTATTAGATGAAATATTAGTAAACTAATATACCTTTCTATTATAAAAAAGAACTCAAAAGTGTTTTTTAGACTGGCTTCTTTGGAATACTATAGAAGTTGGAGAAAGGAAATAAAGCATTTAAATTGTATTATGAATGTGGTAGAGATTTAAAAATAGTAATATTATAGGATCTGTAGGACTTTGACTTAAAACTATGAAGAACCAGCTATGTGGCAAAATATAAGTCCTAGCAAAGACATTGCAAGTATTGCTTTCCCTACTTCGTAGTGCCATATCTATCATGAACCTACATCATCTGGAAGAAGGCTGTTTTTCACTTTTCTACTGTTGATCTTTTCATCTCTTTCTGCTCCAATACCATATCGTTATTATAATAGCTTTATGATACATAGTATATGTTATAATATGGCCTCTTCTCTTACTGGGTGAATCTCTCCTCCTTGCCTTTTAAAAAAAAATCCGCTTAGCTATTCATGGATTTTTTTTCTTCTTTGCAAGTTTTTAAAATAACACTTGTCAAGTTTCTAAAACTTTAGAATTTTCCAAAATAGAACTCACTCAATTTTATGATAAATTTAAGAGAGCATAGAGTTCTTTAAAATGTTATATAATAAATGCTTTATTATTTTGTTGTTATATGACTACTATTTAGTGTTACATTTTGTACTTGGTTATTGCTGAAGTAGAGAAACATTTAACTATTATGCTGGTCTTATATTCTGCAACCTTTAGAAATCTCTTAATCATTTTGATGGTTTATTGATTCTAAAATGTTTACTGTATAGTTGATTGTATCATCTGCAAATAATTTCAGTTTTGTCTCTTCCTTCCCTAATCTTACAACTTTTGTTTCATTCTCCTGTGTAGTTGTATTATCCAGAACCTTCCACACTATAACAATACCATTGATAGCAAATATATTTTTTCTTTTCCAGGAAGGCATCTAAAATTCTTTGTGTAATTCTTTTTGTGTGTGATAGATTTTTGGTATATGATAAAAATTCCTTTGTATTATGATTTTTTTCAGATTTTTGAAAAGTTATAAATAAAAGACTTTTTTTCCTTTTATCCATTGATTGAGCCTGAATTAAATTGATATACTTTCCTAATGATAAATCACCTTTGCATTTCTAGAATAAATACTATTTATATATTTTGTTTTGTTTAAAAATACAGTGTTGTATTCAGTATCTTATTTAGGATTTCACATCTGTGTTCATGAATAAATTTAACATAAGTTTTTTTCTTGTCTTTATCCAGCTTTATAATCAAGTTTATATTGTTGTTTATAAGTTTAGTTTCTCGCTCTTTTTCTGTTCTGAAGTAGTCTGTGACAGGGATTAATTATGCCTTGAATCTTTGCGATAATTCTTTTTTTAAAGCCATGTCAGTTTTGTGTTTCATTTGTGGGAGAGATCTTTGATTACCATTTCTTTTTCCTTAATGATTAGCTATTCAAATTGAAGTTCTTCTCTTCTTTCACCAATTTTGGCATTTTTAAAGTTTTAAAAAAATATATCAATTACATCTCAGTTTTAAAATAATTACTTTATACTTAATTTTTTTTACTTTCTAAAATTCTGCCAAATCTTTTATTAATTCCTCTTTTTTATTATCTATTTTATTTATATCCTTCCTTTCTTGACCAGTCATGACAGAGGTTTCTGTCTTAATATTTTTCCCAAAGAACCAGCTTCTCATGACAAACACTTTGCTTTTTTGTTTCTTGTTTTCTGATCATTGTATTTAAAGTAATATCTCTGGGTACTACTTTACCTGTGTCCTAAAAATTTGGACTTTTTTTTTTTTTAAGACTTATTTTTTATTTATTTCTCTCCCCTTCCCCACCCCCGGTTGCCTGCTCTCTGTGTCCATTCGCTGTGTGTTCTTCTGTGACTCCTTCTGTCCTTAGCAGCAGCATGGGAAATCTGTGTTTCTTTTTTTTGCGTCATCTTGTTGTGTCAGCTCTCCGTGTATGCAGCACCATTCCTGGGCAGGCTGCACTTTATTTCGTGTTGGGCGCCTCTCCTTACGGGGCGCACTCCTTGCTCATGGGGCTCCCCTACACAGGGGACACTCCTGCATGGCAGGGCACTCCTTGCGCACATCAGCTTTGTGCATGGGCCAGCTCCACACGGGTCAAGGAGGCCGGGGGTTTGAACCGCGGACCTCCCATGCAGTAGGCGATTGCCCTATCTATTGGGCCAAGTCTGCTTCCTTGAGTATGTATTTTCATAGACATTACTGATAAATGTTATGATTACCTTTGTGGTTCCTAGTTTAACAGTGAATTTTTCACTAGTGTATTTTTGTTCTCCTCAGATATAACCACAAATATTACGCTGTCTTTTCTAGTATATAATTTGAGAGTATAAGTAGTTTGTTAAATTATTTGAAGTTTCTGAGTATGTTTAAAAACATATGCAGTTACATATTTATATTCATTACTTTGAATATATTTGCTCTCATTTTAATTATCTGTGCCTTTGCTTAAGTTTTGTCGATTTAATCACTTACAAGAGGATATATGAAAGTTTCCAACTACAATTAATGGCTTATCTTTACTTATAGGTACATCAGTTTTTACTTTGTTTATTTCAGAATATATAGATAGGTACCTTGTGTTTATCATTTTTACACTATCTTTACATCGGTGTCCATATATAGCATTCCTATATAACATTCCTTATATAACGTGTGTTCTTATATAACATTCTTTCTTATCATTTATGAAGACAGTTTTTCTCTTTAAATTTATTTCATTATGATCCCCCAGTTATATTTTTCTTTGTAAACTTTACAAGCAAAACAGTGTTTTTGAGTTGAACAAAAAAGTACCTTAACGTTCCATTCATTTTGTTGGTATTGTCCAAAATTTGAACTCTGTATTCTTAAAGATAACTTGTTTTTTGCTCGCTTGTTTGTTTAGTTTCAATATTTGCTTATTTAAATAGTAGTAATCTTTCTTTTGATATTTCCTCTTCCCTTAGGTCCTAGGAACAGTAATTATCTCATAGACTCTTCCAGAATTATCCTTTCTTACTGAAGCAGTTATTAAAATGAGTGGGGTCACTTGCCCTATAGGTAGCCCTAGCCCTTCGGGGAATTGTCTTTTTTTTTTTTTTTTTTTTTTTTTTACTTTTTATTTTGAAATACTTTCAAATGTACAACTTCATTAACAAAAATAATACAGAGACCTCCAACTTACCCCTGTGTTCCAGATACCTCAATCTCCTAATTTTAATATTTTGCCCATTTTACTGTATCATTCTAGCTAATTAGCTAGCTAACTATCCATCTGTCTTTATATCTTTCTATTAATCACCCCATCTTTTGAACAGTTGAATGTAGGTTGTATACAACATTCATCCTGAACACTTAACACTACTGTGTACATTTCTTAAGAAGAATATTCACTTATGTGCTATTCTCAGGTTCAAGAAATTTAATATTGATACAAACCTTAGAATTTGTATTCCATTTTTTGAAATTGAAGAAGTTGAGGTTTACAGAACAATGTAGAAAATACAGAGGACCCATATATCCCCCAATTATTAATACCTTGCATTAGTGTGGTACATTTTATTAAAATTGATGAAAGAATATTATTATAATTATGCTATTAATTATGGCCCATCATTTACTTTGGGGTTCCCTGTTCATGTCATGTAGTCCTACTTTAAACAAAAAATTTCTAGTAACATTTACACAACCTAAGTGTTCCCTTTTTAGCCACATTAAGATATATAATTCACTGCTTTATTATATTCATACTGTTGTGCTAAGATCCCCAGCATCCATTACCAAAATTTTTCCATCGTGCCAAATACAAACTCTGTACAGTTTAAGCATTAACTCCCCATTCCCTACCCCTACCCTGGCCCCTGGCAAACCTGTATTCTAGTTTGTGACTATGAATTTGCTTTTCTAATTATTTCATAACAGTGAGATCATACAATAGTTATCGTTTCATGTCTGGATTATTTCATTGAACAGGGTGTCTTCAGGGTTCATCCATGTTGTCACATACATCCGAATTCATATATATAAACCACATTTTGTTTATCTCTTCGTCTGTTGATGGACACTTGAGTTGTTTCCTTCTTTTGGCAATGTGAATAATACCACTTTGGGCATTAATGTGAAAATATCTATTGTTGTCCCTGTTTTTACTTCTTTTAGGTATATACCCAGTAGTGGGATTGTTGGGTCATATGATAATTCTATCCTAGATCTTTCTGAATAACCACCAAAATATCTTCCAAAACAAATGAACCATTTTACATTTGCACTAACAGTGAATAAGTGTTCCTCTTTCTCCACATCCTCTCCAACACTTGTAATTTTCCTCTTTTTTTTTTTCCATACTAATGATTCTGATGGGTGGGATATAGTAGTAGGAGCTCATCATAGTATTTTTTTTAAGATTTATTTTTTATTTATTTCTCTCCCCTTCCCCGCCCCCCAGTTGTCTGCTCTCTGTGTCCATTCGCCGTGTGACCACTTCTATCCTTATCAGCAGCACCAGGAATCTGTGTTTCTTTTTGTTGTGTCATCTAGTGTCAGCTCTCTGTGTGTGCGGCGCCATTCTTGGGCAGGCTGCACTTTCTTTTGCGCTGGGCAACTCTCCTTAGGGAGCGCACTCCTTGCATGTGGGGCTCCCCTACGCGGGGGGCACCCCTGCGTGGCACAGCACTCCTTGCTCACATCAGCACTGTACGTGGGCCAGCTCCACACAGGTCAAGGAGGCCCGGGGTTTGAACCGCGGACCTTCCATGTGGTAGGCGGTTACCCTATCCATTGGGCCAAGTCCACTTCCCACATCATGGTTTTGATTTCCATTTCCCTAATGGATAATGATGTTGAACATCTTTTCATGTGCTTTTTGACCATTTGTTTATCTTTAGAGAAATATCTACTTGAGTCTTTTATCCATCTTTAAGCGGGGTTGTTTGTCTTTTCTGCTGTTGAATTGAAGGATTTCTTTATGTATTCTGAATAGTAAACTTTTATTACTTATGTGGCTTCCAAATATTTTCTCCCATTCTTTAAGCTGTCTTTCTACTTTCATGATAAACTCCCTTGATACACACAAGTTTTTAGTTTTGATGATGTCCTATTTGTCTGTTTTTTTCTTTTGCCACTCATGCTTTGGGTGTGAAGTCTAAAAAACCATTGTCTAGTACAAGATCCTGAAGATGCTTCCTTATATTATTTTCTGAGTTAGATTTATTCCTATGGATATGATTTTTTTAGTCATTATTGGAAATGGAAATTGTTATGATTTCCTCTTCAGATTGTTCATTACTAGTAAATAGATACAATACTGATTTTTCCCCACGTTAATCTACCCTGCCACTTTGCAGAATTCATTCATTAGTTCTAGTACTTTTATTGTAGATTTTTCAGTATTTACTGTATTATAGGATCATGTCATCTGTAAATAGGAACATTTTTACTTCTTCCTTTGCAGTTTGGATGTTGTTTATTTCTTTTCCTTGCCTAATTCCTCTGACTAGAACTTCTTATATAATGTTGAATAATAGTGATGACAGTGGGCATCCTTATCTTGTTCCTCATCTTACCGAGAAAATTATCTGTCTTGCACCATAACCGTCCAGTTAGCTGTAGGTGTTTCATCTATGACCATCATGTTGAGAAACTTTCTTTCTATGCTTTGCTTTCTAGGTATTTTTATCAAGAAAAGGAGCTGGATTTTGTCAGATTTCTGTGTTGAGATGATCATGTGGTTTTTTTCCTTCAGTCCATTAATGTGGTGTATTACATAATTGATTTTCTTATGTTGAACCACCCTTGAAAAACTGGGATAAATTTCACTTGATCATGGTGTAATTCTTTTAATGTACAGTTGGATTTGGTTTGTTGGTACTTTGTTGAATTTTTTTCATTTTATTTTTAGGGGAGTTTGGTCTGTAGTTTTCTTTTCTTATGGTGTCCTATATGTGGTTTGATATAGAGCGATGTTGGCCTCATAGAATGAGTTAGGGAATGTTTCTTCCTCGTCAATTTTTTGGAAGAGTGTGAGCAGGATTGGTGTTAATTCTTCTTGGGATATTTGGTAAAATTCATTAGTGCTGCTGTCTGGTTCTGGACTTTTCTTTGTTTGAGTTTTTTGATTATTGATTTAATAGCTTGATTATTACTGTTTGCTGAGATCTTGTATTTCTTCTTGAGTTAGTGTGAGTACTTTGTGTGTTTTTAGGATTTGTCCATTTCATCTAGGTCACCTAATTTCTTGCTCGATAGTTGTTATACTATCCCTCTTATAGTCCTTTTTATTTCCATGGAATGGATAGTAATATTCCCCTTTCATTTCTGATTTTAGTTATTTGTATCCTATTTTTCTGGGTCAGTTTAGCTAAAGGTTTTTCTACTTTATTGCTTTTTCAAAAAACCAACTTCGTTTCTTTGATTGTCTCTATTGTTTCCATATTCGTTATTTAACTTTGCTCTGCTCTTTATTTCCTTCCTTCTACTCCCTTTGGGTTTAATTTGCTCTTCTTTTTCCAGATCTTCCAGGTGAATGTTTAGGTCTCTTTCTCTTTTTTTTAATGTAAGCATTTAGAGCTATAGATTTCTCTCTCCACACTGCCTTTGCTACATCCCATAAGTTTATTTTTTTAAAGATTTATTTTATTTATTCCCCTCGCCCCTGCCGCTACCTATGCTTGCTCTCTGCTCTCCATGTTCATTCACTGCATGTTCTTCGTCTGCTTGTCTTCTCGTCTTCTCTTTAGGAGCACTGGG
Source organism: Dasypus novemcinctus (assembly GCF_030445035.2). NCBI lineage: Eukaryota > Metazoa > Chordata > Mammalia > Cingulata > Dasypodidae > Dasypus > Dasypus novemcinctus. Next base: position 5,310,643 of record NC_080676.1, on the reverse strand, counting down.
AACCAATCCTGGGACCTCCGACATAGGAGAGAGGTACCCAGTCACTTGAGCCACCTCAGCTCCCTGGTTTGCAGTGTCTCTCATTCTCTTTCCTCTTTGTCTCTTTTTGTTGCGTCATCTTGTTGCATCAGTTCGCAGCATGGGCCTCCTCTCCACAGTGCGAGTCAGCTCTCCCCAGCATGGGCCAGCTTCGTCTTCACCAGCAGGCCCCGGGAACTGAACCTGGGGCCCCCCATATGGTAGACAGCCCAATCGCTTGAGCCACATCCACTTCCTCTATAAGTTTTGGTATGTTGCTTTTTTTTAAATTTGCCTCATGATATTATTTTATATTATTTTGATCCACTATTTAGTGACCTTTCTTTTCAGTCTAAGGAGCACCAGTGCTTGTAGGGCAAGTCTAGGGGTAGTGAACTCCCTCAGCTTTTTTCTTCTGGGATGTCTTACTTTTTCCCTCACTTTTAAGACATAGTCTCACTGGACATTAAATCTTTTGTTGGCAATTGTTAGGTTTCAGCACTTTAAATATTTCTTCCCACTGCCTTTTTGGCTCTGTGGTTTCTGATGAAATATCAAAACTTAATCCAATTGGTATTCTCATGTACATAACACGTTGCTTTTCTCTTTCAGCCTTTAGAACTCTCATTGTCCTTGGCATTCAATAATTTGACTACTCTGTGTCTGGGAATAGTTTTCTTCGAGTTTATTCTGTTTGAGATTTGGATTTCTTGAATGTGCAGTATTCCTCTCTTTTGTTAGATTTGGGGGATTTTCTGCCATTATTTTCTTTCATTATTTTTTCTGCCCCTTTCTCTCTTCTCCTTCTGGGACTGCAATAATCCTTTTGTTTGTGTGATTCATGGTGTCCTTTAGGCTCTGTTAAAAAGTTCTTTCTCCTCCTCAGTCTGAATAATTTCAGTTGTCTTATCTTCAAGTTCATTAATTCTTTCTCCTGACAGCTAAAATTTACTGTTAAAACACTCTAGAGAATTTTTATTTCAGTTATTTTGGTCTTCAACTCTAGTATACCTGATTCCATTTTTAAATGTCTGTATCCTTATTGAGATTTTCATATCATTCATGCCTTGTTTTCCAGGTGTGCTTTAGTTCTTTGAGTTTTTTTTTATCTCCTTAAGTGTACTGATGATCAGTTTTGGTCTTCCAGATTTTGGTCTTTGTTGACAGTTTCTGGATCTTTATCTTGTGTCTTTGAATGGACCATCATTTCCTGTTTCTTTATCTTGAATTTTTTGTTACACACTATATACCTTTTAATATTTTAAAGTGTTAAATCTGGGATTTAGTCTCTGAACTCTCATTAGTTTTTATCAAACTAATGATATGAGAGAGATTTCTGTGAGTGCCAAGAACTAAGAGAAACAAACCAGTGAAAAATACGCTGTTCATAGTCTTCACAAATTGGCTGACTTGGCCCTCATTCTCCTTCAGACTTTAGCTCCCTGACCCCTCAGGAAGATCACCCAAGGTAAATGTGCAGTGCAGAAAGACCCCCGTCTTTTCTGAGCCTATGGCTTGTTCTGGGTTTGTACTTGCTCCAGGCCTTAGGAATGCCACTTGTACGGTAATTCCAATGCCTTTTCTCTTCCCCAATGAGTAGATTTTCCCCCTCTCCTGTTGTGCTTTATTGCAGGTAGTTCTTTGCCCCAAGCTTCTTTGACTTAACTGTTTCTTATAGTGCTTTAGCTGTCTACAAGCTGCTTTTGCCTGCAGGGCATGTCGTGAGGGAGGGTGTGCCAGAGACAGATATCCTGGTTTGGTCATTCCGGTTTCTGTTATATAGATTGTTACTGACAGACAGGTACCCGGGTATTTGCTTATGGTCCCTTTGCTCCCTCTGATACAGTTCCAAGGACCCACAATGGTAATGCAGGCTGATCTCACCCAGGAGGGAGTTGAAGAAAGGCCATCAAGGGCACCAGGAGCTTTGTCTATTGTTTTTCAGACTAATTTTTCTTTATTCCACACTTTCCCAGTTACTGCAACCCTTTAACTATTTTCTGGAGTTTTGGGGTAAATGGCCTTACCTGTATTTGCTAGTTGTTCAGAGATTCTTTGGGGAAATAAAACATTTGGACATCTTACACTATCTTTTTTTTTTTTTTTTTTTAAGATTTATTTATTTACTTTCCCCACCCCACCCCGGTTGTCTGTTCTCTGTGTCTGTTTGCTGTGTCTTTGTCCGCTTCTGATGTTGTCAGCAGCACGAGAATCTGTGTTTCTTTTTGTTGCATCATCTTGTTGTGTCAGCTCTCCCATGTGTTCAGCGCCATTCCTGGGCAGGCTGCACTTCCTTTTGCGCTGGGTGGCTCTCCTTATGGGGTGCACTCCTTGTACATGGGGCTCCCCCACGCGGGGGACACCCCTGCGTGGCAGGGCACTCCTTGCGTGCATCAGCACTGCACATGGGCCAGCTCCACACAGGTCAAGGAGGCCCGGGGTTTGAACCACGGACCTCCCATGTGGTAGACGGATGCCCTAACCACTGGGCCAAGTCCGATGCCCTTACACCGCCTTTTTGGTCGACTGGAAGTCCTTTTCTCCTCCCTTGTTAGCTCCCATCTAGGATTATGTATTTCCTATAATTGTCATTATCTCTTTAGTATCTCTTTCCTTTCCCTTTCCCATCAATCATGCCTAAGCATAACAACATTCAGTGGGATTAATCAGATTCACATTGTTTCAGGACCCTTACCACTTTACATTAATAAAACTTTACCATCCCCCCCAAAAGAAATCCTCCACCCTTTTTTCATTAACTCCCCTTTCTCCAAATCCCCACTCTTTACAACCAGTACCCTAATTTCTGTTTCTACAAGCTTTCATATTTTCTTATAATTTCTTTGTTGTTACCATGGGGCTTAAATTTCAGTCCTAATTCTGTAACAGTTTTGTTTGCTTTAATATCAACTTAACTTTGAATGTACAAAAACTATGTTCCTGTGTACTTTCATTTAGTTCTTCTCACAAAATACATGTTTATACTTTGTCTAAAACCATTGATTTATCATTACTTTTTATGCGCTTGCCTTTTAGATGCTGTTAGAGAGGAAAAGTAGACTTACAAAAATATTTGAATTTATATTTACCAATGTCACTGGACAGCTTTATTTTTTTTATATGAATTTGATCTATTGTCTATTGTCCTTTCCTTTCAACCTGTAAAACTCCTTTAGAATCTCTTGCACCTATGCATCCCAAACATTTAATACTCCCTCTGCTTGTTAATCTGAAATCATATCAAACATTTAAAAACATAAAAATGGTCAGGAAATAGATGCTCCTTTTTTGGGAGCGGGGGGGCGGGGAAGCTACATTCTGGCTAAGAAATGGCTCAAACTTTAATAATACGTGAATGGAAGGTGGGAAAGGTATATTGGTAAAGGAATGGCAGTGACTGCTGAGTCCATTTTACATGTGAAGAAGACTAAATAGTAGTATAAATATGTTGATAAAATATTTAAAAGAATACCATTCTGGAATGGGCTTTTATATCCCAAGATATTTAATAGTCATTATCTGTAGGTGTGTATAGGAAGAATTATAGACTTTTTATTTCCTTTTTGTTTAATCTATTTTCTGAACTTTATATAATGATCAGATGTCTTTTATAATTAATGGAAAATAGTACTTTCAACTTAACATAAAAGTAGATGAAAATAAAATCAATATGTCTTGAGGTTTTGCAATAAACTTAACAAAACTTAAATGAAAAGGGAACTGAAAGTAAACATTTATTTTGGTTCAGATGTCACTTTCTCAATTTTTCAGTGGAAGTGAAGAAGCCCTTTCAAATGAAGACTGTGAAAATGTTTATCACTTGGTGTATTCTGCACATCGCCCTGTTGCTGTTGCAGCTGGAGAGTTCCTTCACAAAAAGTGAGTTGCTTGTCTTTGAAACTGGGTTCCACATTTGCATTTTGTTCTTTTGGGTTTGTTTGTCTATTTGGTTGGTTGGTTGGTTGGTTGGTTTTTAGGGTTATTAGAAGAGAATAACAGTGACTGAATACAGTGCTGAAAGTAGGCATTTCAAACTCAGGGGACTGTAGTATCCTCACAGCCTGTATACACATCATGAATCACATCCCCGAGAATGGTATACCGTGTGACACATTTCTTTTTCCTGAAATCTGAAACGGTGGCTGTCAGGTGGTGGTGTAAGTGGAGGTTGGGGAAGGGCATAATGTTTGTAAAATCTCTGCTTCTTTTCACTACTTTTGAGGGTTTTTTGTTTGTTTGGTTTTTGTTTTTTGTTTTTTTCTTTACTTTTAAAATTTGGAGTTCATCTCTCAAGAGATCTGGTATTGCAATGCATCTTTTTTTAGGAGGTAAGTCATACTGCATTTTTCCCTGACTAGAAAAACTGCTAAAGAGATGGTTTTACCACATTTTACCATGTTTATTGAGAACACTTACTATGTAAAGTATTTTTCATGTCTCTTTTTCCTTGTTTGTTAAAATAAGAATTATATTTCTGAGAGTTGCTTTGTACTTTGGAAAAATCTTATAAATTATTTAATGAATGGTACATAACAATAAAGGAACTTATTCTTTGCTTAATGTAAAGATAAAAATTCTGAGTTCTTAGCTTACCTTCTCAGCATTTGAAATCTTAAATGTAAAACGGTATCACCTACAAAATGCTTCCCAACTTTTCATTTTTAAACAGACTCATCTAGTTTTCTTTTTTGGGGGAGGGAAAGTATACAGCTACTGAGTTTATAGATATAATTAAACATTATATTATGAACTACATTTTTAATCTATTATGGATATGTTCTATAATTAGTAAATTAACTCATTCTTTTTTTTTTTTTTTAAGATTTGGTTTTTTATTTATCTCTCCCCTTCCCCCCTCAGTTGTCTGCTCTCTGTGTCCATTCGCTGTGTTCTTCTGTGACCGCTTCTATCCTTATCAACGGCATTGTAAATCTGTGTTTCTTTTTGCTGCGTCATCGTGTTGTGTCAGCTCTCCATGTGTGCAGTGCCGGTCCTCGGCAGGCTGCACTTTCTTTCATGCTGGGCGGCTCTACTTACGGGGCGCACTCCTTGCTCCCCTACGCGGAGGACACCCCTGTGTGGCAAGGCACTCCTTGCGCGCATCAGCATTGCATGTGGGCCAGCTCCACAAGGATCAGGGAGGCCCGGGGTTTGAACCACGGACGTCCTATGTGGTAGGCGGATGCCCTAACCACTGGGCCAACTCTGCTTCCCTCATTCTTAATATATAAATACATTCTTGGGATTTTCTTGTTGTTGTTCATAGATTTGACTTAGTTGCTTTGAATATTGGGAGGAGAACCCAAAGGTCCATTATATGCAGTGATTTGTGATTATGTTGAAGCACATGTGTAAATCATGTACTGGGAATTGATGTGGATAGATGATTAACTTTGCCCTAGATCCAGCATCTGCATCTCAGTGCTGCAAGAACAAATTGTCTAAACAGTCATACCTTGCAAAGAGAGAAAAGTTGTGTCTGAAAAATCTTTCTAAAAAAGATGTTGGGTGCTAGAGCATGGTGATGAAAGTGAAGAGGAAGCTTTGGTTTTTAGGCATGACTTTCAAAATAATATATTGAATTTGCCAGTGACTCTAACATCTATGGCTAATAGAATAGTGATATTTATGTATTTATTTTGAGATAGTATCTGTCAGAAAAATACACTTTCCTTCCTTTTCCAGAGCTGTATTCTTTCATCTCTGTTCAATTTTTTTTTAAATTCTGTACCTTTAGAATTTTTTTAATTTTTTTAAAAAGTTATATAAATCACACAAAATGTTACATCAAAAATATAAGACATTACCATATACCCCACTTCCCACCCCCTCTAGAGAAAATTTCTTGGTCCAGTAGTTTCAAAGAGAAAATAAAGAGGTTAATCTATAGAATAGAGGCCAGAAATTGTCCTTGTGCATATTTTATTTTATTGTGTTTTTCTGAGGTTGAAATCTCGATAAAATTTTTTAAATTGGAATACTTTATGTAAAAGTCCAGAAGATTATGCTTCCATTATTTCTTATTTCTTCGTGAATGTCTCTACAAACAAAAGATGCGCTCCTCAAGCTTCTTTAGGCCTCTGCCCTACAGAAATTCATAATTTGAGAAATTTTGATTTTAATGATTCTTCCACCATTTAATATAATAATCTTTTAAAATCTCAATAATTAAACTGTAGCAATCTCCCAGGAGTTCCATGGTTAAGTTTTATAAGTTTTAAAATAAGCACACATACACACACACACATTTGTCTGTTTTTAAACTATACTATATAAACAAAACATGCCAAAAATAATGTCACACCTGAAATATTTTATTCTGTCTCCTGTGAAAATAAAGAACACCCAAATAAGAACAAGCAAAGACTATTCCAAGCTTGCTCTAGCAAGGGAGCCAGTCACTATCACTTGTATTTGGCAAAAATTCAAAGATAGGCAGAACTATGGGAAAGGATTATAGTGGGAAAAAAGTGGAAACTTCAGGTATGGCCCCTCTGAAAATCCTATCTCATTTTTGTTCTAAATCCCTTTCAAAGTGTTCTGCCAGGGTTTTAAGTTCATATAAAAGGGCTATTTCACACTGAGATTTCTAATTAGATCTACATTTTCAGGTTTTGAATTCAATTGACAAAATACGATGAAACAGCGGATGTTACATCAGCACCTTCTGTAACTCCCTAAAGTTGTTAGATGGTATTTTCTAGTCTGTCCCAAAAACTGTCTTTCTCTGTGTGCATAAATGAATTATGGTCCATTCAATTTTTATTCAAAATGTTTCAGATATGCTTTTAGAAGACTTTGCCCTACTTTTCAATGTCTTTTTGACCCTCAGGTTTACTGTAGAACGATGAATCCTGTAGATCCCTTTCTAGGTCAGTCCTATCTGCTTTTTCCATCAATGACTGAACATCTGAGGTTCTGACCAATATGTGTAAATGTTGATGTAGGTCAGGAAATCCAGAGTCAAATGCACCCAAGAACAATTCTTAAGGTCTTGTTTGGGTTTAGGGAACTCTTTAATGATAATTCTTAATTCTGTTCTTGTCCAAGTTTAAATTCTACATTTTCCTGCATACCTGTCTCATTGGGGGCGTGGCTTTTTAGTGGCAACTGGTGTTTGGGAGTTTTAGCAAAGTTGGTATGAAAAGGTTTTGGAGCAAAAGCAGGGAGGAGTCAGTGGAGGTGTAGAAGTAGAAAGATCAAATGGATAGGAGGGAAGAAGAGATGGATACAGGGGGCAACTGCAGGGCAGTGATGGTGAATTTACTAGGGAAATGAGTCTAGTTTGTCGCTGCTTAAGTTTTTCTCACTGTCCATTAACGCTGTCCAAACAATCTTTCAGTGAAGAAATTCTTTATTCAAAATCTTGTTTAGAGTCCTCTACGTACCAATCAAAAAATGCTGGGAACAAATGTAGCTCAAGGGTTGAGTGCCTGCTTCCCACATGGGAGATCCTGAGTTTGGTTCCTGGTGCCTTCTAAAAACAATCAACAGGGAAGCAGACTTGGCCCAATGGGTAGGGCATCCGCCTACCACATGGGAGGTCTGCGGTTCAAACGCCGGGCCCCTTTGACCTGTGTGGAGCTGGCCCATGCACAGTGCTGATGTGCGCAAGGAGTGCCCTGCCACACAGGGGTGTCCCTCGTGTAGGGGAGCCCCATGCACAAGGAGTGTGCCCTGTAAGGAGAGCCGCCCAGTGCGAAAGAAAGTGCAGCCTGCCCAAGGATGGCACCGCACACGTGGAGAGCTGACACAAAAATGATGCAACACAAGGAAACACAGATTCCTGGTGCCGCTGATAAGGATAGAAGTGGTCACAGAAGAAGACAGCGAATGGACAGAGAGAGCAGACAACTGGGGGGGAAAGGGGAGAGAAATAAATCTTTAAAAAAAGTAAAAAGAGTAAAAACGATCAACAAGCACACATGAAAAAAACAACTCAAGGTTGCTGATGTAGTTCTGTGGTTAAGCTCCAGCTTCCCACACACAAGGTCCAGGGCTCATTCCCTGACCCCAGTACCATTTTTTAAAAATAAAATAAAATGCTGCCTGTTGGGCCTAAGAAATCCTATTCCCTCTCTTTTCAGATCTCCCCTCTCAAATAAACAATTTCTTCAAGTCATATGTTTGTTAGAGTGGCCGTTGAAGGCCCAAATTATGCCATTTAGAAAAATAGCCTAAAGAATTAGGATTGTAATGAGAGTACATATAAGAAGCAGGAGTTTATCCTGGTTGAGGAGAGGATTTAGACTTAGATGACCTTGAGAGTTGTCATCCATCAGAATGTAATATTTGTGCACCTTATGTCTTCAAGCCTTTGATGATTAACCACTTCTGTACTCAGACCTGACTGTGCTGCATCTTTTCCCTCCCCACCCATCAACAGCAGGCAAAAAAACAGAACAGTCTCTCTGGCTCGAAGTTAAGCTCTCAGGACAGAAAACTGAGATGGAAGGAGAACCTCATCCACTTTTATTCATGACCCAAAGCAACTTTTGTCCAAGTGGACACCTCTTCAGTGAATATCACAAACTCACTGGTCTGTGAGGGCATTTCAAACAACAGGTTTATTGACCTGTGCCTGTGTTTTATCCCCTGGTTCTCTTAATTAGAAATAACACTTTTAAACAGCACAACACAAAGCAGTCATACAAAAGACAGTAAAAAAGGATGAAAAGGCATGACCCTATTCTGCCAAGAATGCCACACATATGGGAACCAATAACAAAATCCAGGTACCAAACTTAGAGGAACTCAAAACAAAGAAAACAGTTCATATTCAGTGCTGATTTACCCAATCCTACAAGGATTCCCTTGTAGGTCAAATGCTGGGCTCTGTGGTCATGTATACTGTGAACTGGTTCTCTGTGGTACTTGCATGTAACTATGAAAATAAATTAACAAAGAACATCGGAATGAGAACAACAGGCAAAGGCTATTTATTCCAAGCTTGCTATTGCAAGGGAATCAGTCACCACAACTTGGATTTGGAGAGACTTAAAGGGTGGCAAGGAATGGAAGCTTTATATTGTTCAAAAGGAAGGCTTAAGGTATGCCCTGATAGAAGGCTGTTGGCATAGGGAAGCTAGAAGTGGACTAACTTAAAGTGATGCATCCTGTGTGATTGGTTAGGGTACTATATATTTGGCTTTCTATACTTTGTCTGAGGTTGGAAGCAGGGGCAAAAATTAGGAAAGTTGTCAGTTATTGATCAAGTCCTGGGTATTTTGGGCCAAATATTATAGGGATTGTGATTTAGTCTCTTGGACTGATTATTATACATCATGGTTATCTTCTTGGATGGCTTGCTGCAGATAGCAGGTTAGAGTTTCCTGATCTGGTTGCTGCAGCCTATAGGCCAGAGTTTTATTTTTGTATATGGATTGACCATCCATTTTATGTGCTCAGTCTCTCTCATCTAAAATTCTACATTTTAATATTGAAAATTTAAGCTAATTCCTAAGTACTATATGATTATATACAAAAAATGGGATTATCCAAATCACTACATTTCAGGTAGGTATCCCCCATATTTTCTGTCCACCCCCTTGCCCCCACCGAAGCCACCCATTTAAAGTAAACAAAACCTTCTCTTAAATCAATGTGCCAGCTCACCAAAATTTCATCTTCTCCTTCATCATTTTCTGCTTGGATTGGTTCGTTTTCATATCACATGAAATTATTTTATTCAGTTATTTAGTCTAAAATCTGAGCAGCCTACTCTGGCTTCTGTATTTAAACTAGAACATGTTCTATCCCCATTTTCTTATTTTTCTTTGTTACACCTGAGATAGTATAATTATATCTACTAATTATTTCTGTCCACTAACACAAAAGCCCCATGACAACAAGAATTTTTGTCTGTTCACTGCTATATCTCTATAAAGCACTGACTAGATATATCATATTCTCAATAAAGTTTTTTGAATTAAGGATAGCTCAGTGAGTGTTACAATCATGGGTATTTTTTTCACAGTTGATTTCTCAGCACCTATCCTAGATTAAAAACATAAATATGTACTTACTGTAGCAGTTTGATATGGTTATGAATTCCAAAAATAGGTATTGGATTGTGTTTCTAATCTGATCTGTACCTGGTCCTGATTGAGTTATGATTAGGTCTTTAATTGTGCCATGTCATTAGGGCATTGATAAAAGGCATGGCAAAGAACAAAGTTGTTGGAGTTTTGATGTTGCAGTTTGATGCTGAAGCTGGAGCCCCAGGTAGAGAAACAGCCATTCTCCTGATAGTCTACAGTTGACCTTGTGGAGGAAACAGAGGAGCTGAGCCCAGAGAAACCCAGAAAGCCTGAACCCTCAGACCTCAGCAGCCATCTTCTTCTAACATGTGGAAATAGACTTTGGTGAAGGAAGTAACTTATGCGTTATGGCCTGCTACCTGTAAGCTCCTACCCCAAATAAATACCCTTTATAATTGCCCAGCAGATTTCTGGTATTTTGCATCAGCACCCCTTTGGCTGACTAATACCCTTACCTTTATATATTTATATTGACCGTATAGAAATAAAGTCCTTAAGTTTTGTTGGAATAAATCTACTTAATACATCAAAAATTCTAAACCACTTCTTTTGCCAAACTTGGATATTTTATTACTAAATGCTATTTTTATAAATTTAATATTAATTTCATTTTAGTGACTACCTTTGGCTTAAAACTCTTTCTAGGTATTATGTTATAAGCAGAAAAGAATGCAGGGAGTAATTGTGATTAGAAGTGTGAATTTTTATTGATGGAACTTTTTGTTAAATTACTTAACTATGAAATCAATATTTAAGAAAATAGAATCCTAGCAGTGTGTATATTTGTCAGAAATATTTGAACATTAGTTAATATCAGTAAAAATTCCCACAAACCATACTATTAACACTATCTCTTAGTATTTGCTATAGTTTATGAGAAAATTTTCTCATTTGTGTAGTGTTAATCATAGTCTGTCATCCACCACAGGGTTCACTGTGTTATATGTTTTCTGCCTTGTGCAATCCTTCCAAGCTGTACACTTGGTGGCCCTCAAATTCATTGCGGAATTTTACTGTCATCACCTCAGTCCATTTTAGAATGTTCTCATTACTCCAAAAGGAAAAAAATCCCTCTTATATCCCCCAATTGTTGACACTTAGCATTGATATAGGGTCTTCTTTGCCATTGCTGCAAAAATATTACAATATTGCTGTTAAATTCTATAAGTTAACATTAGTTGAATTTTCCCTTGTATCATCATATTCTAAACACTTACTAATAGGTATATTTGTAGTATTAACTACAATCCTCATCCACCATCAGAATCACTACATTTTACAGTCCCTAGATTATCCTCTAGCTTTCTTTCAATTGACATTGAACTCCCTCTATTATCCCTTTGAACATGAACACATTTACCAATCAGCAGTGTTAATTATACTCATTGTCATATGTTATCGTCAACTCTATCCATTTCCAGACATTTACAATCACTTATTAAACATTTTATACCATTGAACCCAATCACATCACTGTACCACTATCCATACAGCCGTCCACTGCCCAACCATCCACTTCCAACTTAGCATACATTTTGCCCATATTGAGCATTAGCTCACCATGTTGCTGAAATGTGCCCATATTAAGTATCAGCTCGGGATGGGGCAGGAATGTAAGGGGCAGTAGGGTGTGGGGATATTGGGCCATCCATGGAACTGGAGGGGGGGCGGTGGAGGAAGGAGCAGGAAACTGGAGATTTATAAGACTGTAGTTAAAACTACAATGGTGGGAATGTTCTGGCAAATATGGCAGAGGGAGGGTAAGTGGTGCAGGGCATTGGGGATGGGGTATATGTGGGATACTGCACACTTGGGGCATGCTTCTATGGAATACAAAAGTTCATCTTGTCATAGTGTGTTATCTCAGTGGGTGGAGATCCACAAAATAAAAAAGAAAATATTAAACTCCCATCCTGGGGATTCCTGCTATGTTCACAATTAGAAGAGTAAGATTCTCTCAAGAACACAGACAGTGCCTAATAAAATAAAACAGACCAGTAAAAAAAATATCAGTAAAAATGTTTCCTTTTCATTTTATGTGAGGCTGAACTGTATGAAATTGTCGATATCCAACTTTTTTATTTCAGGTGGAGGTACTGGGGATTGAAACTGGGACCTCAAACATGGGAAGCAAGCACTCATTCACTGGGCTACACCCACTCCCTGATACCCAGCCATTTTTTGAGCCACAAAAACATGAGTTTCATATTACTGTGTTAAAATAGATAAGTAGCCTGATCTCTGGTGGTGTTTTTTTAACACTGAAATAGTTTGCATAGTGAAGGAAAAGATTGACATTCATATCCATGTAAATTTATAATGCTCTTGTTTTGTAATTAATATTCAGGCTGTTCAGCAGGCATGATCCACAAGCAGAAGAAGCATTAGCGAAGAGAAGGGGAAGGAACAGTCCAAATGGGAACCTCATTAGGATGCTGGTTCTCTTCTTTCTTGAAAGTGAGGTATGAATATTTTACATAATCCCTCATTTTATATTTTGTATTTTAGTACAAAAAATTTGAGTATTAAATTATTGTCATTTAATTCATTGTAATTGATAATTTTCAATTAGATAAAAACAAGACTCTTCATTATAAAATTGCCTTCATCAGTTGACTGTTAATGGAATCAGTTCTCTACCTTTTTTCCTGAATGTATGTGTAGGTGAGGATCAGCACCTAAGTTAGTTTAGCAGTTATTCAAATTTTACAGCATTGTAATACTTCATACATTTTTTCAATTGTTGCTTTTTGTTTTACTTGAATTTGTGTCTGAAGTTTTTTTGTTGTTTAATTCACTATAATTGACTTTTTATTTTAAGTAATGTATATACAACATAAAATCTCCCATTTTAACTATTTTAATACATTTCATTGCTAAGCCTCCAGTGATGTCCTTCCATCGCTACTGTCTACTACCAAAACTTTTCCATCACCCAAACAGAAACTCTGCACCTCATTAATCATTAACTCCCCATTCCCTCTCTTCCACCTATGTCTTTAGCTTTTGATACATTATTTAACTGATTTGTTAAAAGTTTTTAAGCTGTTAAAAACCATTAGTTCTAACTTGTTTGATAATTGGATTACTTAAGGAGAAAAAACATAAATATAAATATTTTAGTTAGTAGTTGTACAACCACCATAGCAATATTTCCATGTGCCATAGTCAGTTATCACTTAAACAATTTGTAACTAATATTCATAATATATTAGTTATCAAAAGCTGTTCTTGCCGGTAAACTTTAATTTGCCCAGTAAATTGCTCTTTGATATTAGAACTGTATTACTTACTACTGCCATGACATTGGGAGAATAGTAAACTAAACCTGAAGAGCTCCTGAATAAATGAAATATTAAACCTAAAGAACTCCAAAGTAAATGAACCCTTTGGCCTAGAAATGAGCGAGAACAGAGTTGTACAGGAAATGAAGAAAATCTAGACATACAGGATTCTCAATTTTATATGAGAAGGAAATGATTTTGGTTGTGCTAGAATGTCAAGGAAGAAAAGAAATTTGAAAAGGTGCTGACAGTTCAAGTTTGAGAGCGCTCAAAGAATCTAAAAGTTGATAATAAAATGGGAAAGAATCAAATCAGAAAGAGTAAAAAAAATTTTTTTAAAGAAAACAAGTTGGAGAGTTATACTGAATAGAGTATATAAGGGCAGTGTTTTAAATATACATACAGATCACTAGGGATCTGTTAAAATGCCAATTTTGAATTAGTAGCTCTGAGGTGGGACTGGGTTTCCCAGTTCTGTAACAGGCTCCTAGGTGTTGCCTGTGCTCCTGGTCTAAAAAGCTCACGCTTAGTTAGGATTTAAAACACTATTTTCTTGTCAAAGGTAGTGTGGACATGTTATAGAGTAAAATTTTAAAAGCTTCTGAATTTTTAAGATGAAACATTAAATACCCAGCATAATATCACACTTGAAATAGACCAATTTAGCCCCCTTAAGTTTTAGAGGGATGGGATAAAGTACTAACTGTTCACTGAAAAATTAATAATCTAAGCTACTTGAATTAATTGAATGAAAATGTTCTGGATCTCTGAAAGCTCCAAGACTTTTCTTTTTGATTTGTTGTTTTCTTTCAGAAAAGACATTTTATCTTTTATTTAAACCAATAATTTGTAATGTTTATTACTTCTCTGTTTTCAGATGTTATTGCCATATTCTTGAGTTCGCTGCTTTGCTAAAGTGTTACAAGCATTAAAATATATTTCCCAGTCCTTCTGTATGGCATTCTTGTCAGTTGCTAAGGCAACTGCAAATCATATTTAAGGGTATCTAGTTGATTGGTAGTCATTATATTGACCTTTATGGTCTCCTGTGTGTCACAAAAAACATTCTTTGTTTAATATTTCTTTTCTAATCTTGTTACACTAATCCCTACCCCCACACCACACCTAGAGCTGAGTGCTTAGTGATGCCATATTCATATATTATGATGAGATTCTGATGGTGTCCTACCATGATTTTGTTCTGCTGCAATACAAGTTAATTGATATTATTTTAGTAATAGACTCATAAAATGTCTTACTGAAAGAGACCTTAAAAATTAGAGTAGAAGGAGCCCATCTTAAAAATGAATTACGGATCAAGTAACTGGTATTAGCTGAATTGATTCTCAGTTTTCTTTGTTTTTCCTGAGATGTGAAGTAGTAACAGTTTAATAATAGAATTGTAAAATGATTTGAAAGAGCTCTTGAAGTCTCTGGAGTAGTCTTCCCATTTTATATATGAACTGTAGGTGAATAATGGAGATGAGTAAATCTGCCTAAACTGGATATTGATTTTCTTCTCTTTTTTGTACCAAAAAGTGACATTTTTAAGCCATCACAACCTTTATAGCAGTCATAGGTGTCAGCCGACTCAATGAATGCCTTAGATATTTTAAGCGCATAATAAGTAGTAGGATAATTGGTACAAGAATATCATGAGTCCAAATTCTCCCCTATATGTAGTGTGACCATATAATTTATTGTATAAACTGCAGTGTCTTTCATTGGGTGCTATTAATAATCATTCCCAAACAAACTGAGAAGCATGGTCCCTCTCCCTATAGGTATATGGAATGATGAAGCTAGTGGCGACAGTTATTTGACAGGTAATTGACAGTTGTATTATTGATATATGTTAGAAATTTCAGAATATTCATTCCTAGTGAAGGAATGATTGTCTTTTTGCTTGTTTTTTTTTTTTTAAGAGGAAAAACATTCTTCAAGTTTTGCTATTGACTAGCTCTATTTTGCAGAAGTAAAAAACCCTTTATATAAGAGTGTTTGGAGGGGAGCAGATGTAGCTCAATGGTTAAGCACCTGCTTCCCATGTATGAAGTCCCAGGTTCAATCCTCAATACTTGTTTGGAATTTTAGGCTTAACTTGAGATGATTATTTGCATTGTAAATTATTTTTCATAAAAAGAATCACTATAAGGTTCCATTACACAGTGAACTTGTAGTACATTTAACTATTTGACAGAAAGGATAGCAGAGCTAAAATATTAGGAGCAACCTTGAAGTCAGTTGAAGATGAATCAGCATTTACCCAGAAAATTGTTTAAGGCAGCAGGAAAATGGGATTCGTTTGCATTATAATCAAACTTTAAATGAAAGCCTATTAGATACAGTTTTATATATAGTTGTAACATATATTGTATATAATTTATAAGTAAGCTTTAATATAATTTTCATTAGCCATTTTGCTATACAGTGACTCTTTATCCATTAGAGTTACCTTTTTTGTTCATCTAGTTCCTGAAGAGTACAAAGAATGGCTTTACAGGTATGTGATTTTCACACTGTTTTTAAAAATCATGACCCCAGAAACTGTTTTTAGGAAATTCATTTTTATGGTGTTTTTACTCTTTTAATCCCAGGGCTTTTTTAATAGCCATTGAGAGTGCCTCAAGGACTACTTTTTCATACCTTCATCTTTCACTATCAATAGAAGGTCATTTGGTATAAAAGTGTCTGAAAGGTGATTATAACCTTTTACCTTTACTGGCCATGTTAGATTTTTTTTTTTTTCTTCCAGTCATGGATTTACCTGGTATTCTAGTAGAAATTTGAAACCAGCAAGTTTTGAGGCCATCACTGATGCCCCAAAATGCAGACACCGTATCATAAACATATCAGCCATTCCCTGACTAACCATGTTGTATTAATTGTTGATTCTAATATCAGTAAATTTGAAATGTTTATCTCAGAAAATGGACCAAACACATTATCATGCCCTTTTGGTTTATATAGTAAGTTTGAAACAACTGGTTGTTTGTATTAATGCTTTTAACTGAGCTTTCAATCTTGTAGCCAGAAAGATGAGGAAATTGTCAAAGAAGTCTACATTTTAAAAATTGGCTTCTACTCCAGGATATTTCTGG
Organism: Dasypus novemcinctus; assembly: GCF_030445035.2. Taxonomy (NCBI): domain Eukaryota; kingdom Metazoa; phylum Chordata; class Mammalia; order Cingulata; family Dasypodidae; genus Dasypus; species Dasypus novemcinctus. The sequence goes on along the minus strand of NC_080676.1, from coordinate 5,294,200 downwards.
TAAAAACAGCAATAACATACCACAGCTAAATTTTAATATGCTTGGTTTTGGTTATGAGAAAGTCATCCATAAGAATGCCAAAGCTCAGACTTGGCCCAGTGGTTAGGACGTCCGTCTACCACATGGGAGGTCCACGGTTCAAACCGCCGGCCTCCTTGACCCATGTACAGCTGGCCCATGTGCAGTGCTGATGTGCGCAAGGAGTGCTGTGCCACGCAGGGGTGTCCCCCGCATAGGGGAGCCCCACGCACAAGGAGTGCACCCCGTAAGGAGAGCCGCCCAGCGTGAAAGAAAGTGCAGCCTGCCCAGGAATGGTGCCGCACACGGAGAGCTGACACAAGATGACGCAACAAAAAGAAACACAGATTCCCATGCCGCTGACAACAACAGAAGCAGACAAAGAAGATGCAGCAAATAGACACAGAGAACAGACAACCGGGGTGGGGACGGGGAGAGAAATTAAAAAAAAAAAACGAATGCCAATGCTAATTACATAAAGTCTTGAATTATGTCAATTCATCCAAATGAAAACCTGACTATGTTGAGATGAAAGAAATATTACCAGCCTACCAAAACAGTGAGGAATTTCTGGAAGCTATGAAGTAAATGGGAAAATACTAAGATTTCCATTAGTGCTGAGTAACCCTAGCCCCATGAGGCAAAAGTAGAAAATCATTCTTTTTTTTTTTTTTTTTAATGAGACACTCTGACAGAATCCTGAGTTCAGAGCAGTGGGGACTAGTGAAGGAGTTAACTATAGGTAATAATTAAGTGGCTACCCTTAGTTGAAACTATTCCTTTAGAGCTCTAGTCCAGACATTTGCAATCTGGACAGTGTATCTGAAAAGCAAGATTGTGAATGCCCCCAGATAATTTATGACCAGCAGGAGGGACAGAAAACTTTTTATTCAAAAGATAAATGTTATGCCTATGTATTAGAGGAAAAAGCCTAATTACAGGTGCCTTTTTTCCACTTCCTTGCACAACCAGGGGAACGAGGACCTTGAGATCAGAATCAAGGAAGGGATTCTAGCTACCAATATTCTTCAGTCTAGACTCTTATTAATAGAGCTGAGCCAGCCAAGGATCATTAATACTTGAAAAAATTCAGTACCATGAAAAAGAAACAGACGACCCGACATACTGATGAAAAATTTAATGACTACCCCATATATAAGAAGAGGCTATTTTGAAAGAGAAGGAGAGTTAAATTGAAAAGTAAAAGAAATTAAGGGACAGGCAGTACAGATCAGAAAACCTATGGCTAAGTAATAGGGTTGTGAAGCTTAAAGTAAATATTTAAAAATTATTTTTAAAATTTAGGAGTATTATTTCTAATTAAATGAAAAGAAATAAATGTGCTAAGTAAAACTTCAAAGGAAGGACTGACAAAATAATCAAGAAAATGTCTCAAGCAGAGCATAGAAAATAGGATGCCAGGAGTAAGTGTAGACATTAGTAATCCAAGTAAGTATAAATTGATTAAAAATGCCTTACCAAAAGACAGGTTCTCATTTGAGGGTAAAATGAAGAAATGAAAAATAGCATATCCTCTTTACAAACACACCTTAACCTAATGCAGGATGTTTACAAATAAAGGACTAAACTTAAAACTGACAAATGCTTATAAAAAAAATAGCAGAAGGGGTAGTATCATAGAAGATAAATCAGAATTTAAGACCAGAAGCCTTAATGGATAGAGAGGGGAGTAGAATATATAAACCTTAACAGGTATGTTGGGAATAGAAGATACAATTCTGCAAAAAACATCATACTCATGAACCTTTCTATACCTGTACATATACACAGTCAAGGCATGGAAGCATGTTTATTCAGCATAGGTTTTAATAGCAACAATTTTGACACAATTGTTTTTACAGTTTTCTGATTTATTTTCTGTCTTTGACACCAAGTATTGCTGTTGTGCACCTCTTGTGCCTTTCACGGTTGGAATGATGTTACTGGTGATCTAGGAATAGTCTCAGGATATATGAATTTGGAAAGTTTAAGGATATCTTGCTGCAAACCTTTGCTCGTCTTCTTTCCAAGCACTGATGTCAATTAGTGTTATCTTCTTTGACTTTGATATAAGTCATTGAGTCTTTTGTGCTTATGTGTTTGTGAATGTGATTTTCCTGAGGCATTTTAGGAGTTAAGTGTGAGTTTTGAAGTGCATCAGAAGTGTACAAATTAATATCAGATGAGGCAGAGCATTGAATAGGTTATAAAAATTCACATTGAAGTTAATAATGATAGAATTTGTAGTAAGGAGGAAAACCAATTCAATTACCAAATGTGGCGGGATATCAGAGAATACTTAGAAAAGTAACTTTTGTACTCTTTGGACCATGACTCATATTGAGAAAAACATCCCAAGTACAAGCACATATAACTGAAATAAGAGTTAACCTACAAATGAGTTACAGTCTATATATAGTTTGAAAAACACTGATTTAGTGGGTAGTTTAGGTGGATGTTATGAGCCTCAAAGAAGGAAGCACTTTCATACCAAGATAGAAAAGTTAATTAAAAGTAGCAGTTAGGAATTAGAACAGTGCCAACACTTATCAATACTCTTACCTTTTCTAAAGAACTTCATGGAATAGAATTCTTTAGGATCACTGCCAGGTAGTAAAGAGTATTGTGTAAAGTGTTTGCTGAGGTGCTTGAGTGTGTTTGTTTACTGTGGGAACATGGGTTCAAAAGAAAATTACTTAGAGAATAATGAACAACCAGAAGTGTGGTGGTGGAAGTGAATACATTGAGTCAAATGGAAATGAGAGTAGAGAGTAGGAAAGATGAAGGAGCTTAAATTAAAGACCTTGACCAAGATGGCAAAAAAGTGAAGTAAAGGAGGGATTGACTGGTACCAGTGTTTCAAATGCAATTCTGGGAGAGAGTAATCAATTCCTTAATAAACAGCAACAACAAACAGAATCATTGTTTGACAGAGACAAACAGGAATACTGAAAAGTGACTTGGATTCAGCTTCTAATTTCAGGAATTTTGCTAACTAGCTTTACCATAAATTTTTTCTCCATAAGTGATGTGGTTGAACTAGGAGATCCTTAACCTCACTACTATAAATGTGTAAAAAAGTAATTCTAAATATTGCATCTATATTATTGACAGAATACTGTATACATTCTCTCTCTCTAATGGCTCTTATAATCAGGAAAACAGCCAATTTTAAGTAAAAGAAAAATTTATTATCTTAATATTAATAATTTCTTCATGAAATATTCTTTAGTCACATTTTACTTGTTATTTTTAGTTACATGAACATGCAGCCTACTTGGTGGACAGTTTGTGGGAGAGCTCTCAAGAACTGTTGAAAGACTGGGAATGTATGACAGAGTTGCTATTAGAAGAACCTGTTCAAGGAGAAGAAGGTATAGTATTTCAATAAATTGATTTACATGTTTTTTTACTTCTATTAGTAATTATACATCCTGCATAGATTACTTCTTGAAAATGAATATATGTAAGCATGCAGTGTATCATTATGCAAAGAGAAAATTTATTTCAGGTAACAAGTAAGGGTATCTCAGTTGTTTATAACATCATTCAAGATTGTCTGCTGTCACGCCACATACGTTTTTTCAATCCATGTAAATATAGTGTAATATTTTTAAAAGTTTTTCCTTATGCTGATTTGAGGCACAAAATGTACTTTACATAAAAAGAAATTAGAATATTTTTTTCTATATTTATGTGAACTTGGAAAAGCCTTTGACTCACAGGGATTTGATTAGATACCACCTGTCCTCTCTTGTTATATTTTCTTAAAAGCTAAAACCAGAAAATCAATGTAAACAAGATCATTTGACAAGCTTTTCAAGAAATAAGGGGAAATAAAGCCGTATGGTAATTTCTGAAGTGTACATTTTATTACACTTTGCATTATAGCATGCACCGCAAAAATGGATATGTATTCTATAAGTTTAGATATATATTAGCTCCTTAGAATTAGAAATGCTTTTTCCTATATGTGGCTAGGTTTTCAAACTAGCTAAACAGTGCTTTTAAAAGTATTTCATTCTATTCCATTAAAGAGTCCTAGAAAACTCTTCCCTTTGTGGCTCATATCAGTTTTCCCGATCATAGTTTCCTTTTCTCTATAACATAGAAATTATTTTCCTACATACCCTATACAGTTGTTTTGAGTTTTAAATGGGTTAGTATACCGTTGATTTTCTATTCTGCTTCCCCTACCCTCCTATGTGGTTCAACTCTGGGATATAATAAGAAAAGAGGAAAAACCATGCCTTGAAGTAGACCACCTAAATTGTTCTCATCCTAAGCCAGCCTACTTAGGTCACCAGGAATATGAATATTCCCCGGTGGTCTTTCCAAACTCTGATGTTAATTGATGTCATCTACTCTGGCTTTGACAAAGTTCAATGAGAGAGCCAAGAGGTATGCGTCATACTCAGGTGAACGCCAGTAAACTGGCTCAAAAAACCTCTTTTAAACTTAAGTCAGAATATTTGCCTCATGACATCATTCTTTATCTGTGAAACAGATCCTTCCCAGACTTTCTCCAGGCTTATTATATTATATTTGGCTCTACCTCTATTATTTTACTTGCATTTTTTCCTCCATAATATTCTAAGCAAAGAAAATGGCCCTTATTAACTTAACAGGACCCTCTGCTCATTAGGCCAAACCCCATCTGTATTCTGACTTTCCCTTACTTACCTGTCACCCCAGGTTTTGTAAGACAATTTCCAAGGAGAACGGAGGCAGGGGATATAAATTTAAGGGAAGACGACCCAAGTTGGTATGCTTTAATATTGTTAATATTTTGTTCTCATTTGAATAAGAAGGGTATGTCAGTAAATAGTAATTAAATTACCGCCAGTCATCAGCTTATTCTAGACGGAGTTATCTTGTTAAAATAATTATACACTATTAGACATTTCATTGTGATTTGAGTTTAGTTGATAATTGGGTTTCTTCAGCTTCCAATCAAGAGGTCACTTTGGTCTGGCTTGGCTTGCTTGGCTTGGGATTTTTATTTTGTTTTTGGTTAGGCAAGTGAGTTTTAAGGTGGAAAATTTCTTAAGTGTACCATATTTCATGGATATGATAAAAACTAGGTAAACAAGGCTAGAGAAATTAGGCATAATAAGTGGAAAACCATGTCTTATATACATCATGACTCAACTTTTTACATACATTTGCTATATGCATGCTCTGCCACACATAAGCTCTGTCATGGAATGGCATCCAAATCAATATTCTGTGCTGGTGCTTTATGATAACAAAAATACAAGACCAATTAGAAATTAAGTTACATTTTAAGTAGTTGAGGCATGACAGAAATTCTGGTGGAGAAATTCTAGTTAGCAGTTGAAGATACAGAACTAGAATTTGGGGAAACAGACAATATCAGAGATAACCAAAAGCAGTTTAAATGATGGTAGCCTTAAGACTATCTTGCAGTGTTTTTAAGGAGAAATTTTTTATATTCTAGAATGAAATCAAGTTTTTGATAAAACAAATTTATATTAAAAGTGAGGGTTTGGGTTCTTGTTACAGCTGTGCTGACAGGTAACAACATAACTATAACCAAGCCATTTAACGTCACTGGACCTCAGCTTTGTCATCTGTAAAATATAGACATGTTACTAGCTAATTCTATGGTTATTTCTAATGCTAAAATTCTGTGATCCAGTTGATAGTTGAAGGAAGTATCGATAAGTGAAATTCACCAAAGCAGAGATTCAGTAATTCATTTAAAATTCAAAAATATATTATTCAGCTACATATTATACTAAGTGCTGAGCATGCAGTAGTAAACAAGTTCAGCTCACTACCCATTGGAACTTACATTCTAGTGAGGGAGGCAAACAAACCAAGTAAACAGTCAAAATAATTTTAAGGGTTAATAACGGTCTGTGATGGATAATGATGGGAAGCAGTTCATCTTTAGATTGAATCTTTAGGAAGGGCTTCTCTGAAGAGGAGAGAAGAGGACATATGTGAGTCAAGGAACCAAAGAATCAAAGTCTAGCCATGGTAAGTGGCGAAAAATAGCTCTCTAGATAGACAAAATGGCAATTGCAGTGTCTAAAGCAAGAATATTATTATGTAACAAAAGCTGCAATAGCTAGAGCATAGTGAGCCAGAGGCAAGAGATGAGACTGGAAAGATAGAGACAGAGTTAGATCATGCAGAACATTTTAGTTGATAAGTTCATTCGAAGTGTAATGGTGGGCCATAGAAGGATTTTAAACAGGGGAACAATGTGACTTAATCCATATTTTGAGAAAATGCCTTTTATACACATGGTTTAGAATGGGCAAAAGACCAGAAAGACCAATTCGGTTACTGTTGTAATCATTTCTTTGGGAAATGATTGTGAAAAATATGGAAGAGGGAGATAAAGAAAGAAGAGACCACCACTGGGTTTTAAAGATTATATATAGGGAACAAAAGCATGAATAAGGGTAAGGTGGGAGTGAGGAAGCAAAAATTTGAGAATGAGCTAGCTATAAAAAAAGATGATAAGATAATTATACCCTAGTGACGTCCAGTAAAGGATGGTGAAGGAGAGGTATGGTTAATATCATGTACTGCACTGGAGAAAAAAGACTACACTAAGATCATTAGCTTTAGTGATGATTAGGTCATTGGTGACTTTAAAGCCTTCATTCTAAGTGTTAGTGAAGAGGGAGGCAGAGTTCAAGTTGATAAGAATAAAATCAGTAGTGAGGAAATGGAGATGATATGCAAACAGGGTTCCTAAAAGCTAGAAGTGTAGCTATCTTATAATTCATAATGTTATTAGCTACCCATTTGTTTCAGTCATTGTGGCTGTTTTGCTCTTGTATGTGGGTTAAGGCTTGCTTTGCTTTCAGATTTACTGTTTGAGGGTTTTTTAATTAATTACTGGTTTCAGTTATAAAAATTGATAACATTAGACGCAGTAAAGTTGGATTATACTTCAACACTAACAGTGATTTTAATGTATATGAGGAATGCTCCCATTCTTGAGATTATTGTTCTTACTCTCCTGCTCACTTCCCATGACACTAGATTTTCTTCCTAAATAAAAGGATTTGCCTATAGTTCCTAGAAAACCTTGTAGTTCCTTTATCCCCAGCCAAATGTGAAAAATTATGACAGTCTACAATCTTAAAATAGAAACTTAGTATTTTATTGAGTGCACAGCTTTTAGAAATGATTAGGCATTAGATCATGGAAATATAGATGGAAAAGCTGAAGTTTCATGTGTTTTTCCAAAACAATTAAAATGTTGAAATAAAAATGATTGAATTAAGATGTACATGTACATTCCTGTAAATACATATGCATAAGCTTTACATTCACATATATATAGGATAATTTTGATAGAAAATAAAGGATTTTTTAAATCTTCTAACTTACATCTAGTTCTGTTACTGTATTTCCCATATCTATTGGTCTTTTATATAAATAAATACACAGAGAAAAGGAGAGAATTTAACTAACTATAAAATCTCTTTAAATATATATACAAATCAGTTGAGCAAGGAAAGTATAGAATCTCTATGGGGGGGAACAAAATGTTTTGTTAAATGACAAGATCTCAAGAATGAAAATTAGAAAATAAGATTTCATGAGTGAAGAGATATACAATGTTCTTGGCTGAAAAGAATATAAAAATGTCATTCTTCCCAATATAATACATAATTTCCTTTCCAGTCCAAATTCCAGTGGTTTAAATGAGCTCTGAGAGGTGAGGTAGGACAAATTGAGCAAAATAATTTTTAACTTTCTTGTAGAATGCTGGGTTTATAAAAAGGCAGGCAGTACAGCATAATGCTTAATAGCACACATTCTAGAGTCAGTCTATTTGGGTTCATCTCGTGGCTCTACTACTAACTGAGTGCTTTAAAAGTTTATTTAACCTCTCTGTGGCCCATCTGTAAAGTAAGAATATTTGTTCTATCCTTTGGGATTATTTTGAGATAAAACAAGTTGACACATATAAACCACTAACAGCAGTGCCTTACACATAGAAAACACTTAATAAATTGTTTGTTCTTAGCATTATAGAAAGCACAGAAATGACCCAAACATTTTAGAAAGAGAATTGGATGAGGGAAACTTGTTCAAGTAAATATTCAAATCAGTTGAATTAAGTTCCATATTAGTTTATAACATTAAAATATTATATAAAGTTGCTCTAAGGAAAACAGTATGACACTGTCATAGAAATAGAAAAGTAGATTAGTGAAAATAAAGACTCCAGAAATAGATCAAGAATATATTAGAGCCTTAAAAGTGCTAAAAAATAACCTTTAAATTCACAGGGGAAAGCCAGTTTATATAGCAGTTGTGGAGGCATAATTGGCTGTTCATCTGGTGGGAAGAAAGAGGGCCATATTTTATAATATCAATAGAAATAAATTCTAGACAGGTTAAAGATGCAAACTTCTTTTTTAAAAGCAGTAGAAATATTTTTTTAAATTATGATGAATATACTTCTGTAATCTCCAGGACAGATTTTGAAAGCAAAACAAGAAGCCCTAAAGGGGCGGCGGACTTGGCCCAGTGGTTAGGGTGTCCGTCTGCCACATGGGAGGTACGCAGTTCAAACCTCGGGCCTCCTTGACCCATGTAGAGCTGGCCCATGCACAGTGCTTATGTGCGCAAGGAGTGCCGTGCCATGCAGGGGAGCACCTCGCGCAAGGAATGTGCCCTGTAAGGAGAGCCGCCCAGCGCGAAAGAAAGTGCAGCCTGCCCAGGAATGGTGCTGCACACATGGAGAGCTGACAAAACAATATATGCAACAAAAAAGAAGCACAGATTCCCGTGCTGCTGACAACAACAGAAGCAGACAAAGAAGAAGATGCAGCAAATAGACACAGAACAGACAGCTAGAGTAGGGGGAAGGGGAGAAAAATAAATAAATCCTGAAGAAGAAAAAAAAAGAAACCCTAAAGGGACAGAAATTGCTTTATAAAAATTAACAGTTTCTGTCTGGCAAAAGATACCTCTGAGCCTTATTACAGATACAAACTGGGAGAAAATATCTGTGTCATTCAGAAGATAAACCCCTAATATGCAAGAACTTTCATGGATGAATAAGAAAGGTGAATAATACAATAAAAAAATAGACAAGACTAGACATAGAAAAATCTTAGCAAAAGAATGCTAAGCAAATGAACAAGAACATGTGTTTTATTTGACATGTTAGTAAATAAGAAGGAGCAAAAAATAGTGAAATACCATTATTCAACCATTGAATTGGCAATATCAAGATTTTTACCCTTTGACCAATTACTTTCTTTCTTGGAAATTTATTCTATAAAAGTAAGAATATCAAAAATCTGAAAACAGTTTGAATAGCCATTAACAGGAGAAAGTTGACTAAATTATGTCACATAAATTATGTAATATTTTGTAAATATATAATTCATGTCTGTATGTATTGACTTGAAAGATTTAAAATCTAAATTTATGTATATATAGCATGATCTTATTTTCATTAGAAGAAGAGAAACATTATATGAACTTTGAAAGGATATAGAATGAAATACAGTAATATTTTGGCATTAACTCAGAAGTACAGTATTAGAAGAGACCAGACTTTATCCTCTTTATTTACCTTTATGGAATACCTCATTCTTGCTTGCCTTATGACATAGAGCATGTATTACTTCTTCAAAAAAGCAAAAGAAAGCAAAGTACAGAATTTAACTTCAGTCATTAAAATAACCACTAATAGAATATGGTTGCAGCTTTGTAAAATTCTGTTCATCTTTAGTGCATGGTTATTCCACAATAATGTAATGTGCTTTGTTTCACCTTAGCAATGTCTGATCGTCAAGAGAGCGCTCTTATAGAGCTGATGGTTTGTACAATTCGTCAAGCTGCTGAGGCACATCCTCCAGTGGGAAGGGGTACTGGCAAGAGAGTAAGTTATATTAGTGAGAAATCTACAAAAACGTTTTTAATGTAATTATTTTACCTTGTTGAAAATTTTACTATTTGTATTCCTATAAACATTGTTTTCTTTTTTTTTTTTTTTTTTTAAGGTTGTGGCACCTTATCTTTGTATCTGGTCTATTATCCTCAACAAAAGTAGATTCTTTCCTTAGTGTTCCCATTGCACCTGTACCTGCTTTATTTTAGTACTTACGTAGTACTTTAAAATTTTTCTTATTTATGTCTGCTAGAAGTACAGACATACTCTGAAAGCAGACTGCCTAGTTTAGTTTGCAAGCTCTCCTATTTAATAGCTACGTTATTGTGGGCTAGCTCCTTGTTTTCTTTGTATCTTAATTTACTTATCTGTTAAATGGGGCTAATAATATAGTTGCTATTGATACCAAAGATGAGTTGCAGTATCACAAATGGAGGGACTACTGGCTTTGACAGTGTGAAGAGGTCAGCAGATGCTCTCTGTAGAAAAACAAGTGTAAAATTGAAAAAAAAAATTGTCAAAAAACTGTATCAGGACTCTGGTAGGTCACTAAAGGTAGACAACAAATTGAGAAGCATTTGTGCTTGAAAAGGTGCTAGAACTTTGGGTAAGCACAGCAGAAGTCTCAGCATTCTTCCCTGGTATTAAAATATACACATACCCCTCAAGCTTGGTCAGTGAGAACTATGGTTTTACAGGGTGACACTAGTTGCAAAAATCAGCAACTTTGCCGCCACAGTGGGGCAGATGGCCTCAATACAGGCTGGGTGACAAAAACCCACAGCTTTATTAAACTAGAAGAGGCAAACTTGGGTAGAAACAAACAGGAAACCCCCACAGCTTTGATATTCTGAGCTTGTAGTCCCAATTGGTAAGAGTGGTGAACCAGCCAAAATTTAACTGAGAAATCCTGTAAGTGGGAAAAAGTGTTAAATAAGCTCTCCATAATCCCCAGATGATTGGGAAACTATGTGAATATGCAGGAAAGATGTGAGAAAAGTCTACAGGAAGTAAAAGTCAAGGCAAATTAAATAGGTTGAATGTTGGGTGTGTTCTCTAATACAGATAGTTGGCAGAGGGGATAAGTTTTATAGGGTTGAAGTGTTTGAGCACAACCTCTGCCCAAATTATTGGCTGACCCCTAGTCTATTCAAACTCAGCGATAAGCCCTAGGAGGATAGACTGAAAAAAAAAAATTAAGAATTAAAAAAAAATCAGAACAGGCAGCAGGGTCATCACCACAGAGATAACAGATTACACAGTTGAAGTTGAAAGTTACTTTTTAAAAAATGAAACTTAGAAAAATAAGTAAAAAATTCATAGTTACTACACTGTATTATATACAGTCCAGTTCTGAGTAGACCAGAAATTGGATTTAGCAGACAAAGAATTTAAAGTACCTTTTATAAATATGTTCAAAAGATTACAGGAAGATATAACAAGGAATAGGGAATTCAATAAAGAAGAGCCAAATTGGAATTCTGGAGTTGAAAAGTGTGGTAATGGAAATTTAAAATTCATCAAATACATTCAACAGTGATTTTGTGAAGGCAGAAGAAACAGTAAATTTGAAGATAGATGAATATAAATTGTGCATCTGAAAAACAGACAGAAAAAAAGATTGAAGAAAAATGAACAGAACCCCCAAAATGTGTACATAATATCAAGTATATTAAAATCATTCTAGAAAAACAGGAGCAGGAAAAATATTTTAGGAAATAATTGCCAAAAACTTTATAAATTTGATGGAAAATATTAATCCACAGATGAAGAAGCTTAACAAAACTCAAGTACAGTCAACACAAAAAGGTCCACATATAGACACGTATTCAAACTGTAGAAAGACCAAAGCAAAAATTTTGAAAAGAACAAGAGAAAAGCACCTCATCATGCAGAGAGTAATGACAATAGGAACAGCTGTTGACTTCTTATCAGAAACATTGGAGGCCAAAAAGCAGTGGAATGACATATTCAGAGTGCTGAAAGAACAAATTTGCCAGCCCAGCCAAGAATTCTATATTTAGTGAAACCATCTTACAAAAGTGAAGGAGGGGAGCAGATGTAGCTCAAGCGGTTGAGTGCCTCTTTCCCACATGGGAGGTCCCGGGTTTGGTCCCCGGTACCTCCTAAAAACAAAAACAAACAACAACAAGCAAATAAATGGAAAATCCACCTCAGGGGAGCTGATGTGGCTCAGTGGTTGAGAGCCCGGCTTTCCACATATGATATCCCGGGTTCAATCCTCAGCCCCAATACCTTAAAAAAAAAACAAAAAAATCAAATCCAGGAGACGTGAAAACATCCCCAGATGAATAACGATTAAGAGAGTGCATTGCTTGTAGACCTCCCTTACAAGAAATACACAAAAGACAGCCTTTAAACTATGAGGAATAATGCTAGATAGTAACTCTAAACCACAAGAAGCAATTAAAAGCACCAGAAATGGTAAATACATGTGTGGATATAAAAGACACTATACATAGATGTTTTTCTTCTTTTAATTCCTCTAAAAAGACATGAGATTGTTTTAAAGTAATAATTATGCTCATGTAGTTTTGAGATTATAATATATATTGGCATATTATATGTGACAGTAACAGCACGAAGAAGGGATGAGGAGATGGAACCATATTCAGCTGATTTGCTATATTTTGTTCGAATTAATTCAATATTAACTTGAAGTATATTGTGATAAATTAAAGATATATCTGGTAATCCCTAGAGTACTCATACCTAAAAGAAAAATCAACAGGAATTGAAATGGAACCCTAAAAAAATTAACACAAAAATAAAATAGGTAGTAAAAGAGAAACAGTAATTCAGAGGACATGGGACAAATAGATAACAAATAGAAAAATGGCCGATACAATTTTAACCACATTAAAAATTACATTAAATGTGAATATAGGCAAGACTCCATAACAGGTAGAGATTGTCAGAGTAGATTTTTTAAAAAGGAAGATTCAATTATATGCTGTCTGTAAGAGACAGACTTCACTTTCAAAAACATAATATGTTGAAACTAAAAGGATTTTTGGCAAATTCCCCTTTCATGATGTTACGTCAATTTCGTTTTCCCACCTGATGTATTGTGAGGACTTAATTTGAATTCATCTATGAAGAATGCCTGACATAAGGCTCAATTAATCAAAGATAGCTATTTCCCTAAATATATCCTTAGACCTTTTACAGATTGTCAAATGAATTTTAAGACTTCTCAATATTATGAATATATTCCTAGACATATATTCCATTGTATATATAGTCCACTTAGTTACATTGTCCAGAACAAAACACAATATTTCATCATTCTAAAGTGCTTTTTTTATGTTTAAAAAGTTGAATAACAATAAAGACCATAGAGGAAGAATCATATAAGAGATCTAGTTACTTCTTTAAGTATTCTCAAATATTGCTATTCACATTTATAAGTGGCAATTTATATTGGAATGTTTCTGTTCTATAAGACCATTTAACATTAGAATGACAGATCCCTTCAATATAATGGTAAAATTTAGAGTACTTTGGGGAACTATTTATCTTAACTGAGGTTGCATTGTAGTATCTTATTTTTGGAACCACCTATAGTTTAACTAGTTGGATACAGACTAAGGAAATGAGCATTATCCGCTTGATTTGTTCCATGACCAGAGATTATACCACTCTTGGTTGATTCTTTCCTAACAGATTTATGATATTAATTATAAGGACAATGTAATATAAATCAGTCAAGATATCTTTTGTATATGCTTTAAAATTATGAAAGTTTATTGGCTGCTGATGGTATTTAAAATGAATTACCTTTTAAAGTGTGTTTTTAACATAGAAATAACACTGTCAGCATTGTGATTAAAATCTGGAAAATTATTTCTTCTCATATTTTTGTATTTATTATTTTACAGAAACTAATTGTTTTTGTTTATTCTTAAGACAATAAGTGGGCGGCGGACTTGGCCCAGTGGTTAGGGCGTCCATCTACCACATGGGAGGTCTGCGGTTCAAACCCTGGTCCTCCTTGACCCGTGTGGAGTTGGCCCACGTGCAGTGCTGACGCGCGTAAGGAGTGCCGTGCCACGCAGGGGTGTCCCCCGCGTAGGGGAGCCCCATGCACAAGGAGTGCACCCCGTAAGGAGAGCCGCCCAGCACGAAAGAAAGTGCAGCCTGCCCAGGAATGGTGCCACACACACGGAGAGCTGACACAACAAGATGACACAACAAAAAGAAACAGATTCCCATGCCGCTGACAACAACAGAAGCGGACAAAGAAGACACAGCAAATAGACACAGAGAACAGACAACCGGGGTGGGAGGGGAGAGGGGAGAGAAATAAATAAATAAAATAAATCTTTAAAAAAAAGAAAAATTAAGACAATAAGTAACTTATCTAAAATTCAGTGATTCTTAAATAAGTAACTAATAAAGTAATGGTGTATTTTAATAGAAATTTCAAAGTTAAGTAATATACTGTTGCATAATCTAAGGGTCAAAGAAGAAGTTAAAAGAGAAACTAGTAAATGTTTTAGGACAAATGTTAAACCAGAACACATGCAGCAAAGGCAGTGCTGAGAGGGAAATTTATAGCCCTCAGTGCTTACATTAAAAAAAAAAAGAGGTAAAATCACAGACCTACCTACACATTTGGAAGAACTGAAAAAAGAATGAAAGAATGACAAAGTAAACCCAAAACAAGTAGAAGGAAAGAATAACATTCATGCAGAAATAAAAGAAATAGAGAATTAAAAACATGACAATATTAACAAAAGCAAAAGTTGGTTCTTTGAAAAGATCAATAATATTGACAAACCCTTAGGTAGACTGACAAAGAAAGAAAAAAGATGCAAATATTTAATGTCAGAAATGAAGCGGGGAGGATATTGCTACTGACCCCACAGAAATGAAAAGGGAGCATAAGAAAATGCTATGGGAGATTGTGGGAAGATGGTGACGGACTAACAGGAAGAACTGAGTGCTCTCACAAAAACAATGGAGAAAGAGCCAAAAGCTGTCCAAGGGACCTGCTTTGGGGTCAGCAGACTAGATCAGTGCTACACAACTGACAGAATGTTGAGGACCAGATAGAAGAAGCCAAAAGGACAAACCAGAGTTACCAAACCCCAGAGGCAGCTGGGAAGAGCTCCCCTCCCCCACTTCCATGATATTAAGCCGAGGTAAAACCCCTGGCTCACTGCAGCGGACTGAGAGGGGAACAGACATCCTCCTCCCTGTCAGCTGTTTCAAGGGAAAAGGCAGGGGAGGTCGGGTGCCTTTATTCAGTGAATTGGGCCAGCAGAGCCTGCTTTGAATCTCTGATCTAGAGATGCAACACAGGAATGTAGAAAAGCTGAGGCTGAAGCGATTCCATGGAGAAGTGCACAAACTAACGCCATCTGCTGGCCAATCTGGAAACTGCATGGGCAAAAACTGTACACACTCTATGGGATAGAGCAGTATCCAACCCCTGGGAAAAATCTGCGTCCCACTGCTGAGTCCCTGGAATCATTTTGAAAACTTAAGCTGGCCACTTTTAAAGACCAACAATAAGTTGAACAACATATCAAAGAAGAACTGTGGAAATAGAGAAGAAAACAATAGGCAAGTGAGAAATTAGTCATCAGACTAAATACACCAACATATTCAGATGCCTAGACATCAGCAAAAAATTACCACCCATACTAGGAAGCAAGAAGAGATGGCCCAGCCAAAAGAACAAACCAAATACCCTGAAGAGATACAGGATGTAATACAATTATTCAGTGATAACCACCAACTCTCCTAAATCACTTCAAAGATTTTAAAGAAAATACGATTAAAGAAATAAAAGATATTAAGAAAACATGGAAGAGCATAAAGAACAATTTAAAAGTCTGCAAAGAAAAGTAACAGACTTCATGGAAACGAAAGACACAATGGATGAGGGTAAAAATACATTAGAGACACATAAGAGCAGATTTGAATTGCCTGAAGACAGAAATAAGTGATTTCAAAGACCAACACCTGACCTGGAAAAGACAGAACAGAAAGACAGAGAATGAAAAAAATACGACAGGTAATTTCTCAGAAAATTGAATGACGGCACAAAATGCACAAACATTCACATTATTGGTGTCCCAGAAGGAGAAGAGAATGGAAAAGGGGCAGAAAGAATATTTGAGGAAATAATGACCAAAAACTTCCCAATCCTTATGAAGGACATAAATATCAATATCCAAGAAACCAACACACCCCAAACAGAATTAATCCAAATAGACCTTCTCTGAGACACCTACTATTCAGAATGAAAACTATCAGAGATAAGGAGAGGATCCTGAAAGCAGCAAGAGAAAAACAAAGCATCACATACAAGAGAAACTTGATAAGATTAAGTGCCGACTTCTCATCAGAAACCATCATGGAGGAGAGAAGAAATTGGTATGATGTATTTAAGGTACTTGTAGCAATTTGATACTGTTTATGAATTCCAAAAATAGATATTGGATTATGTTTGTGAACTGGTCTGTCCCTCTGGGCATATTCCATTATATTGGATTCAGAGGTTTCACTTTTACTTGATTAAATAATGATTAAGACTTTCATTGGGCCACATCAGTAGGTTGATGTGGTAAGCTGGCCCATGCGTAGTGCTGATGAGTGTAAGGAGTGCCGTGCCACGCAGGGGTGTCCCCTGTGTAGGGGAGTCCCATGTGCAAGGTATGCACCCTGCAAGGAGAGCCACCCTGTGCGACAAACGTGCAGCCTGCCCAGGAGTGGCGCTGCACACACACACAGCTGATGCAGCAAGATGACAGAATGAAGACACAGACTCCCAGTACTGCTGGCAAGAATGTGAGCAGACACAGAAGAACACACAGTGAATGGACACAGGTGACAACCAAGGCGGGGGTGGGGGAGAGAGAAATAAATAAAAACTAAATCTTTAAAAATATATATATATTGGGGGTGGTATGGAAAAAATATACCAAATGTATGCTCTAGACCATGATTAGTGGTAATAAGCTTGATAATGTTCTTTCACAATCTGTAACATATGTATCACAATAAAGTGTTGGTGAAAGCATGTTATATGGGAGTTCTGCACATTATGTATGATTGTTTTGTGAGTTCACAACTTTTCTAGTAAAATACATTTTTTAAAAATCAATAGTATTTCCATACACTATTAATAAGCAATCTGAGGAGGAAATTGAGAACAAAATTCCATTTACAATAGCAACTAAAAGAATCGAGTATTTACCAATATAACCAAGGATGTAAAGAACTTAAACATGGAAACCTATAACACTTTGTTAAAACATATATATATAAATACATAAGAACTAAAGAAATGGAAGGATATTTCAGCTTATAGATTGGAAAACTAAATATTGTTAAGATGTCAATTTTACCCAAATTAATTTATAACTTTCAGTGCATTCCCAATCAAAATTCCAACAACCTTCATTACAGAAATGGAAAAACCAATTATCAAATTTATTTGGAAGAAAAGGGTCCCTAATACTCAAAACCATCTTGAAAAAGAAGAGTGAAGTTGGAGGACTCACACTTCCTGACTTTAAAGCATATTAAAAACCTACTACAGTGCCTAAAACAGCATGGTACTCACATTTGGATAGAAATACTGACCACTGTACTCAATTTAGCATTCAAAAATAGACTGTCAGATCAGTGGCCATTTGCTTTTTGACCAGGCTGCCAAATCCACTCAACTGGGAAAGAATAGTCCTTTTAACAAATGGTGCTGGGAGAACTGGATATCCATATACAAAAGAATGAAGGAGGATCCCTATGTAACTCCATATACAAAAATTAACTCAAAGTGGACTTAAGTCCTAATTATAAGAACCAGGACCTTAAAATTAGAAAACAATGAGAGGAGGCATTTTCATGATCTTGTGTTAGGTAATATTTTTTAGACTTTACACCCAAAGCACAAGCAAAGAAAGAAAAAATAGATAAATGGGACCTCTTCAAAATTAAAAACTTCGGTGCAAAGGACTTTATCACAAAACTGAAAAGACAGTCTACTCCATGGGATAAAATATTTGGAAAACACATATCAGATAAGGGTTTAATATCCGGAATATATAAAGAAATCTTAGAATTCTAACAATAAAAAGATAACCCATTTTAAAATAGGCAGAAGACTTGAATAAACATTTCTTCAAAGAGGAATACAAATGGCTAAAAAGCACACGAAAAGATATTCAAAATCACTGGCTATTTAGGGAAATGCATATCAAAATTACAATAAGATGTCATTTTACCCCTACTACAATGGCCACTATTTTAAAAAAAAACATTCACAATAATGTAAGGTGGTAGTGGTGGGGTGATATATGGGAGCCCTGTATGATGATAGACATGTTTGTTTTGTAAGTTCAGAACATTTAGTATTCACTTACTTAGGTATGTTCATGTATGGATGATATACTTCAATAAGAATTTTATTGGAAAAAAAAGGAAAAACACATGGAGTGACAGTTTGACTCTTTGGGGAAGAATTTTTTAAAAAATAATGAAACAAAATTTCAAGTGTTGGAGAGGTTGGGGAGAAATAGGAACACTCATTCATTAGTGGTAGAAATGTAAAATGGTGCAGCCACTGTGGAAGAGAGTTTGGCAGTTCCTCAGGAGCCTAAATACACTTCAGTAATCTCACTACTAGTATATACCAGAAAAACCAAAAGCAGGGATTGGAACAGATATTTGTACACTAATGTTCATAGTGGCATTATTCACCTTTGCCAAAACATGGAAGCAACCCAAATGTTCATCAACTGATGAATGCATAAATATGTGGTATATACGTACAATGCTATATTATTCACCTGTAAAAAGGAATGAAGTCCTGGGAAGCGGATTTGACGCAAATGATAGAGCATCCACCTACCACATAGGAGGTCCAGGGTTCAAACCCATGGCCTCCTGACCCGTGTGGTGAGCTGGTCCACACGCAGTGCTGATGCATGCAAGGAGTGCCATGCCCCTTGTAGGGGAGCCCCACGCATAAGGAGTACGCCCCCCAAGGAGAGCCACCCCACTCAAAAAAAGCACAGCCTGCCCAGGAGTAGCGCCGCACACACGGAGAGCTGACGCAGCAAGATGACATGACACAGATTGCCGGTGCCACCTGACAAGAATGTAGGTGGGCACAGAAGAACACACGGCCAGTGGACACAGAAGACAGACAACGGGGGTGAAGGGGAGGAGAAGGGGAGAGAAATAAAATAAATCTTTAAAAAAAAAAAGGAATGAAGTCCTAATACATGTAACAACATGGATGAACCTCGAGGACAATATGTTGAGTGAAATAAATCAATAAACCAGACACAAAAATGCAATTACTGTATGGTTTCATTATTATGAATTAATTATAAGCAAACTCATAGAGTTAAAGTCTAGATTATAGGTTACTAGGAAATAGATTAGGGTTAGAGAACAGGCAGTTGATGTTTCAACTTGTGCAGATTTTCTATTCAGGCTGATGGTAAAAGTTCGGGTATGGATTGTAGTGATAGTAGCACATTATTGTGATTATAATCAATAGCACTGAACTGTATAGGTGAATATAGTTACAACGGGAAACTTTAGGATGTATATATTGCTATAATTACAATTAAAACACAGGACTTTACAACACAGTGAACCCTGTTCTAGGCAATGGACTATTCAAGTATAAAAATTTTCTTTCATGAATTATAACAACTGTACAATATGAATACAAGGTGGTAATAATATAGTGGTAATGGGGAAAATACTCAAAATGTAAAAAATCAATAATAGATAGAAAGCAGATTTGGCTCAATGGATAGAACATCCGCCTGCCACATGGGACCTCCTTGACCCGTGTGGAGCTGGCCCACGTGCAGTGCTGATGTGCACAAGGAGTGCCATGCCACACAGGGGTGTCCTCTGTGTAGGGGAGCCCCACGCGCAAGGACTATGCCCCATAAAGGAGAGCCACCCAGTGCAAAAGAAAGTCCTGCCTGCTCAGAAGTGGTGCCACACACACAGAGAGCTGATGCAGCAAGATGACGCAATAAAAAGAGACACAGATTCCTGGGCCACTGACAAGAATAGAAGCGGACACAGAAGAACACACAGCGAATGGACACAGAGCAGACAACTGAGGGGGGAAGGGGAAGAAAAATTTAAAAATAAAAAACAATAGATAGAACTCTTAATGATCTTTCATCAGTTGTAACATAGGTAACTGTAAAATAGTACAATTATTTTTTAAAAAGTGCTATTACCAGTAGTTACAAATGTTCCACACCAATGCAAAGTGTTGATGTGGGATGGTGTATGGGAATCCTATATTTGATACATAATTGATTCGTTAGCTCTTAACTTCTCTAATAAAAAAAATTGAGAAATATAAAATTGATGTATTTATTTTAGTAACTAATTTTCTAAGCTATTCTTAGAACTGTTTTCAATTAGGCAGTGCTTCATCTTTTTATGAAACATTTTAGATTTACAAATTAACACGTGACTTTCTTACCCTTTGCTCATTTTAATTTATTTTGTAGGTGCTAACTGCCAAAGAAAGGAAAACTCAAATTGATGATAGGAACAAACTGACTGAGCATTTTATTATCACGCTTCCTATGTTGCTATCAAAGGTAGTTTCATTTATGTTTTTGTGATAGTATGCCACTAACTTTGTTCACTGTACATTGTTAAAGTGATTATTTTTTCTTTGTTTTTTTTCCTTCTAGTATTCTGCAGATGCAGAGAAGGTAGCAAACTTGTTACAGATCCCACAGTATTTTGATTTAGAAATCTACAGCACAGGAAGAATGGAAAAGGTAAGTCACTAATCAAATAATTGAAACTCTATTAACAGTCAGTTTTATTGAGATTGTTTATTTTTTGCAGTAGTTTTATTTACTTGACAGGTGCTAATTTTTAATTTTTTGTTATTAATATATATATCACTGTTGTTTTTTCCTCCTTAGCATCTGGATGCTCTGTTAAAACAGATTAAATTTGTTGTAGAGAAACACGTAGAATCAGATGTTCTAGAAGCCTGCAGTAAGACCTATAGCATCTTATGCAGTGAAGAATACACGATCCAGAACAGAGTTGACATAGCTCGAAGCCAGCTGATTGATGAGTTTGTAGACCGATTCAATCATTCTGTGGAAGATCTATTGCAAGAGGTCTGGTTTAAAGTTGATGTGTACATATAATAATTTGGGCTAATAATTATTCAAGGTAGCTGATAATATGTAAATTTGGGCTAATAATTATTCAAGGTAGCTGATAATATGTAAATTGTTTCCTTTAAAAAAACGAGTAGAATTATTCTCTACCCTTTTCAGAACTTAATAGCATTACTGAGGTTGTACATCCTATAAAGATCAACCTTTTTTATACTTTATTTTCATTTGAAAAATCTATTTAATAAAACCTAGATTTTTTTCCTTTTTTCAAAAAGCTAAGGTGTGGCTTTTCTTAACTCCTTTTTTTTGTTTTCCTATTCCTGGGACATCATTTGCATTTTAATATTACTAAATTATGATGTGCTGATGAATAGAATATATAAATTAAGCATGCTAACCAGGGGTATGCCCAAAATCGTAGACAAGCATCTAGAACTCGTTATTTTCCTAATTATTTCTGTTATCTCTGTGTCTCTGCTTCTGTTCCCTCTCCTCTCAATACATATAAAACAATCCATAGCCCTGATTGCTCTTTATGCGCTTCTGACCAGGCTGATAGAATTTTCTTTTTAATCCATAACCAATTTGGGATTTTTTCTTTTTATTTTATTTTTAGGAGGTACTGAGACCTCATACATGGGAAGGAGGCACTCAACCACTGAGCTATACCTGCTCCCATAACCAGTTTTTAAAAGACATTTTCCCTTCTATTGGAACTTTTAATTTTTATCAGGCATTATTTATGATTTTGCTTTGTGATTTTCAAGCTACAGAAGTAATTGCCAATCAGTAAAATATTTGAAATAATCATTGAAATTCTTGAAGTGTATTACCTTCTGTCCAACAATTTCAACTGCAAGGAATTTATTCTATGGTATTAATCACAAAGGTGTACAAAGTTAGGTTTACCACAACGTTGTCGTAATAGCCAAAATTAAAAATCTCTGGATATTGGGATTGTGGGGCTTTTTTCTCTTATTTGTATTTTCTTATTTATCTACAGTGAGTATATACTATTTATATACTAAAAAGAATTTTTCTGTAGGTAGTACATATTCATTTCCCTGTGAATTTGAGCATGAGTCAAATTATGGTAATGAGGTGATGTTTATTTTTTTTATAGGGAGAAGAAGCTGATGATGATGATATTTACAATGTTCTTTCTACATTAAAGCGGTTAACTTCTTTTCACAAGTATGTAGCTTTATTTAAAGTACATTTAGTAAATAACATATACCAGGAAACATAAAGCAAGCTAATTGTCTTTGTAATGTTTAGCATCCATGTAACAATTGAAAACTTTACTGAAGTTTTTTGATGTATTTTTTTATTTTTTTCCAATATTGTTTTCAAGTAGACTATGTTTCCGTATTATAATTTGATTACTTAAGGGATAAAATTTATCATTCAAAGTACTGTAAAATTTTCAGTCAAGGTGGCGGACTTGGCGCAGTGGTTAGGGCGTCCGTCTACCACATGGGAGGTCCAGGGTTCAAACCCCGGACCTCCTCCACCCGTGTGGAGCTGGCCCATGAGCAGTGCTGATGCGCTCAAGGAGTGCCGTGCCACCCAGGGGTGTCCCCCGCGTAGGGGAGCCCCACGCACAAGGAGTGCGCCCATGAGGAGAGCCGCCCAGCGCAAAAGAGAGTGCAGCCTGCCCAGGAATGGCGCCGCCCACACTTCCGTTGCCGCTGAGGACAACAGAAGCGGACAAAGAAACAAGATGCAGCAAAATAGACACAGAGAACAGACAACTGGGGGAGGGGAGGGATTAAATAAATAAATAAATCTTTAAAAAATAATTTTTTCAGTCAAGTAGTATGAAGAATTATTTCACAAATTAAGTGGATTTGTTCTTTTAGCTAGAGTTATATAGATTTAATTTTCAACTGTTAGATTTCGGAAAGCTTGCTAAACAAAAAAGATTTTGGAGAATATTATACAAGTTATTCCCATGCGTTCCATGAATTGTTCTTTTTATTTTTATTTTATTTGGTTTTTGTCATTGTGGTCTTACTTTATAGGCCGAGATTGAATTTCAATGAGGAAAAATGGCTCAAATCAATGAGATTGGTGTCATTTTCACCCTGTAACTTTATGTCCCTTATGAACAGGTAGACGTATATTCTCCACAAAGAAAAGAAAACAACATTGTTGTCAAAGACAATGTTTGGACATAGCCCTTACATGAATTAATACTTCAAAGTTCAAAAGCATTTTCTAAAATCTAAACCTTTTCTTTATACATAAATTTTTTTGGAATTCCATGGGAAACAAACTCTTATTTTAAAAACTACTTTGATGTTTGAAATAAAAGTTGATAGTGAGTTTCAAAAAGTCTACTTTTTATTAGTACAACTCATGAGTATTTTATTCAGAAGCTCTCAGCCCATATACATAGAGCTTCGCTAGTGTTTTTTTGCACTTTACTGTATTTCCTTTCCCTCAAGATAGTTTGTTACCTCAAGCATGTGAATACTGATCTCTGTTTAACAAATACACATGTGGTTATAATTTTTTAATGTGTATAGACTTGTTTAAAATGTACTTTAAAATATGTTTGTAAGAACGTTACATGAACTCATATGAGCTCATGTTGACTTTGTCAAGTATCAAGTTGAAATTATAAAGTTTTATTGTCACTGATTTGTTTTAATCACTTCCTAAGATCAGCCTCTTGCTAGCTTGCTCACTTGCTTGCTTTTCTTTTTCAGTCTTAAAGAAAATGAAGTATTTTATTCTAATAATTAAAACTGAGCAGAATTCATTTTTCTTCTACTCTAGAATAAAGTTAATGCATTTTTGTTTGTTTTAGTGCTCATGATCTCACAAAATGGGATCTGTTTGGTAATTGCTACAGATTATTGAAGACTGGAATTGAGCATGGAGCTATGCCAGAACAGGTAGGAGTCTTATTCCCTCTGTGTCATTTTAGAAAACTAGGCTTTTCTGATTATTAAAGACCTGTCATAGAAAGTATTCATAATTTTTTCATGTAGCCACTTGCTTTTGAGAATTATTGCCATAGTGATCTAACGTTACTAATTGATGTATCATATCTTCAGGTATTCTGGAACAGGGGGAGCACTAAAGAACCTTGCTGTAATATAGCTCAAAAATTTAATGTTAAAATGAAACAAGAAATCCTAGGAAATATACCATTAATAACTATACTTAAAATTTCAAAATTTGATTAATTCATTTTAATGAAAAATTTTTATCATGGCTATATTCAAGGCATTCTGTTCTATGAATGATGGTACTAAGTTTTAGTCATGGTTTAGTTTTATATAGTAAAACCATAGTTAAGTAAGCTTAGAGGCCTTTAGTAAATTTTAGAACTTTCTGGATTCATATACAAGTTGGAGTAGAAATGACTGGAATTCAACAAACTTACCCTTGTCTGAATGAAACTGAATAGAATAGTTAACCAATTTAATCCTATGTGAGAAAGGAAATAATTACTTTGTACTCTGCAAACATTGATGCAAACCAAAATACCAACCCCACAGTTAGATGTAGGTGGTGTGTAGGGGTGGCCTCATCCATTCCCATTTGGTAATATGGAAAGCTTAGATCACACTTTATTATTTGCCACCTATTTCATCATCATTTTCCAAAACATATTTGAGTTCTATGCCCTGGAGATATAATGGCACACTAAAAGGAGATCTTAATTTCAAGAGGCTTTTGATCTTTTTTTATAAATCCTACCTCCTGAATAGCTCTTCTTTTCTCTACTCTTCTATCCCCACAACCATTTCCTGAATTTAGTCCTTTGTATTTTCTATATGGATCATAGCAGTAGCTGCCTGTTTTGTTTAACCTCCTTACTTTCACCCCCTTTCCCATCTAAGCTCTGTTACAGTAACTTTCAGCTGTATGTGTACATCAGAAAACCCTTATGGAGCTTTCTTAAAATTATCTGACATACACTCAAAAACTATTTAAAAAATAAATTGATATAATCCCTTTAGAGGTTGTATGCCAATCTTATTTTTCATCCCCATAAACTGTAAGGTACATTTAGGGGAAGGAGGGTATCACTGCTCTACCCAGTCATTCAGGGACCCCAAAATCCTGAGGCATTGGTATCCTGGCAGACTGAGTAAGAGAAGATGGAGAAGGTACTTCTGCTTCTTCACTGTTTTCACCCAGAAATATATGAACCACGTTATTGTTCCTTCTCAGATATAACATACCCTTATGGAAACATGAGTACAGGGGAGGAGAGTTAGAAGAAATTTTTAGTCACCAGACTAACATTTGTTGTTATGTGAAGACCTTCTGCAGGGTTAGAACAATGTTAGTCAAGAAAATGCAAAAGGAATGTGGTGCGCATGCATTACAACAATCTATTTTGGCTTTTTCAATTTCTTTGTTTCCCTTGCTTATTTCATCTCTTCTCCAGAAAGATGAATTTGGTGATTAAATGATTTCTGAACAAGTTAGATTGACATTGTTGAGAAGAAGGTAAAATATCCAAATGACAGATATGAAGCTTGGAAAAGAGTTTCGAATTTTCTTTTGAAGTTTGATCAGCTGTGTTGTTATATAGTTATAACTGTGAGAAAGCAAAATGCTCCCAATCAATGATAGAGGTCTTTTATTTTAAAATAATGCATTGGAGCCCTTTTTAAAAATAAGGTTATGACATACACCAATACGTGAAACATTAAAATGGGGATGTTCTATTTGGAATATGTATCAAGGTGACTATGGTTCTCTCTACCCCGTTCCATCATAATCACCACCAGGAAATGTCCACAAAACTGTGGGACAGCTTGAAAAATTCCTGGTATAGGTGAGTTGAGAAGTAGAAGGAAACAAAATAGGTTATAATGATTAGGATAAATGTTATAGTCCAAATAAAGCAATTTGTGAACATTATTTTTTCTAGAACTTAATTTCCCATTATTACTGTCAATTTTTATATCATTTTTTTTAGTAATTTAACAATTCAGATTGTTTCATTTTCAAGAGAATTGTTTTTGTGTTTGTGATTTTTTTATTATCCGCCCCCCGCCCCCCCAGCATTGTGGCTTTTTGTGTGCTGTCTGCTCTCTGTGTCCATTTGCTGTGCATTCTTCTGTGTATTTTTTTTTATTTCCTCTCCCCTCTTGCGGCTTGCTGTCTGCTCTCTGTGTCCATTCGCGGTACACTCTTCTATATTTTTGCTTGTCTTGCTTTTTTGTTGAGTCGCCTCGCGCCTGTGGGCATGCCTACCTTCACAAGGAGGCCCCAAGACATGAACTGATTGAGCCATAGCGTCTTAACAGAATTTTTTTTTAATTTTGTCTTTTCCATATAAATCACTTTACTTTTGTACTTTACATTAGAATTTATTAGAACATGTCTGTATTAGCCAAAGGGGTGCTGATACAAAATACCAGAAATCGGATGGTTTTTATAAAGGGTATTTATTTGGGGTAGGAGCTTACAGACACCAGGCCATAAAGCATAAATTCCTTCCCTTACCAAAGTCTGTTTGGAGCAAGATGGCTGCCAACGTCTGCAAGGGTTCAGGCTTCCTGGGTTCTTGTGTTCCTGGGGCTGGCTCCTCTTTCCTCCACGTGCTGAATTCCCAGGGCTCCAGGTTAAGTCTTCAGTATCAAACTCTAAAATCAAAACTCCAACATTAAAAGCCCGGCATCAAAGACTCAACTCTGTCCTTCACCATGCCTTTTATCTGGAGTCCCCACCCACCAAGGGGTGGGGACTCCATGCCCTAATCATAACTCAATCATGCCCAGGTACAGATCAGATTACAAACATAATCCAATATTTCTTTTTGAAATTCATCAATTATATCAAACTGCTACAGTATCTTAGAACCATTAGATGCACTGTCCTTGAGCATCTTCCAAGTGTAATAGTGATGTCTCTTTTGTTTTGGGCATTCTGACTGAATCAATCATTTAATAATTATATTTATTAAAACCCCAATATCACCTGATTTATTGTGCATCAAAAGCATCCCTCTAATTCTAATTATTTTCACTGCTGAGTAGGCACGTTTGGAGATACCTTTTGCTTAAGTGATCTGAAATCTGAAATACTTAAAGTAAAACTAGGTGAAACTGCCTACTAGTTACTGTATCCTTTCATTTACTGACTTCTCTTTTGACTTATTTTATTTTCAGCATGTATTCATCCTTATGGTTTTCAGGTTAACAAGTGGAGACAATATTAGTGATACTGTAGATAAATTTAGCAAATGCAATATCATACCATCAATATGCTTTATCACATTAAAGGTGTAACATGTATTCAAACAAAAATGTAGTAAAAGACCTATCCAAACTGGAATTATTTTTTACTTTATGGTTCTTAATTTTATTTTCCTGAATTGTGTTATTTATTTCTCTGGAAAATAGAGATAAAAGACTTAAACAGGCATTTCTTTCACAAAACAGGATATTCAAATGAAAAGTTTCCCATCCTCATTAATCAGAGAAAGGTCAATTCAAGTCACATTAAACTACTTGTACATGATAGAATAAATAAATTTAAAATATCCGATAATGTAAAGTATTGGTGAAAATGTACAGCCATAGGAACTAGCAAAGAGTACCAGATCTAGCCAATTTGAAAAACTTAGTAGTATCCATTAAAGTTAAATATTAGTTAATATGCAATATGGCAGCACACAAAGCTTTACTGAAGCAACTCAATGTTGAACTGGAAAGAGCAATTGACATCAATTGTTTTGTAATTCTGGAATCTGACTGAACATGTATAATAATGGGGGATCGCTCAATGAAAGGACAGGATGCTGATCTTCTGTAAGTTAGGATGAGCAAACCAGCTACCATCCCCATTCTTCAGCCCCACCATAGCTGAAGATGGTTGGCTGGTGCCAGGATGAGCAGTGGGAATATTGTTCTCCAAAAATTTGGAATTGTGTGTTTTCATGTTTTTCAAATTCTAAATCCTAAGTCTAAGAAATTTGAGAACCTCTACCCCTGAGAAATACGTGCACAAGTGCCCCAGGAAATATGTACAAGATTGTTCATGGTAGCATTATTCATAATGGCCTAAAACTAGAAGCATTGCAAAAGTCCATCAACAATAGAATGAATAAATAAATAGGGACATAATCTAAATATTTTTCAGGGCTAAAAATTGATTGGATTACAGCAATATGCAGCAACATGGATAAATCTTAAACATAAATGTTAAATGAAAGAAGTCAGATTCAAAGTGATACATATTCAATGATTCCACTTATATAATGTCCACAGATGGGTAAAATAAACCATAGTATTTAGGGAAGCAGTCATAGGTCATTCAAACATTATGATTGTCACATAAGTCAAGATAACTGTTACTCTTAGGGAAGAGTAAAGAGATCATATTAGGAATGGTGCTGACGGTGTTCTATTTCTTGACCTGGGGTGTGGTTAAACAACTTTTTGCTTTTTAAGCTTCATATGTGTTTTACATACATTTCTGTATGAGTATTATATTTCACAGTAAAAATGTTTTAAAGCAAAATGCTTAAATCATTCAGTTATAAAATTTTGATAAAAATAATTTCTCCAATTTACTTTTGAAAACCTGAGCATTATAGGGTCCATATTTTTCAGTATTTCTTCTGTCTTTAGTCTCTAGATTGCTATATTGGTTTGTATGTTTTTTTAACTATTATTTTATACATTCTTATTCTATAAAAATTTGAATTGGACACTATTATAATAAAAGCCATTTTTAATATTTTTCTCTTAATGTGAAGATTTTAATGATCTTTCAAATTTTTGAATTTTTTCCATTAAAAAATGTTTTTTCTTTTTCACTTGATTCAGATAGTCGTGCAGGCACTACAGTGTTCCCATTACTCAATTCTTTGGCAGTTGGTGAAAATTACTGATGGTTCTCCGTCCAAAGTAAGTAAGAGTTTCTGTAGACAGAACTGTTACTACCAAAATAATATTCTTGCTTAATTTGTTATTCAATAATTTACTGTTTTAAGTTATTATATAAATATTATACATTTTTATAAGACACATTGTGTCTTTTATCAGTTTTTGCTTTATTCTATAATGAGTAACTATGTTTTTACTCCTTTTGAAAGATAGCCGAAGTTTCCTTCAAGCCATACATGGGTAGTTAGATATTTATAAAAAGTTAAGATTTTTGTGAGAAATAACTGCAGTAGAAAATGTAAGAGCTCTGATGCTGTGACATTCTATAAAAAGGTAGAATAATATTGAAAGATAAATAGGATGTGTCTTTTAATTCTTGCAATATGGCATCTTAGGGCACAAACTGAACACCCCACCTGTTAAAAACATCTTAAAATGCTGGGTAATGTAAGATTTTTTGTGATCTATGTATCTTTTTAAAAAAAAAAGACAAAATTTTTTTTAAAAATTTTTAAATGCTGGGTAAATTTTTTTAGTTAAAAAAATCTATCCAGTGTTAGCAAAACCAAAAATAAAATAACAGGTCAATGTTAAGTGAAAGTAGATTCCAAGATCTTCACCTTGAAGATCTCTTCTAATCTAGATAAAGCCCATGGCCTTCCAAGGTGGAATGTCTAATAGGTGGCCACATCCCTCCAGTAAAGTTGGGATCCTAAAAAGTTGGGATCCCAGTGCAAGAGGAGTAAATTAGAATTAAATGTACACCAGCTCCATTCATGGACTGGGAGATTGCAAGGAAAAAAGCCTGTCTTAAAGGTTGTCATTGATTCAGGGGGCAAAATAGGTGTCCCAAAAGAGTTTGTAGCAGTGAGCCAGCTTTCATACAGGTCTTCACCCTGAATTCATACTACTTCAGGGGTCGAAAAAAAACCTCCCAGGTTGGGATTTTGATTGAAATATTCCAAGTACCTAATGGAATTTACAAATACTTTCTGAAGGAATGCCTCTAAAGAATTTTCTACAAATAATATTTAAGAAAAAATGAGAAACTTAGGAAAATGTCACTCAACTCAAAAGAAAACAAAGAACCATGAATAGAACCAGGCATACAACAACTGATAAGAGAATCAGACCAAAAAAATACTTCACACATTGGAATTGTCTGACACAAATACAAGATAAATATGTTCTGGTAGTTTCATGAAATGAGAGCAGCTTGAACATATGAGTAAGAGCAAACATTTGGTTAAAAGAACCAAATAGGATGTTTACATATCCTCATCTTAACAAAACAGAAGCTGTTTACCAGTAAAGATGTGTAATTTACCATATAGAACCAAGAGCTTAATAAGGAATATTCTTTCAAAAGAAAGAATAATTTTCTGCAATTTTGGTTAATAATTTGAGGATTTCTCTGCCTTTAGAAGTTAGTTGGTTTGTTTTTTAATTAGAGGGATGAGGATATGCTCGTTAGCCTTCAGACTTTTCCTGTTTTATTGACAATTTCAGTCTTGAAAAGCAGAAATCAATGCAAACCTTCTTTTATAAGTAACAAAAGCCACTTTAAACCTGTATAACATTTTTTTCACATTTTTTGAAATGTTTTTTAATATGGTAAAATTTAGTAGCAAGAGTTTATATGTTATGTACAATTACTTTTATTCTGGTTTTTTTTCCCCCATCTAGTTGATTTTTATCTTCCATTTTTTTCCACTGAGGTCATTTTGGTTGTCTTAGTTGCTTGTATTTTGACTGAATGTTGATAATTAGATTTAATAAATTTAGATATTTGCCTAAAATTTAACCTAATTAATGGTTAATTCATGGTTAAATTATGTTCCGTAACTAGAGTGAGGATCTCTTTTTCTTGAAACCACTTCTTTGACTATTTTCTATTTTTTTAATCCTGTTTTCAGCAGAATTATTTTGAGATTCTTTGCCTTTCATCTTAATTTAGGTCTGACAAATTTTACTAATAAAAGATAGCTTTATTTTTATCATCGATCACATGCAGATTTAATGGTTGTACTGACACAGGGACAAGCCAGGTTTCATGGTCCACACTGATTTTCCTTATGCCAAAAAGAGTGCTGCAGCATATTTTAGGTACTTTATTACTCATTTGTTTTCTGTTTATAATTTTGTGTGCATTTATGTAATTAGTGAAATCCTTCTTATAAAGGTGTCTCTCTTGAAATATTTATTTTCACTTGAAGCTCTAGTTTTCTTATCCAGAGTACATTCAGTAATCATTTGGTATTGTTTGTTTCTGGAGTTTTAAAGTTGTTCTTTAAGTGTTAATCTTGAAAAGTGAATCCTCAAGGCAAGTGAAAACTTTAAAAATTGATTTTTCATTTCTAAGGTTCCTGTCTATTAAAATAATTATTCTAGTGACTCATTATATAATAATAACTAGATCAGGAATTGCCAAACTTTCTGATCCCCTGTACAGTGTCTTTGAAAATTTGTCATGTATGTAAGTTTTATACAAATAATTTATATTATTAACATCCCACATGATAGGAACTTCCTAACTATAGTTCAAGCTATGTCATTGACTTGTCATGTAACCTTGATTTAAAATCCTAATTTTAAATTAGATAATTAATGTTAAACCATTTTGTGAATTGTGAAGTATTTTCCAGATATCAGTAACATCTAAAAAATCACTTTTCTTTGTGTCGGGTTACTTACTTGTAAAGTAGAAAGTTGTATTGTGCCAATCTTTTCTAGATCTAAAATTCTTCAATCTATGGTGAGGATAATATAATAACTGCTACACTGAAGATGTCTGGATAGATACACAAGAATCTTAACAGTGGTTTCCTCTAGGAAATAGGATTTCTTTGGCTCAGGCATGATGAGAGAAACTTAATTTTCACTTTACACAGTTTGAGAGTTTTGTTGTTGTTGATGATGTTTAAAAAGTAGACATATATTTTCACAGCAGTGTTTTTTTAACTGCTAGAACAGAAATAACTTGATTCTCCATCCTAATCTCAGGTTTGCGTTTATCATGTATAATTTACACAGTATTTTTTGAGTTGGAATGACTACTAGAAAAATGCATAGAGTGTTCTGTATTTTATTTGATGTAGCAATATTTTGTTGTTTATTAATGTAATATTAGCGCTGTTAGGGGGTTTGGAAATAATTTGATCAAACCTGCTCATTTTAGATGAGGCTCATAAGGAAACATTGTTTATTGTTGTTATTATCTTGTTCATATTCAACATTTTGTGAATCACCTAAACATGAATGCTCAAATTTAATTAAACCTTTGCAATAATCCTATAAAATGTATGTTATCTTAATCCCTTTTTTACACCTAGGGAACCCAAGTCTTAACAGAGATTGGGACTTGGCTAAAATCACAGATTTTACAACTGTCACACAAATATTTTGATTCTCAGTCTAGTAGACTTTCCGTTACCATTCTTAAAACCCTTGAATTACTGAACTTTTACTGCAACCAGTTCTGGAAGGTCTTATTATGGTTGTTTCTATTTTAAAACAAAAATTTTGAGGGCACATTGGTTGACTCCCCAATTGAAGACAAACTAGCAATATCTGTTAATCAGTTGGTTATAACACAGAATGTCACATAATGGCCATCATTCTGTATCCCCAAAGGCATTTAGTTGAAAAGTTATTTTGGTTTAAATGGTTCAATTTTAGTGCACAGTGGATTGCAGAGAAAAAAGTATACGGAGGATGTTGATAATGGCATACCTAAAAATCTTTTTCCATTTCCTCCTTTCAGTTTTTTTTCCCTGAAATTTAAAGGTAATGCAGTAAGTCCTTGTGATCTATGTATTTCACATTCATATTGTTGCTCAGTTATAAGTAACCCAAAAGCCTATTACATGAAGTAATTTGGGTTTTTGTTGTTTTGTTTGTTTTTTACTATTCGTTTCTTATGTTGAAAGGGAATGAGCTAGTGAGAGAACTAGCTAAGTGCCCACCATCTTCTTTGCTTTGCTCCACTTATTAATACATTTATAGAAATTTGTTCTGAAAAGGTCACATAAAATTTAAATTAATAAATTATGCTTATCAGTTTTTGGTTGTAGGTAGAGAGGTTTTCATAAATTTGGAGCTCTCTTAAATGAATGTTCATTGAAAAATTGGAAAAATATAAATCAAATGAAAATCACTGATCTTACCATCTGTGGATAACCACTGTTAATATTTTGGTGTATTTTCTTTTACTACTTTTCTATACGTTTATTTGTAATATTATTGAGATCATATTGTATTTACAATGTTGTATCTTCTCTCAGTTAACATAATATTTTCTTCAGTTATTAAGAAATGTTTATAGTTAATATTTTTAATGTATGCATAGTAGGTAGTTATTCCATAATTTATTTTACCACCCTCCTTTCTTGGATATAGTAGTTTAACATTTTTACTAATAAAATGACCGTTGTGATGGACATTTTGGTGCAAAAGCTTGTTCTGTTTTTTCATTGTTTCTTCTCATTATATTCCTAAAAATGGAATTGCTGGGTCGAAGAATACATTTTTAAGGTTCTTGATACAGATTGCCAAATCGCTCTGTAGAAAGTACTTTCTACAATTTATTTTTCTTCTTTATTGTTATGAGCACTGTGTTCAGAAGATTATAGGTGATAGTTGTATTATATTTGAAATTTAAATGCAAGTTATAATTTAACAACAATGCACACGATTTTATAAAATTAAGTGAGCACAAAACTATACGAGAAAGACTTTAACAGGAACAGGGTTAGATCGTTATTTGAAATGGAAGTGCATTGGGTTTCACCATTGGGTGTTTCCTCTGTTCCCCTAATTTCCAGAGTTGGAGCTCTTTGGCAGTCTCACAGGTCATGCTCAGTATACTTTGCTCCGGTGCCCCCTAGTGCTGGTCCTGTAGAAGCAGCCTTCAGTTTCTCTTCTCTGTATCAGAAAACATCCTTCCTCCTTCAGCTCCTTCTGGACATATACAGAGACATTTAAAGAGCCAGGTAAATAAGAGTTAGGGCTAAAATAATGCCCCTCTTTTTCCCTTTTTGGCCTGGGGATCTAGAATTTATCCTCATTTTTTTTCCTTCTGGGAGGAGCTGTCCTGCTCTCAGTAATCCTACATTTGTAGTATTCTGCCTTATTCTGCAATAGGGACTATAATAAGAAGGGCCTGAGGCAGACACCCCTGCCTTCTGGACCTTGGCCCTATACTTAATCCTTAAGTCAAAGAAAATCACTATTCCTTAGGGTAGCTACAAGTAAAATTATTGCTAAGGTGTTTAGCTGCAAAGTTTGTTCCTCCATCACCTCTTGACTGAAGGGTCTCCTCTGCAAATTCCAGCTTGTTCATCTCCAGACAGACTGGGAAAGGGAGGAGTAAGGGTGAAGGTAGGACTGTTGTTGACCATTTCCTGTGAGGAGACATGTTTAAACTTTTATTCTCCTCCCAGCACACATAAAATTCTAGAAATAGGTCCGGATATGTAAAAATCTACAGGCTGCTTTCTATACCTATTAACTTCCTCTCCTTTATCCACCTTTCAGAATAACAGATCTTGTTTTATATCCATTTCTTGTTCAGCTTTCAGAATGTGTTTTTCCAAAACTCTGGAATATACAAGTACGTGGCTGTGCATACCAAACCTAAACTTCTTCAAAATTTTATCCAACTCCAACATTTTAAAAGCCCCTGGGAGCCAGATGTAAATATGTTTAACTTAGGAAACAACATCAAGGTCATAATTCCACATTCCACTAAGAATGCCTTCCTGTGTTTGCAGCATTATTCCTGGACCTCCAATTTAAGAGCTTACCTTCTGGCCAGGAATCCCCGTCCATTCCTACAACGATAGCATAAGGCTTGTCTACCTGGGTGCTGTTTTCACCTACACAGGGACAGGGAGGGACATTTAAAACACCTAATTTACAAATACCCAAGCTCCTTAAGATGTTTAATACCTCATGATCTAATTAATGAGCGAAGATTGAGAAGATCTTTTCTAAGTAACAGTTATTACAATGTAAATGTGTTTTAGTTGAGCTTATAGAGGCCTAAAGCAACATTAACTATATTTAGATAAAATATAACACTCCACTTGATAATGGAGAGACTAGAGATTTTTCTCCGCCAAAAATCATGTAAAAGAATTTTACTTTCCTATCAGGACAGTTATATGAATAGAAAGTAAATAGGTATCGTATCCTATTTAACATCCCCCCGAATGATATTGTAATGTATTTTTCTTCCTATAGTAGGCTTTTAATTTTTAAAAAATGTTTTTTTCCATTGGGCATTCCACAATTGCTAGTATTTGTTAAATAAATGACTTTTTGTTGCTGTGTTTGTTTCTGTTGTCCTTATAACCAATTTATATAATAGAAGCTCCCAGTTTACAAATAGTGTATATTTCCAGCATTTCTTGTGTTGAAGTATGAACTTTAGAGTTAAACCTGAGTTCAAATTTTGACTCCCCCTAGCATCTGTGGCGAGATAAGTAAGTTACTTCACCTTTGAGCTTCAATTTCGTAATATGTAAAACGGAAATGATATTCACTCCTGGATAGGGTTGTTGAGAGGTTGAAATTGAGATCAGTGTTTCAATAAACAATAAGTGTTGTTTTGTTGGCATTAAAACTCAGCATTTGTCAATGTTTCTCTAAAAATCTCCTCCCCTACCAAAACCAAAATTTGATACTAAACAAACTACTGTCTTAGGCTAAGGGAGTATGTAAACATGCTCAGAGGCTGGTGCAGATACAGCATAGTAGATTTTGCCCTCCTTCTTCTGTATTTTGGGATAATTTGGGGATTCAAGTCTCTCACTTCGGTCCTAACAGTCACTACTTTTCCCCTGTCCCTGTGACTCCTTCTTCAGCTTCCATCATCTTTATATACTACAGGAGAGAGAAATCAGAAGATGTTTTGGAACTACAGTAGGCAGCTTAAGGGTTCCTGGATCATAAGTGGATTAGCCTTTGAGGCAATGGCAGGAGTCAGCAGGTGGGGATTCAAATCGCCAAGAACAGCAGCAACACTGAAAACTAGGTATTACATTTGGGGTTTAAATATCCAGTAGTTGTTTTATTGTGTTTTCACAGAAGTGGCCATCCCCTCCCCCTACAAAAAAGAAGTTACTGCAGTTATTCATAGAAAGCAAATTCAGTGGTCTAGCAAATTTGGAGGTTTATCCTACCACAATGTGGTGATTTTTGTCTCTTGTTCACTGATGTGTCCCAAGTGAATGAAGTCAGTGAGCCTCACTGTGTTAGGGGCAGATGACATAACTCAACTTATGCCTCCAAATAGCTTTATTGCCTGTTGCAAACTTGGCAAATTAAGGCCCACAGGCCAAATCTGACCTGACACCTGTTTTTGTAAATAAAGTTCTGCTTATGTACTGTCTAGGGCTGGTTTTACACTAAAACGACAGAGTTAAGTAGTTTAGACAGAGACCATTTGGTTGGCAAAGTTTATCTAATTTTTTATAGAAAAAGTTTGTCAACCCCTGGTCTATTAAGGGTAACCCCTTGGTTTTGTTTATTAGACAGTTTTAATTTTCATATTTTAATATTAATCTGGTCTAGGTCCTTATTTTACTACTTTATTCTGTTTTAGTTCTTTCCATTTCAAAAATGTGTAGCAGATAATTTGAACTAGTTATATGTATTTACTACCAGTTTTTTCATGACTTCAGCTTTGGTTGTGATTATCTTAATGGTATTTATTAGCTGTGGATAAAAGGACAGTTAAATCTATTCTTCCTCTAACCATATAAAATTGTGATAAACAATGAAAAGGAAATCTCCCACTTACAATTTGTATACATATATACATGTGTATATGTGTGTATGTATTGGAATTAAACTCTTCTCTTTCCTCACCAATTTTCATTATATTGATATGGTTTTTTAAGATATAGTCCTATTTTTCCTACCCAAGATGTTAAGGTAAGTCAAGTTTGTGCCTTTGTGCTTTTGAGAAAGCTTCTTGCTAATGGAGCTGGTTTGATAAATTAGCCGTCATATTGTGCCAACCTTATTTGGGTTCTTAATTACTGAAATCTTGCTAACCAGAGTGTATTTTGAAATTATCTTTTCAATTCCTTGAAAGAGATTTTTTTCTCTCCTCCTTATAAACAGATTGCTGGTAAACCAAAACCAGTTTTCAACCTTTCATATTTGAGCATACATAGGTTTTGGTCTTGGCATGTTTTGTTTGTTTTTGTTTTTTAACTTTTCATTTTGAAATAATTTAAGATGTACAGGACAGTTGAAAAGCAATATAAAACCCATACAGAGAACTCCAACATACCCCTACACCCCTGGATACCCAGATTCGCCAGTTTTAACATTTACCACCTTTTTACTATATCATTCTATCATCCATCTGTCTATCCTTCTATTTTGAATATTTGAGAGCATGTCTCTGTAAGTTGGCATATTCTCTGATTATTTTCTTTGTGGCTACTTTGAGGCTTAAATTTAACATATCCTAAATCTATAAGAATCTCATTTGCTTTGGTACCAACCTAACTTCAGTAGCATATGTAAACTCTGTTCCCCTCTGTCCCCCAACCTTTATGTAGTTTTCATCACAAATTACATATTTGTACATTGTGAATCCAAAACCATTGATTTTACCAATACATTTTATGCGTTTGTCTTTTAGATCCTGTAGGAAGTAAAAAGTGGAGTTACAAATCAAAAATGTAGTAGTAATGGTAAATATACCCAAGATCTTCGTTTCTTCATGTGACTTCTGTCAGTGGTCTAGTGTCTTTTCCTTTCAACCTGCACAGCTTCCTTTAGCATCTCTTATAGGGCCTGTTTAGTGGTGACAATGTCCCTCAGTTTTTGTTTATCTGGGAATGTCTTAATCTCTCCCTCATTTTTGAAAGATGATTTTGCTCGATATAGAGTTCTTGGTTGGCAGTTTTTTATTTCAACACTTCAACTATTTCTTCCACTGCCCTTTTTACTCCATGGTTTCTGGTAAGAAATGAGCACTTAATCTTATTGAGGCTCCTTTGTATGTCCCACATTGCTTCTCTTTTGTTGCTTTCAGAATTCTTTATCTTTGGTATTTGACAGCTTGATTAGAACATGGCACAATGTGGGTCTGTTTGGGTTTATGCTCTCTGAGTATCTTCAATGTGTACATTCATGTCTTTCATTAAATTTGGGAGGTTTCCAAATACTTTCCAAAGTATTTCTTTGAATACTCTCTCTTACTTCTCTTTCTGGGATTCCCAC
Organism: Dasypus novemcinctus; assembly: GCF_030445035.2. Taxonomy (NCBI): domain Eukaryota; kingdom Metazoa; phylum Chordata; class Mammalia; order Cingulata; family Dasypodidae; genus Dasypus; species Dasypus novemcinctus. The sequence goes on along the minus strand of NC_080676.1, from coordinate 5,256,008 downwards.
AATGTTGGGAAAATTGTTCTCACATATTAATTTTATCAAATTATAGGAAAATCTCAGTATAACATAATGGTTAAAAGCACAGATTTTGGAGCCAGACTGGTTTAAAAAATTCACTTGCTGTTTACTAGCATTGGGTCTCTGGTCCTGTCACTTAACTTTTCTGTAACCGTTTCTTCATATGTAAAATGAGAAGAGTAACAATATCAATACCTACCACAGTTCAGAGGATTAATTGAGTTAAAATGTGAAAAGTGTGGATTAGTGCCTGGCACATAATATGTGCCAGTAATTGTTAACTTTTATTTGTATTGCCTTCTAATCCAGGGCATGGGGGTAGAGCGCCACATATATAATGCTTCTATTTATTCAGTGTAAGTTAAGCATATTTGATTTACTTCTTAATGATTTACAGCTATTTTAGCAAGAGGTAAGTGAAGACAACCAGAATATAACTGATATATCGGGTTTTCTCAAATTCAAAAGTAGCCAATGATTTGTATTTTAAAGGCATTCAGAGTGAATGTGGTAACTGGCCATTTATACCAGGCCCTTATTATTTTCCCTATTCAGTTTTTTTTTTTTTTTTGCTCTTCCTTTAATTTTTCTTTTCCTTTTGAATATCATCTATTGTTGTTCTTCAAGGGTATTAAGAAAAACCCACTCAATGAAAACTGGCAAATGCTGAACTTAGAAATTTACTGAATATTACTAATGATACTTACTATCACATGCCTCAATAATGGCGGCCTCCCTCAACTTGAGGTAAATCAGTCTTGTGAATCATAAATCCAACAAATTAAATAAAATGAAATTTAGCAAGATGCCAACAGAATGAAGTAGATAATTGTGGGATGAGTAAAAGAACTGACTCCTGAGTGTTTCA